>NC_140510.1:9548650-10013650 GCF_964339955.1 Pipistrellus hanaki | reverse complement strand
ACAGCCTTCCCTCTCCCCCTGCCCCCCCCACAGCCCTTCCCTCTCACCCTGTGCCCCCACAGCCTTCCCTCTCCCCCTGCCCCCCCATAGCCCTTCCCTCTCGCCCTATACCCCCCACAGCCCTTCCCTCTCCCCCCATCCCCCCCACAGCCCTTCCCTCTCCCCCGTCCCCCCACAGCCCTTCCCTCTTCCTCTGTCCCCCCACAGCCCTTCCCTCTTCCCCTGTGCCCCCACAGCCCTTCCCTCTTCCCCTGTGCCCCCACAGCCCTTCCCTCACCCCCTGTGCCCCCCACAGCCCTTCCCTCTCCCCCTGTCCCCCCACAGCCCTTTCCCCTCCCCCCGTCCCCCCACAGCCCTTCCCTCACCCCCTGTGCCCCCCACAGCCCTTCCCTCTCCCCCCGTGCCCCCACAGCCCTTCCCTCTCCCCCTGTCCCCCCACAGCCCTTCCCCCTCCCCCTGTCCCCCCACAGCCCTTCCCTCTCCCCCTGTCCCCCCACAGCCCTTCCCCCTCCCCCCGTCCCCCCACAGCCCTTCCCCCTCCCCCCGTACCCCCACAGCCCTTCCCCCTCCCCCCGTCCCCCCACAGCCCTTCCCTCTCCCCCTGTCCCCCCACAGCCCTTCCCCCTCCCCCCGTCCCCCCATAGCCCTTCCCTCACCCCCTGTGCCCCCCACAGCCCTTCCCTCACCCCCTGTGCCCCCCACAGCCCTTCCCTCACCCCCTGTGCCCCCCACAGCCCTTCCCTCTCCCCCTGTCCCAACAGCCCTTCCCCCTCCCCCTGTCCCCCCCACAGCCCTTCCCTCTCCCCCTGTGCCCCCCACAGTCCTTCCCTCTCCCCCTGTGGTCCCCACAGCCCTTTCCTCTCCCCCGTCCCCCCCACAGCCCTTCCCTCTCCCCCTGTGGTCCCCATAGCCCTTCCCTCTCCCCCGTCCCCCCACAGCCCTTCCCTCTCCCCCTGTGCCCCCCATAGCCCTTCCCTCTCCCCATGTGCCCCCACAGCCCTTTCCTCTCCCCTGTCCCCCCACAGCCCTTCCCTCTCCCCCTGTGCCCCCACAGCCCTTCCCTCACCCCTGCCCCCCCATAGCCCTTCCCTCTCGCCCTATACCCACCACAGCCCTTCCCTCTCCCCCCATCCCCCCCACAGCCCTTCCCTCCCCCCCTTCACCCCACAGCCCTTCCCTCTTCCTCTGTCCCCCCAAGCCCTTCCCTCTTCCCCTGTCCCCCCACAGCCCTTCCCTCACCCCCTGTGCCCCCCACAGCCCTTCCCTCACCCCCTGTGCCCCCCACAGCCCTTCCCTCTCCCCCCGTGCCCCCACAGCCCTTCCCTCTCCCCCTGTCCCCCCACAGCCCTTCCCCCTCCCCCTGTCCCCCCACAGCCCTTCCCTCTCCCCCTGTCCCCCCACAGCCCTTCCCCCTCCCCCGTCCCCCCACAGCCCTTCCCCCTCCCCCCGTACCCCCACAGCCCTTCCCTCTCCCCCTGTCCCCCCACAGCCCTTCCCCCTCCCCCGTCCCCCCACAGCCCTTCCCTCTCCCCCTGTCCCCCCACAGCCCTTCTCCCTCCCCCCGTCCCCCCACAGCCCTTCCCTCACCCCTTGTGCCCCCCACAGCCCTTCCCTCACCCCCTGTGCCCCCCACAGCCCTTCCCTCTCCCCCTGTCCCCCCACAGCCCTTCCCCCTCCCCCCGTCCCCCCACAGCCCTTCCCTCACCCCCTGTGCCCCCCACAGCCCTTCCCTCTCCCCCTGTCCCCCCCACAGCCCTTCCCTCTCCCCCTGTGCCCCCCACAGCCCTTCCCTCTCCCCCTGTGGTCCCCACAGCCCTTTCCTCTCCCCCGTCCCCCCCACAGCCCTTCCCTCTCCCCCGTCCCCCCCACAGTCCTTCCCTCTCCCCCCGTCCCCCCCACAGCCCTTCCCTCTCCCCCTGTGCCCCCCACAGCCCTTCCCTCTCCCCCCGTGCCCCCACAGCCCTTCCCTCTCCCCCTGTCCCCCCACAGCCCTTCCCTCTCCCCCTGTGCCCCCCACAGCCCTTCCCTCTCCCCCCGTCCCCCCACAGCCCTTCCCTCAGCCCCTGTGCCCCCCACAGCCCTTCCCTCACCCCCTGTGCCCCCCACAGCCCTTCCCTCTCCCCCTGTCCCCCCACAGCCCTTCCCCCTCCCCCTGTCCCCCCCACAGCCCTTCCCTCTCCCCCTGTGCCCCCCACAGCCCTTCCCTCTCCCCCTGTGGTCCCCACAGCCCTTCCCTCTCCCCCGTCCCCCCCACAGCCCTTCCCTCTCCCCCTGTGCCCCCCACAGCCCTTCCCTCTCCCCCTGTGGTCCCCACAGCCCTTTCCTCTCCCCCGTCCCCCCACAGCCCTTCCCTCTCCCCCTGTGGTCCCCATAGCCCTTCCCTCTCCCCCGTCCCCCCCACAGCCCTTCCCTCTCCCCCTGTGCCCCCCACAGCCCTTCCCTCTCCCCCTGTGCCCCCCACAGCCCTTTCCTCTCCCCTGTCCCCCCCACAGCCCTTCCCTCTCCCCCTGTGCCCCCCACAGCCCTTCCCTCTCCCCCTGTCCCCCCACAGCCCTTTCCTCTCCCCTGTTTCCCCCACAGCCCTTCCCTCTCCCCCTGTGCCCCCCACAGCCCTTCCCTCTCCCCCTGTGCCCCCACAGCCCTTCCCTCTCCCCCTGTCCCCCCCCACAGCCCTTCCCTCTCCCCCATCCCCCCACAGCCCTTCTCTCTCCCCCTGTCCCCCCACAGCCCTTCCCTCTCTCCCTGTCCCCCCACAGCCCTTCCCTCTCCCCCTGTCCCCCCACAGCCCTTCCCTCTCCCCCTGTGCCCCCACAGCCCTTCCCTCTCCCCCTGTCCCCCCCCCACAGCCCTTCCCTCTCTCCACAGACTGCACCGCTGCTTAGTACTTAACTCTTTTTAATCTTTTCTACATTTGTTTATTTTGTTTCCATACTGTTGTGTAAAGTCAGGTGGAAGCAAAAACTAAGCCGCTCAATGACTTGTAACCACAAAGGGATCTCCAGGATCATCTCCTCTAAGCCCTGATTATTCTTTATGGAATTACTAACTGCATCCGGCATGGGCCACCCCTCGTTTTACAGATGGGAAAACTGAGGCTCAGGGTAGTTTACCTAAGGACCGCGGCCGGCTGGGTGCCCAGGACACACTATCTGAGGGGATTTCCTCTGGGCCCGGCGCTCAGCTGCCCTTTCCCCTGAGACATGGGACATGCTCACTAAACCATAGATGTATCATGGCTCTGGGTCTGATTTTCAGTTCCTTGAGGTGAGTGACATTGTGGCTTTTTAGAGGTAGTTGGTGAAAGTAAATAGTGGTTTCTGGCTAAAATCTCACTCCTGGATTTTCAGGAGCGTTTGATCCACTGGGCACAGGAAGCCACAGAGCTGGCTAGTAGCCAGCTAATCTGAGGGAAAAGAGTCTCCCCAAAAAGGATCAAAATGCACTCCATCTGTAAACCCACAGAGACAGAATGCAGCTCGTGGTCCAGGGCCTGGGAGAGGGGGGACGGGAGGAGCTGGCCAGTGGCGTGGGGTTTACGTTGGTGGTAAAAGGTTGTGAAACTAAATCAATGCGGTGGCTGTACGTTGTTGTATGGCACTGTGCACTTTAAAATGGTTAATTTAATGTTATGTGGACTTCCGCCCAATGAAAATAATACAGTGCTCTTAACAGGATCACTGTCTCAGCTGGACTCTGCTAGATCCACACCCCAGCCTCCCACCTCCTCAGACTGTCAGCGGACGACAGGATGTGAGTTGAGGGAGCACTGCTTGGCTCTCCCTCCTCAGCCACGTGAGCCCCTGTCACAGTGCTGCCTTTTGAAATCGAGGTGCCTGTGAGAAGGGCATTCCTGGGTTGGAGAGAGACTTTGGGGCAAAATGGAGCGGCTGCGATGAAGTGGCCTGCAGGCGTAGGCATTCCCCAGGAGTGCCATGGGGCAGGAGGTTTCCTGGCTGTCCTACCAGCCCCTTCCTCTCCCGGTGAAAGCCGCCCGTAGCAGAGGGACTCCCGCTGTCTAGGGAGCCGGGGAGCGGCCCACAGTCAGGGATGCCTGCCTCCTGAGGAGGCAACGAGGACCCACAAAGCCCAGGGGAGCTGCAATCACACGCCCAGTGAAGCAGAAGGATTCACATCCTCCCTCCTCCCCTTCTTGAGGTCCCCAAGCACAGGACGAGAAAGGGACCGAAGGCGTGAGGAGTCTGAGGACAGCCTCATCCTCACACCGGGCTCCTGGCTAAGGGCAGGCGGTGCTGGGAGAGGGGCCGGCCGCGGGCACCACATCCGATTCAAGATTCACATTTCTGCCCCTGCTCTTGTGTCCTGCCTCTCACTATGAAAAGGTGCCCAGTTGGACAGGAATTGTTTGATTTTTAATACCCGAAAGCAACTCAAAAGCTCTGGGTCCAGCCCAAAATTTTATTAAGGATTGTGAAGAAGATATTGGTATAAATCCCTAAAAGAGAAGAAAGTAAATCATCTCATGCTTGTGTCCTAGAGAGTTCAAACTATTGCTTATTCTGAGTCTGCTTCTCGTCTGCAAAGGGAGGACAATAACGCCTTCTTGCTGGGCAGTTGCAAATGTTCAAGGGAGTCCTAGTCACGACGCACCTGGCACCTGGGGAGCCACGCACATGGACGGAGCAGGCACTTGCAGGAACAGGTAACTTTCCGAGGCAGAAACACCCACACCCAGAGGAAGCGAGTCCTCTGGAACAGGGCCCAGTTTTTCTCATGCCCTGGGTGAGAAATAAGGAAGGCTTCCTCTCTAATTGAAAAGCGTCACAGAGGAAAAGCAGGGGAGGACACAGTGAGAAGGCTGCCCTCTGCAAGCCAAGGAGAGAAGCCGCAGGAGAAACCAAACCCACTGATACCTTGATCTTGGACTTCCAGCCTCCAGAACTGTCAGGAAAATAAACTTCTGTTGTTTAATCCACCTGATCTGGTATTTTGTTATGACAGCTCGAGCAGAGTGAGATTGTCATACTTATTTTATCCAATGGAATATAGACAGAAGTGACAGAGTGACAATTCTTACCCCAGGCCTGTGGACCAAAATCAGTGTTAGACTGTAATAAAGAATAAAAGCATTCATTTGAGCATAAAGAGCTACTGCTTAGGAGACAGATTCAGGTAGCAACTGAAATTGTTCTCTGCAGAAACAAAGAAGAGACCCCCTTTTATAGAGAAACTTGCTGTCCATAGTTTCCATTTTGGTTTGTTTTATGCAAATGAGGTTTCCAATTCATGTAATTTGATTGGTCCAAATTGTGCCATTCTTGTTGGTATGGATGCAAATGAGGACACAATCTGTGCAATTCTGATTGGATTGGGCAGGTTTCAGTCCATTGGCTGACAGATGAAACCAGGGACTTTCTTATAGTGGCCAACTCTTGCAGGGTCAACAGGCAGGGAACAGCATTGGAGGTTGAGAGCTCAGCCTGTGGCTTTTCCTGACATGCAGCGTGTGTGGGAGGCTGAGCAATAGCTGCCAGACTCTGGTGGTGCGTTTGGGCCCAGTCAGCCATGAGGAGTCCATTTTGGTAGATATAATTCTTCTCAGGATTCTCAGCCTCAGGAAGCTTCACACGTTTCTGCCCCTGCTCTTGTGCCCTGCTGCTCGCCACAAGAAGAGCATGCCCTGGACACCCACTGTCCCAAGGAAGAGCAGAGACCCGTGGAACGGATGTCAACCCAACAGCAGCACTGGCCGCGGTCAGAGCCGGGGTCCACGGTCTGGAGCCCAGCCTGGCCCAGATGCCTCACAGCCAACCACGGGCCCATCAGTTCTCCACACCATTGAGTAGGCCAAGTTGCTGGCAAAGAAGCTTCCTCATGGACCGGCTGTGAGAATTAAATGCATGATGTGGGGAAACACTACCCAAAGGTAAGACTGATACTATTTTTTAGTAACGAGATCAAGCCAAACTAGAGAGCCAGTGACCCACAAAAAAAAATCATCTATAGACAGAGTGTCCCCAAACATGTATACACCAGTGGATGTTTCTTCCTTTTCAGATTTAACCCATTGGAATAGACCATCATTCAAAGTGTGTATACATGCTGAAACCGGTTTGGCTCAGTGGATAGAGCATTGGCCTGTGGACTGAAGGGTCCCAGGTTCAATTCCGGTCAAGGGCGTGTACCTTGGTTGCGGGCACATCCCCAGTGGGGTGTGTGCGGGAGGCAGCTGATTGATGTTTCTCTCTCATCGATGATTCTAACTCTCTATCCCACTCTTTCTCTCTGTAAAAAAAAATCAATAAAATATATATATTTTTTAAAGTGTGTATACATGTTTGTACCCTGAGTGTGGGGAGGGGGCAAAGTTGGAGGAAAAAGGATTCATAAATATAAAGATAGTGTTTAGTTCCATAAGCCATGTGGCTCATTATACTATTCCCCATACATTTTTACATGATTTAAATATTTTATTCCAAAAACATACATTAATCAGTCAAGGCACCTGCTTTCCCCTCCGTGCTGTGGCAGGCCCACCACCAGGCTCCGCCCCCATTCTCTGTGAGCCGGCTCCTCTCCCGGCCTGGGCCCGGGGCGTGGCGGGGGACAAGGAAGGGATGACGCTGGGCAGGTGACTGGAGGACTTGGGCTCCACATTGGAGACGGTAGGCTCTGTGTGTGGAGGGGAGCAATGGGGACAGATGGGTGGCTTGGCTACAGGAGATAGGGTGACATTGTCACATACCTGAGGCAGTGAGAGTGGGGTCTGTGGGGTGGAAGGGACGCGGAGAGAAGGGGGTGTTCAGGAGAAGTAGGGCAAATGCGGCCCATGGCTGGCCTGCTGGAGGGTGGTAGCCAGTTCCAGCGGAGGTGGAGTTTTCCGGGGTAAAAATGGAACAGCCAGCAATTGCTGTTTATAAAAATAACTACAAAGGCTTGACAGCCCGGAGAGAATGTTGAAAAAGTAAATTGAGGGCTGCTGGGGAAGTGCTCAGGGCTTCTCATCTTCAAAGCATTTCTGAGGCATGAGCTCAGGCCTCCTCTTTCCAGAGCCCTGAGAGACAGCGGCAAGAAGGACGGGGGACAAATGTGGTGACTTCCTCCAGCAGCAGAGCTGGCAGCTGAAAGTTTACCATGGATGCCACTTGAGTGCTCACTCTTCAATCTGCTCCTCGGACACAGCCTGCTTAGGGGCCTGGAGGTGCAGCAGCAAGAGGGGAGGGCAGCCCGGACAGGCAGGGATGGGCACGCCTGGCCAGCCCCTGGGGTGGGTCGGGAAAGCAGGTGCAGGTGATACAGGCACGCCTGGGCTACTGGTCAGGAGCCAGCTGGTGGGGCCCAGGTAGGGCTCTGGCTAAGGCCATGGGACTTACCATTAGGTTGCCCCAGGCCAGAGTCCAGGTGCAAGCTCAGTCAGGAGAAGAGTCTGAACCCAGACAAGCTGACAGGAAGGAAAAGGAGAACAGAGGGAGGACAAGAAATGTGTGTCCCCTGCTCTTGGCATGAGCGCTACCTCGTACGAATGCAGGAGCCGGCCCCTCTGCTCCATGCTGTGACTCCTGCAGCGTAAGCCTGGCGGCCATGACTGCTCTGCCAAACAGGAAGAAGCTGAGCGCCTGCGTTACGCGGGGCAGAAATGGGATCTGAACCCAGACCCCTTTGCATGAGTCTCCTTGCTTCTGGCAAACTCCCACTCATTTTTCAAGTTTGTATTCAAGGGCACCTCCTCAGGAAGCCTTCGAAGACTGCCCGGGCCTCAGCAGCATGGAGCCGGCAGCTCAGAGAGCGCCCACCGCCCTGAGCTGTGAGTGGCTCCTTGCTCGTCTCCCCTCGATGCACACCCATGCACACCCACAGAGGCAGCCGCTTGGCTTCCTCCTGGCTGTCTCAGCCCTGGCAGCACCAGAGGCCGCTGCTGCCCTGTGTCCCGGGCTGGCCCAGGTCTCCTGCGGGGTGACCTCTACTGGCAAAGCCTTTCCCTGAGCCTGAGGTCAGACTCCCAGGGAGAAGCTGGTGGGTCAGAATTCACTGCCCAGGGCCCTGCGGCTGAGGGGCAGGGGGCCGACTCCCCATAGGCAAGGCATGTGCAATGGCTGATGGTCCAGAACAGACAAGCTTTCCCCACAGACAGGCCTGTGACAGTGTGGGCCGAGCATCTCGGTCCCCGGTACTGAGGACACATCTATGAGCAAAACAGATCAGGAGCCTAGGTCCCTGTGGGGAGAGAGATCACACGTACACAAGCCAGGCAGGCCGTTTCCCAGAGCGGTCGGTGCTGAGAACCAGTGAAATGGGGATGGGACGGGGCTGATGTGGAGCCTCCTTAGCAGGTGGCGGGGGGGAGGTGAGCACGTCCCAGCAGGACTTGCACGCGTTGGAATCATGCTCCCAGGGCACTGCCCTCTGCGGAATGTCCGAGTTGTGCACTGCTTGGCGACGGGGCACAGGGCCTTTGCTCTGAAGAGCCAGACCCAGGTCTGAGAGCAGTGTCAGGGCCCGGCACATTTCCTCCAGCCTCCATGGGGAGAGATTATCTCGTCGCCATCAGCAGAAGGCGTATTTGAATGTGTACATATGCTTGAGAGAGATTTACTGAAAAGATGTGGGTACGAGACCAGCTGGCAACGTTTTCCAAGCCAGGATCCTCTTTCAGCAATCTGCCCAAGAGTTCTTGTTTGCAATGCTTGGACCCCAGCCAGGGGAGATGCAGGGTAAGGAACACACAGGGCCCTGACCTTGGAAGGAGGGATGGAATGAAGACTTTCCAAGGAAATGGAAGGGTCTTGGGCAACTCACTGGCCCAGAGCACAGATCTCACATTCAGAAGTGGAAGAGGGAGATGCAATTATTCAAGGTCTCTCTTATGTCTCCTCCTAAAACGCATTTTCTAGAACCTGAATTATTGTGCCTGCTCAATAGGTATAATTCCTGCCACTTTCTCATTAGTAATTTATTTTTTAAACTTTAAAATTTTTGATGACCTTCAAATATGTGAGGCACAGATGTGCTAAGGAGATGTGGAGTGGAGGTAGTGCAGGGAGTTGCAAACTATAAAGTCACAAATTGAGAGGCTATCAAAATGCTGCCTCTTCTGTCTCCTCCCTCCCCCCTGTTTTTCTCTCCTTTCTTTTTACATCAATTTCTATGATGGTTAGTTTGGAGGAGCTTTAAAAAGCCCGCTGGGCTAAAAAGTGTGCCAAGGGACACGATAAGCTGGGACCTCAGGCCGGGGGAGAAGGCAAAACGGTGTTATAGGCAGAAGAGTGAGTCCCCTCCAGCCTCCCACCCCAGACAGCCACAGCCTAATCCCCAGATCTGTGAGCATGTTAAGTTGCGTAGCCGGTGGGGAACCAGGATCCCTGATCAGCTGCCAGAGACGGACATCATGCAGGAGGCCCGATGCAATCACCAGGGTCCTTGACAGCGGAAGAGGGTGCCACGGTGACGCAGTGTGAGGAGTGTGCCATTTTGCAAATGTATTGAGGATTCTGAGACAGTGAAACAAGGGCTCTCAGAAGCTGCACAGCTCACATGCCCAGGAGCCAGGCCGCTCAGTGTCACCTCCCTGACGTAAGCCTGGGATAGTCAAGAGCTTTCACCTGGGCACGGGGGTGGTGGATGAGCCCTTTGTGTGGCCACAGCCATGGCTCCCGTGAACCACTGCCCAGGCTGACCTTTACCCCTGACCTGAGGCTTTAAAAGGAGGAGGTGCCTGACACATGCAGACAGCCCCTCTGCCTGCTCCTTCTGCCACCGCTCAGGACTCCGCAGCCCTGCATGGGGAGCCCAGCCGGGTGGAGAGTGCTCAAAGTGTAGGCAGGAAGCAGAAGCAGAATTTTTATCTTAAATCAGAGCAAAGGAATAAAGTGTACTGTTTCTAAAATGTCTGTGTTACTGGAGTTTAGAATCCCGGTTTATGTTCCTTCTTGCAAAACATATATTCTTGCAATCCATGTTTCTGGAGGGAGATTCTGAGTTGTCCCCCCACCCCATTCATCCGTGTGAAAGGCACCACACCCCACCTCCACAGAATCCCCCGCCCCGCCGGCCCTGAGTGAGCCAACTGGACCAGGGCCTGGGGCCCTGTTTACCACCTACGAAAGCAGTTTTTAAACTAATGTGTGATATCGTGTCTCCCGCTTTGTGTGTGAGTGCATCGTCTAGCAATCTGTTAAAAGGCAGTTTCTGACACAGCAGGTGGAACATGAGATTCTGCATTTCCAACAAGCTCCCAGGTAGTGTGAGTGCTGCTTGGCCACGGACCACACTTTGAATAGCAGGATACCATCTCCATACAGAAAAATGCACAAACCATAATCAGCGGCTTAATGACGAACACGCCCACGGAACACATCCCGGATTAAGAAATGGAAAATTATTGGTATTCCAGAAGCTGCTTGTGTCTCTTCCCAATGACTACTCTTTCTCATCTTTCCAAAGGGGACACTTCTTGACTTCTAACACCCTAGATTGGTGTGGCTTATTTTCGAACTCTATATAACATGTGTTATGGACTGAAGTTTTGTGTCTACTCCACCCCCAAAATTCATGTTAAAATTCTAACACCCAGTGTGGCCCTTTGTGGAGATTGAGCCTCTAATGAAGTAATTAAGGTTTATATGGCATCATAAGGGTGGGGTCCTAGTCCCATAGGATTAGTGTCCTTATGAGAGACACCAGAGAGCTCACCTTTTCCTTCTTTCTCTCCCTCTTCCTAACTCCACAGCGCACTAGGAGAGACCAGGTGAGGTCAGAATGAGAAGGATGCTGTCTGCAAGCCAAAGAAGCGAGTCCTTAGCCAGAACCTTGGATTTCTGCCTCCAGAACTGTGAACAATAAGGTGCTGTTGTTTAAGCCCACCTGTCTGTGGTAGTAGGTTATGGCAGTCCTGGCTGACTACACAGCAAGCCCTGAGCTTGAATAGGATGCAGCCTCCACGGGGCATGCGGTCCGGGAAGGTGGTCCTCTCCAGAGGCACAGACCTTGATCGCTCTAAGCCAAGCACCGGACTTCCATCACTCTTGCTAGTGGCTGGTTTAGATGTGGGCATGTGGTACAATTCTAACCAATGGGGAAAATCTGCTAAGAGCTTCGGGGAAAGTTTTTTTGTTTGTTTGTTTATGAAAAAGATCCACAGAAAAAGCCTTCCTTTGGGGTCCAGTGTGGGGGCTCGGAGCAGTGTAAGCAGGCCTCCAGCCTCGCTCTGTCCTGCGCTCCCATCAATGCTTTCCTCCATGTTAGTCTGAAGGTCAGGGTGGAGAGTAAAGACCACACCTGGCCTCTGTCCCAGTTCTGGTTTGGACACAAAGCTTCCAAAACCCTTTCTGAGGGAGGGCAGGGTCTGTTTTTCACTGGCCCGTGAGTCACCCCTGAGCTGATGTTGCTGAGATGGCCCAGGATGCTGCTGGTCACCGGGAAGACGGAGCGTGTGATTAGAGGCTGGAGTTCTGAGGCAGCTCCACCTCCGGGAAGGGGAGGAGAGCTGGAAACTGAGTTTGCAATCATGTGGCCAAGATTTAATCAAGGTTTATTGGCTGCCTAGTCAATAAAATTCCAATAAAAACCTTGATGCCAAAGTTCAAGTTCAGCAGAGCTTCCTGGCTGAACACACTGCTGCGCTGGGAGGGTGGAGCCTCCCTCCACTCAGAGTCTGACTCCCCCACCCCCACCCCACCCCTCGGGGAGCAGCTCAGCCCTCCACACTGTCAGGGCCCCCTAGTTCCCCGGGAGAGGACACAGTGCTTCATGAGGGTCCTGATCTGTATCCTCGATATTAGAATTGTAAGGATAATAAGGCTTTCCTGGGTTTGATCAGTCACTTTAACCAGGCATGGAACCTGAGGGGGTTGTAGGAACATTGGAGATTTGTGGCCAGTTGTCATAAGGCCTTCTGGCTGAGTCCACACTTGCAGCTGGCATCTGAGTAGCAGTCTTGTTGGGGATGGTGCCCTGTCCCTGTGCAATCGCACTAGGGCAGGGGGGTCTGCATTTGTGTCTGGGGAAGTGTACCCCACTGCTGTCTGGTGTCTCAACACTCCCTCAGAAGCAGGGGCTTCCCCCACAGTCACAAAAAAGCAATGCACCTACTAGTTTATTTCCAAGAAGCAAGAAAGAGTAATGTAGCCCCCAACGCGGAATATATGCTGTTCTCTTCAGTTTTAGTATGCCCACTTATTTTTCCTACACCTAAGATAGTCACCATGAGAATGCCATACATTGATTGATCTAAATGCCCTGGCTCTTAAATCAGCCCCGGCCAAGCCGAAGGGATTGTGATTGGTTAGACAGATCCATCTTCCTATCCACCCCAAAGTGTGCAGAAGGCGATTTTTTTTTTTTTTTTTTTTTTTTTTTTTTTTTTTTAGGTAAACAACTAAACACAGTTGAGGTTCTGTTGGGAAAGAGAAGGGGGATAATGGGCGTTATGGAGACCAACAGTGGCTCTGATTTGAACCCCAGCATCCGTATTTACCAGCTGTGGGAACAGGCTCTTTGGGTCTGTTTTTGTGTCTGTGCAAAAGAGACAGCCATGTCTACCCGAATTTAAACAAAATGCATAGTGGGTGACATGTAGTTGGGTACACAAACAGCATTCCTCAAGCATTCCCCCCCCCCCCCCCACCACCACCACCACCACCACCACCACCACCACTGCCTCAGATGCTGAGCTCCTGGGTTAGCACAGCCCTTTCATCTCTGATGACCTGGGGCCGTGCCTGGCACTGAGGAACTTTTACTCAGTGTTTTACATGAATGGACAAGAGGGCGTTCCCTGAGTGACATGAGAAGCAGCAGCTCTCTGTGTAGCCCGTCCTTGCTTTGATGCTGGGAAAACTGTGGTTAGCTAAATATGAATTTCAGCCACAGCAGCTCTTTGACCTTCAGAGTTCACACATCGGTGCTCTTCTTTTCCTCTTTTACTCCATCTTGATTTTCTATTTCTATTTTTCTGAGCCTTCATTTCTGCCTCTGTTTTTGTTTTCCTGGGAGCGTCTGTTGTCAGTGTCTGCTGTGAGAGATAGGATAAAGCAAGCGAGCAGACAAATCAGACCCAGCTTTCAAAAAGTAAAAGGACGCATTGAGCCCTCGCACCGTTACGAAATGGATCTTTCCCAGGCTGATCGGAGGAGCCCAGGCTTCGCATTAGGCTCAGGTCCAAGGGGGCGGGGGTGCCAGAGGGAAGGCTGCGGCCGGCGAGACGGCCAAGGAAAAAGGCTTCATTTAGCGGCGGCCCGAGTGGCGCGGTTGGCCGCGCTCAGCTTCCCGGGAAGTGAAAGACAGACATCCCCCATCGCTTCCCTTTCAGGCTCCACAGCTGGAGGGGCCCGGGAGCCAAGTCCCGCCCTTCTCAGTGCGGGCTGTCACTCAGATGCCTGGGCCTGCTGATCTATTGGCCAAACGTCCAACCTGAGGAAAAGGGCCATCGCGGTCTCTGCTCATCCATCATTAAACGGCCCATTTAATGTGAAAGAGCCTGACTCCCCCTTTTTCCCTCTGCGTGGCTTAAAGAGACAACGGAAAGCTGTCTAAAAAGTGCCAGGGAAGGAAAAGGCAGAAACAGTTCTGGAGCAGACCCTCGTTCGTCATTCTGCACCGGGGGCTTCTGTGCTGCACAGACTGAGAGCAGGAAGGTAAGTTGGGGATCCTCTACTGTAACCCCTTATTTACAGATTGGAGGCCATGCCTGAAGAAGTAAAGTGACTCACCCAAGGTCACCCCGCCAGTGAAGGGCAGAACCGGTCCACATCATCTCTCTCCCCATCCAGTCTTTACTCACTGCACTACCTCACTCCCCTGGGGCCCTGCAGCCCGCAGGCCGACGCTGCCCAGTGAGCCAGGCCGGCTGGGGCCACAGTCACAGACTCCTGAAGGAGAGCCAGCAATTCAGATCGGTGATGCTCTGTGAAGGCCGGCGCCCTGGGAGCATGCCACTGCTTCTCTGCTGTTTTAAACCAGCCACCCAAACAGGAACGTGCAGGAGCCCAGCTAACTAACTCCTCTTGTCATACAAAATGAAACCGTGTACAGGCAGACACTCCCTTGCGCACAAATAAGCTGTATACCCACAGAGGGTTTGGAATTTGCTATTTAGAACTCAGGCTGTGTTTTCTTCCCGGGAAGTCACACGATCGAGTGTGGTCAGAACCCCAGGCCAGGTCACAGAGGGCGGCTTCGCCAATCAGTAACCGCAGGGGCCAAAGGGCCCTTTCTCGTGCTGTTCCTAAGCAAAAGCACATTCCAAGTTCCACGCGGGAATCGTGGGAACGGAGCTAGGCCACCTCAGCGCCCGCAGGAAGCAGACCCTCCCAGTGGGAGCGAGGAGGCCAGCGGACCGTGACTGGCACCGGCTTTAGATGGAAATAAAGCTGTTTGTGCCCCAGCCAGTTTGGCTCAGTGGATAGAGCGTCGGCCTTCAGACTGAAGGGTCCCTGATTCCAGTCAAGGGCACGTACAGGCTGGATCCCCAGTAGGGGCGTGCAGGAGGCAGCCAGTCAATGATCGCCTCTCATCATTGGTGTTTCTCTCCTCTTCCTTTCTGAAATCAATAAACAAACAAACAAAAGCTGTTTGTGAGTCACCCCTGCCAGTTGGCAGCTGAACTAGTTCCTTACCTGCTCTGAGCCTCTGAAAACTGAGAATGATCATGACACCTCCCAGGGAAATGTAAGCACAAGGCAATACGTGCACAGAAAGGACTTCCTCAGTGTCTCCGTGTACAACAAGCTCTCATTTATTGCTCTGGCTGCTTGGGGGAGGGGGCATGGGCCTGACAGTGTGGAGGTTGAGACGTTCTATGGGGGTGGGGTGGTGGGGGAGGCAGCAGTGGGGGGGCACAGCCTGTGGGGGAGGCAGTGGGGGGAGGCAGTGGGGGGAGGCAGTGGGGGGAGGCAGTGGGGGGAGGCAGTGGGGGGAGGCAGTGAGGGGGCACAGCCTGTAGGGGGAGATAGTAGGGGGCCATATAGCCTGTGGGGGGAGGTAGGAAGGGGGCCACAGCCTGTGGGGGGGCACAGCCTGTGGGGGGAGGCAGTGGGGGGAGGCAGTGGGGGGAGGCAGTGGGGGGACACAGCCTGTAGGGGGGAGGCAGTGGGGGGAGGCAGTGGGGGGAGGCAGTGGGGGGAGGCAGTGGGGGGACACAGCCTGTAGGGGGAGGCAGTGGGGGGGCACAGCCTGTGGGGGAGGCAGTAGGAGAGACAGCAGCTGCGGTCCCACCCCAGCTGAGAGGAGCAGGGCCCGGGTGGGACCACTGCGCTCCTCCCGGTAACCCTGCTATTGAAGGAGCGGGACGCAGCAGCGTGGGACCATAAAGCAGACCGCCCCTGCAATCATCTTCCCTACCCTTCATCTGCTTCTGGGCCCTTTAACGTCTCCTTTTCCTGACTACAGTGTCCAAGCCAGTGTACCAGCCTCTACATTGTGTTAGATTGTTCGCTTCTGCTCCTCCTCCCACAAGCCCAGGCCTGCTTCTGGCGCAGAAGGGGCCGTGGGGATGGGTGGGGGTCCCTGGCACTGACCGCTGCTCTCTCCCGGCCCCGCCCCAGCCCCATACTCACTGGCTGGGTCTCAGACCGTCTGACTCAGGGAGAGGGATGGTGGAAGGAGGCACAGCGGCAGGACCTGGCAGGGGGCCTCTGAGTGTCTGGTGCGGGAGGGAGCTGTGCCCCAGGCCTGTGGCCGGACGGGACCTCCAACACCTCTCCCCTCGCCCGGAGGGAGAGGAGGTGCTGCGGTGCGGGTCCCAGTTTGCCCAGGACGCAGGCTTTCCCTAAGGAAACTGGGACAGCCCCAGGCAAACCACGAGGAATCGGTCACCTTACCCAGCTGCCTCCAAAACAGCCCTTTCTCCTCACTCTTCAGACTGGCGGGGCCCGTGGCTAGAACTGGTCGGACCACCGTATCCTCCCTGAGCAGCTCCTGCAGAGAGGGTCTGCCTGGCTCCGGGTGCAGATTCTCGGGATCTTCTAAATGCTTCTCTTTGAGACCTCTGCCCAAACGGAAACCCGTCCTCACTGTGGCCTCAGACTGCCTGTGCAGTGGTTAGTCCTGAACTGAACAGTCTCCCTGGTGCTTTCAAACCTCTCAGCAGGGATCTTCAGGACAGACACTGCCAGCGTGGTGACGGCCCTGCTCTAGGTTCACATCTCAGCCCATCCTTTCATCACCGTGGGTGTGTTGCCTGGAGCTGGTTACTCAGCACCTCTGTGCTTCTCTTGCCGCGCACGTGAAATGGGTTGATAAGGACACCTACCTCGTAGAAACTTCTGGAGAATTACAAACTAGCTCATGTGGCACAGTGTTTGGGACCTGGGTGCAGCCACTATCACCATTATTATAGCAAGCTGGGATTGTGGAATAAAAACTGTAGTAAGTTTCAAATCTGTTGCAGGCATGTTTCCTTAAGTTATTTTCTCAATTTTAAAGCAAATGAGTGAGTCCGGTTGGAAAGGCTCCAGGGACAGGACATTCACGCACACCGCTGGTGGAGGGCACAGTTAGAGTCTCTCTGGAAGGTCATTGAGCAATAAGTCTCAAAAGTCCTAAAAATGCCTTTGACCCAGCAATTCCACTGCCTGGAATTTATCCTGAGGAAATAATTAGAAAACTGGTTAAAGATTAATGTGCAAGTTTTTTGTTGCAATATATTTAACACAGGAAAAGACTAGAAACAACATAAATCTCTTAAAATAAGACATTGATTAAATTTTGGTTCATAATTTAAGACAATTGCCCAGGACCCAGAGCTTTTGGAACTGAAACTCTCTCATCATTAATATTTCTATTTCTTCCTCTCCCTTTTTCTCTGAAATCAATAAAAATATATTTAAAAATAATAATATCGTGGGTTTCTATTTATTGATACAGGAGAATGTTCATGACATAAAGTACATATTTATACAGCATACATTTAAAAATTATGTATATTTCAGGATTTTTCTGAGTATAGAGATTATAACAATCCAGCTGAAATAAAAATGCATATGTAATTTTATATATTACCTTTTTTTTGCTTAGCATTATGCAAGAAGTGTTTTGTATCATATAACAAAGTTTCTATCAACTCCAATAGCAATAATACCCATCAAGTTGATTTAAAAAATCAATCATTTATTGCTGAACCAAGTTATTCCAAATGGTTTTTTGTTAAGAATATATTGCTAACATCTCTCATTCATAATGTTTTCCGGAGCATTTCCTTAAGATTAAGTCCCCAGGGTGCGTCAGCTGCTGGAATCAATGGCCTCCCTGCCTGCAGGACACCAGAACTACTCATCCTGGTGGAAAGTTCTGGAATTAGATTTTGAGAAGGTGGGAAGCCGGTAAGAGGGCTGGGGAGTCCTGTCAGCAGGTGAGTGGCCCATGCCTTAGGGCCTGCAGCCTGGCTGGTGCTCCTGGTCGAGGATGGCAAAGTAGGTCAGGGACATGAGAGTCTCCCATGTCCTTACTTTCTAGCAATTCTCAAGCAGAAATACTGTGATTTCTCATATTTGTCTAATTATAAGTCAGTAACTATAATCAAAACCAGCCCTCACTTTTATTTTTATTTTTTTAAACATTTTAAAAATATATTTTATTAATTTTTTACAGAGAGGAAGAGAGAGGGATAGTGAGTTAGAAACATCGATAAGAGAAAATCATCGATCAGCTGCCTCTTGCACACCCCCTACTAGGATGTACATGCCCCTTGACCGGAATAGAGCCTGGGACCTTTCAGTCCACAGACGGATGCTCTATCCACAGAGCCAAACCGGTTTCGGCTGGGTTTGTTTTTTTTAATTTGTAATTTGTTATGAATTCCTCTACAGTAATACCACATCTATGCTTAATTTTGTCTTTATAATGTGATCATCTTTTTCTCAGACAGGGTCCCAGTTTATATAAGCATCAGGTCCCCAATACCTAGATGTGCCCCTGCCGTGACCACCTGCCGTTGTTCGCAGACAGGGTTCCAGATCCAGCTGAGCGTGTCTCCTGCATGACACCTGGCGCCTTTTGTAACAGGAAGCTGCCCACGACCACAGCCCCGATGGGAAGGATTATACTGGTATATGTCAGAAAACTCTCTCCGTAGGGCCTGTAGGTGGGGAAATGGGTTGATTCACTGAAGCTTTCATCACTCAACAGACATTTACTGAGCACCTACTACACAACGCCAGGCACTGGGGACACAGAAGAATAACAGGACATGAGTGAGGGAGATGAATGTGCAAACAAGAAATTATTCCACAGGGCGCAATCATGAAGCAATTCTAGTCCCTCAGCCACTGTCTTTTCCCAACCTGGCTCCGGTTGGCCTCTTTCCCCGCCCCTGTATGGCATCAGGCAGCCATCAAGCAGCGGTCCCCTTAAATCACAAGCACAGCCGCTGTTCAGCAGTCCTGTCGGGCTACTAATCAAAATGCTCCACTTACTGAGTGGCACCTTCTCCGGCTGGGCGTGTCTGCGGCGGTGGGAGGGGCTGGATGTGGCCACCTGCAGGCACCCTCCCTTCCCCCCATCTCCTGCTCACCAGCCTGGGTTCCTGAGGAGGGGTGGGAAGGAGGAGAGGGGACAGGAACACCAGTAAAGGAGCAGAAACACTCTTACTTGACTGCTTCAGGAGCGACCTGACATTGGGGTTCCATAACTAACTTCTATCTGAGACACGTCTGTGCCTTTCTTGGTGAAGCCATGAGAATTTCCGCTGCCACGATTCCAGCTAAGGTTGCCAGATGAAACAGAAAAAGCCCAGCAACATTTGAAGCTCAGATAAACATGTAACTGTTGAGCATGTCTCAAATACTGCAGGTGACATGAAAAACTCACCCAGTGCTTACCTGAAACTCCAATCTAAATGGCCATCCGGCTTTGTGTTAACCTGGCCCCCGAACCCTCTAGTTTCACGGTGAGGTAGGTGCATGCTGGGAGGACACCGCGTAGCCCTCCCGCCTCTGGTTTCTCATGGCCCATCTCCGCTGGGTCCCTTTGTCTGCCTCCCCACGCCTCCTGCTGGTGCTCCTTCAGGGAGACTCACAGCAGTCTCCCCACCTCGTGACCCACACCATGGAACCTCGTACCTTTGCTTCACAGCCCTAACCTCTCAGACCAGGCCTCTTGTTTCCCCAAACACTTAAAGGTACAAGGAAAGCATCCCCTGAAGCCCTTCTTACTTACCTAACCCTAACCCTAACCCTAACCCTAACCCTAACCCTAACCCTAACCCTAACCCTTCTTACTTACCTAACCCTAACCCTAACCCTAACCCTAACCCTAACCCCTAACCCCTAACCCTAACCCTAACCCTAACCCTAACCCTAACCCTAACCCTTCTTACTTACCTTGAGCTGAGGAGGACGCACCTGTCTCCCCTCTCCCATGGAAGGCCCTGGAAGGAGGCCCTGGGGGGGAGGGGGGTAGAGACACACAGAACCTCAGTCAACCCCGTCCATAGAAACCCTCCTGACCTGCTATTCACAGGTGGGAAGCGAGGACCTTTTACAGCCTCTGAGTTTCTCCTGCTTGGGGTCTCGGCCAGTCATGTGGATTGGAGCTATCTCAGCACTGACTACTTTGTTCTCTGCCTTTGAGGCCTCTACTGAAATGTCTAGGCAACAGGAAAAGTCCCTTTAAACATCCAGTGATATTCCCTTCTTATGAAAAAAGTCCAAATGTGGCACAATGGGAGGTGTGGGAGAGCTTATCTGCTAGGTCTGGGGCAATCGGGAAGAGCTGCATGGAGGAGGAGGCCCTAACTTAGTGCTGCTCAAACTGTAAAGTGCCCATGATCCCCTGGGATGGAATTAAAATGCAGCTTTGGCTTTGGTGGGCCTGGGGCAGGACCTGAGCTTCTGCATTTCCCACAGCCCTCCGATGATGTCTCACGTGCCCTTTGGGCAAAGAGGGGCTGGGAGGACATGGAGGAGGAGCTGCCAGGCCCTCACAGGAGATAGAAAGGGTTGGGCATTGCAGGCATTGCAGCAAGTGTGAATGCAGAGGCGTTCAGGTCAAGTCAACACTGACTCTGTGGGTTCAAACCACACCAGTGGGAGGCGGGGAGGTTGGCAATGGATGGAGTTCCAGAGGGGTCCTAACTCTGCCCGGCAAAGCTAGAACAGGAAAAGCAGGATGTGTAGGTTCCATTTGTGTCAGATCTTGTAAAAAAAAAAAAAAAAAAAAAAAAAAAAAAAAAAAAAAAAAAAAAGCTTTATGAGCCAGCCTGCATAATTGCATTTCACAAGCCCATGTGAACAACAATAGCTACTCAGCGAATCTGATGATTTGACCATAAAATACCTAGGACAATGGTATTCAAGTCTCCCTTTGCACAGTGCCCAGCTGGCACTGTCTGGCTGCAGTTCACAAAACTCTGTGTCTCTCAACATGCCTGGGAGGTCTGAGCCACCTGAGGAAGGCTGGCTGTCCCTGTGTAACATCAAGCGGAGGGTCGGCCAATTACATAGCCTAACGTTGACAGTGGGAGGCATAATGCAGGCTCCATAAAGATGTCCACACCCTAGTCCCCAGAACCTATGAATGTTAACCCGCATGGCAAAGAGGACTTTGAGATGTAACTAAGTTAGGGACTTTCTAATGGAGAGATTCTCCTGGGGTATCAGGTGGTCCCAACCTAACACATGAGTCCTGAGGTGGAGAAACTGTCCTAGCTATGGCCAGAGGGAGGGAAGTGACAGCGGAAGAAAGGTCACAGGAGGGCAGTGAGAGGGAAGTCCTGTTGCTGGTTCTGAGATGTAAAGGTCTGTGTACAAGAACCAGAGAGAGGCCCCAGCTGCTCAGGGCAGTCCCAGCTGACGACCAGCAAGGAGACGGAGACTTCAGTCCTGCAACCTCATGAAACCGAGTCCTGCCAACTTCATGAACAGGAAAAGGGATCCTCCCCAGAGTCTCCAGGAAGAAATGTGGCCCTGGGAGGGCCCGCACCAGACTTCTGACCCACACAAGCTGCTAAACTTGTAGTGATTTGTTACAGCAGCAACAGAAAACTAATACCCTGCCCAGCATGGTCTCTCCCTTCCTTGGGACAAGCAGGCCTGTGCCTAATGCTGAAAACTAGCTTCGGTTGTCACACCCAAATGCTGAAAGCTCCCAGAAGCAGCTGCTGTCTTCTGAGAACAATGAGCTGCTTGTAAGCCTGAGAGAACTGGATGAGAAATCCACTTTGCAAGCAGTCCTGAGTCTGGCGGGCATGCCCTCAGATGGCAAGTTCATCCTTGAATACTTGCCTTCTGTCCTGCCTTTATTTTCCACGGCTCCCTGACTGGTTCCTTTGGCTTTCTAACTTTGTCCAGAAAGCATCCAAATCTTGTATGAGCAAAGCTGTGTGAACACCGCATGTGGAGTTACATGCTCCTCCCGCCGGTACTTCAGGGAGGGCTCCTGCTCAGATCCTTCAGTGGCACCTTTGTTAGCCTCCTGGGCAATTAAAGCAGGAAGGGATTTGGAGTCAGTCCAGTCTAACCATATCGTTTTACATGGAAGGTGGGAAGGAAGCTGAAGTCAACTGCTGAGAATCCCTCTTCAGGGGTGGGCCTGATCCCATGGGATGGAGTGATGTCGAAATTAAGAAGGCAGGGAGAGCTGAGAGCTAAAGGAAACTGGGTCCAGACAGCCAAGAGGACTTCCCAAAGCCACCAGAGCCCCAGTACCCACTGGGGCACCAGGAGAGTGGTGCCTGAGAGGCAAGCAGCCAAGATGGAGCTGGAATTAAAACCCCACAGCAAGGGACCTGATGACCAAGGTGCGCATCAGGTAGACAGAGCTGCCTGAACCTCAAACTGAGCACACATCCTTGTGCCAAAACAGTCATCAACTTCCATGATTGGTAAACATGTGTTCAAAGATACTAATTGTACACAGTTCCTGCATCTACAGATTGTTTTTAAAAGGTTAACATCTAAATTAATTAATGTCAACCTATTAATAATCTGAGTAATTAAGCAAATTCAACTTCCTTCTTTTCTCCTCTATATTCATTTGAAACATGCTTTCCAGAGAAGGCCCACAAAATCATTTGGTCCAGAGGATTCCAAAATGGCAGCAGAGTAAGTGGAAGCTCATAGACATGCTCCCAGGACCGAACTGGAATTACAACTAAAATACAGAAAAACCATCCTGAATAATCAACTGAACACGAGCTAGAGAGAACCCTGACAACCAAGGACGTAAAGTGAAGACTGCATAGAGACTAGTCGAAAGGGGCAGAGGTGCAAAAAGGCTGGCCAAGCTCCCACAGACAGCAGCTGAAGTTCTGGGGAAATATCTCAGTTGTGGGGGCTTCCCAATGAGAACTCTGGGGTCTAAAACCCAAGCTGAGCCCACCATCAGAGAGCAACAGAACTGAGAAAGGTGCCCACATAACACCAGGGTTGTTGTCTGCCATGGAGAGATGGCTGGAAATGGAGGCACCCTCTTAAAGAGCCAATACACAAAATTTCAAGTGCAGCCATTCACCTTGTGCTCCAGCAGAGGAAGGACTGGAGCTGTGTGAGCAGAAGCCAGGTTTGGGGGCTCTGGGGTTAGATCTCAGAGTAGTCATTCCATCATGCTGCAGAGGACATCTTCCTCTGGTAGACCTTTGCTATCAGGTGGTTTTTACCTGGGTGGAAGGCAGTTTTCACACCTATTGAAAAACCCCTTGCCTCACCCTGTGGCATTTCTGAAGGCCATTAAGAGACTGAGAATAACAATTAGCCTCTAGGCATAAGCAATTACCCTAAATTGTTGGAAAACCTCTCACCCAGCCCTAGTCAATAGCTTGAGGCAAATCAAACTGAATACAATCAGACTGCAGGCAAAGGTGGGTTCCTGGAGTCTTTGCCTGATCTAATTTGGGCCCCAGAGCTAGGAAAAGCAGACCTTGATGCATATCTTGATCTTTTCCAAAGGTACCCAGCACCAGCGGAGGGAGCCACAAGCTGTGTACTGCTGATAGCTCCAAACAGGGTACTTAGGGCCAGTCAAAAACAGCATCTAACACTGTCCTGCTCTAGAGATTTGGAGGCCTAGCAGTTCTACCTAGTACATAGTCACAAACCCAAACAGGCAGCCAAAATGGGGAGATAACAACAACAACAACAAAAATAAATGAAAGAACAAGAGAATTCTCTAGAAGAGCTAAATGAAATGGAGGTAAGAAATTTATCACACAGAGAGTTCAGAATAATGATGGCAAAGATGCTCAACAGCATGAGAAAAGATATATTAACTATGAAAAAGGACATAGCACTAATAAAGAATACAGTAGAAGAGAAACACAAAAGATTGTGAAGCCGAGGATTGGGTCAGGGACTTAGAAGACAGAGTAGAAAAAAATGACACAATCAGAGAACCTAAAAGAAAAATAATTAAAAAATAGAAGGGCAGCATAAGGAATCTGTGGGACATGAAACATAACAATATTTACTTAATAGGAGTGCCAGTAGGAGAAGAGAGTGAGCAATGGATAGATAACATGTTTAAAGAAATAATGGCAGAAAACTTCTCCAACCTGTGAAGGAAAAAGTCACACAAGTTTAGGAGGCATGAGAAACTCCAAGCAAGGAGAACCCAAATAGACCCACACCCAGAAACATCATAATTAAAATGCCTAAAACAAGACAAAGAGTGAATCTTAAAAGTAGCAAGAGAAAAGTAATTTGTTACCAACAAAGGAGCTTCCAGGGCTGTCAGCTGATTCCTCATCAGAAATTCCACAGACCAAAAGGGAATGGCATGAAGTACTCATGGTAATGAAAAGCAATAATTTGAAATCAAGATTACAATATCCAGCAAGGATATCATTCAAAACAGATGGTGAAATAAAGAATTTCCAGACAAAAAAAAGGCTAGAAAAGTTTGTCACCACCAAACTAGCACTATAAGAAATGCTAAAGAGACTGATGTAATGAGAAAAAGAAACAGAGAGGAAGAGAAACATAGGCATAAATAACAAAAACAGCAATAAATAAGTACCTATCAATAATGACCATAAATGTAAATGGATTAAATGCTCCAATTAAAAGGCATAGGGTAAAGGAGAAACCAAGATGGTGGCAAAGGTAAACAACTAAACTGCCGCTTGCACAACATTTTCAAAACTACAACTAAAAGATAAAATGTCTATTACCCAGAACCATGGGAAAGCTGGCTGAATGGAAGTCTTACAACTAGAAAGAAAGAGAAAGGAGCACAAACGCTGAAAAGCTGAGGTGTGGAGGCACACGAATTGGGCTGGTGATGGGTGACTGGGCACGCAGTTTTTTTCCAACCCAAAGGGAAACAAGCTCCCGATCACTCTGAAATCCAGTTTCTGGGGACACTCAGGGGACCCAGATGCCTATGGGGAGAAGCTTGTCTGTCGGCCATTGGGTTGGAAAGTGAGGGTGACTTTTTTGCAGAGGTGTGCCCAGCAATCATTGTTTACTGCCCTGGAACATAGGACACAGGGACTTGGAAACTCGGAAAGGCAGAGAAGACTGAGGGCAGCCATCGCTGTTTGCCATACCCCAGCCTAGTGAAGCCCTGAAACCCTGCCCTGCACATTCTACAAACCCGCCCAGGCTCCACAAGGTGGCTTTTGCATATAAATGGTCTGCCCTGAGGCAGCTTAACAAAATAAACTGCAGCTCAAGTCAGACTGCTCCAAAATCACCAAATCCAAAGCAAAGAGGAGAAAACTGTAGTTCTTGATGTAGCTCCGACTGGGTGGCCTCAGACAGTAGCTGAGATCCAGAAACTACTGTATCTAGTGGTCAGTGTGAGACGACACCAGATTTCAACTACTCTCATAAGGGATATATGCAAGAGGCAGACTCAGTGAGCACCAAAACCCTATTTGGTACAAGTCCTGCCCCATAAATGTGTCTCTCCAGCACAGCAATTCTTCCTTTATAGACACAGCAGGTCCTCATAGCCAATTGGCCTGGAGGTCAATTCCTCCCAGTGACACAACAATAATCAAGAGTTAACTACAACAAGGCTGTACACACAGTCCACAAAGGGGTGCACCAAGAGTGTCCACATCAGGTAACTGGGTGACTGACCCACTGAACTATATAGGACACCCAGCACACAAAGCTACCCTACCAACTCAGGGAAGCAGCAAAAATGAGGAGATAAGGAAATAGATTATGAACAAAAGAAATGGAGGAGAACAAATGACTGGACATAGAGTTCAAAACCATGGTTATAAGGTTTTTCAAGAATTTCCTAGAAAAGGCCGAGACCGGTTTGGCTCAGTGGATAGAGTGTTGGCCTGCGGACTGAAGGGTCCCAGGTTCGATTCCAGTCAAGGGCATGTGCCTTGGTTGCAGGCACATCCCCAGTAGGGGGTGTGCAAGAGGCAGCTGATCGATGACTCTCTCTCATCAATGTTTCTAACTCTCTATCCCTCTCTCTTCTTCTCTGTAAAAAATCAATAAAATGTATTTTTTTAAAAAGAATTTCCTAGAAAAGGCCAATAAATTTAATGAGACCCTTGAGGATATGAAAAAGGACCAACTAGAAATTAAACATACACTGACTGAAATAAAAAAATATTATGCAGAGACCCAACAGCAGACTAGAGGAACGCAAGAATCAAGTCAAAGATTTGGAATACCAAGAGACAAAGGACACACCTCCAGAGAAGCAAGAAGAGAAGAGAATCCAGAAAGTTGAAGATAGTGTAAGAAGTCTCTGGGACAATTTCAAGCGTACCAACATCAGAATTATGGGGGTGCCAGAAGAAGAGAAAGAGCAAGACACTGAAAGCTTATTTGAAGAAATAATGACCGAAAACTTCCCTCACCTGGTGAAAGAAATAGACTTACAAGTCCAGGAAACACACAGAACCCCAAACAAAAGGAATCCAAAGAGGACCACAGCAAGACACATCATAATTAAAATGCCAAGGGCAAAAGACAAAGAGAGAATCTTATAAGCAGCAAGAGTAAGAGAGTTAGTTACCTAAAAGGGAGCACCCATACGATTATCAGCTGATTTCTCAAAAGAAACTATGCAGGCCAGATGGGAGTGGCAAGAAATAGTCAAAGTGATGAATAGTAAGAACCTACAACCAAGATTACTCTACCCAGCAAAGTTATCATTCAGAATTGAAGGGCAGATAAAGAGCTTCACAGATGAGAAAAAGCTAAAGGAGTTCATCACCATCAAAGCAGTATTATATGAAATGCTGAAAGGTATTCTTTAAAAAGAGGAAAAAGAAGAAAGAAGTAAAGATAAAAATTATGAACAACAAATACATATCTATCAACAAGTGAATCTAAAAGTCAAGTGAATTAAAAATTTGAGGAACAAGCCAAAATCGGTTTGGCTCAGTGCATAGAACATTGGCCTGCAGACTGAAGGGTCCCGGGTTCGATTCCGGTCAAGGGCATGTACCTTGGTTGCGGGCACATTCCCAGTGCGGGGTGTGCAAGAGGCAGATGATCGATGGTTCTCTCTCATCGATGTTTCTAACTTTCTATCCCTCTCTCTTCCTCTCTGTAAAAAAATCAATAAAATATACTTTAAAAATTTGAGGAACAGAATAAACTGGTGAATATAATAGAATCAGGGGCATAGAATGGGAGTGGATTAATAATTCTCAGGGGGAAAGGGGTTTTTGTGGGGGGGGTACCAGAAGAGACTGGACAAAAATCATATACCTATGGATGAGGACAGCAGGGGAGAAAGGTAAGGGCAGGGCGGGGGGGACCGGATGGAGGGGAACTAAGAGGGGGGAAAAAGGAGAAACAATTATAATAATCTGAACAATAAAGATTTATTAAATTAAAAAAAAAAAAGGCATAAAGTAGCCAAAACCGGTTTAGCTCAGTGGATAGAGTGTCGGTCTGCCGAATGAAAGGTCCCAGGTTCAATTCCGGTCAAGGGCATGTACATTGGTTATGGGCACATCCTCGGTAGGGAATGTGCACGAGGCAGCTGATAGATGTTTCTCTCTCATCAATGTTTCTAGCTCTCTATCCCTCTTCCTTCCTCTCTGAAAAAAAAATCAATAAAATATATTAAAAAAATAAATAAATAAAAATAAAAGGCTTGGGGTAGATGAATGAATATGAAAACATGACCCAAATATATGCTGTCTACAAGAGAATCACTTCAGAACAAAAGACTCATGCAGGATGAGAATGATGTGATGGGAAAAATTTTCCATGCAAATAGAAAAAAAAGAAAAAGAAAAGCTGCAGTGGCAATGCTCAGATCTGACAAAATAGACTTCAAAATGAAAGCTATCACAAGAGACAATAAAGGTCACTACATAATACTAAATGCATCAATCTGAAATATGCACCCAATAGGAACACCTAAATATAAAAAAGGGGGGGGGGAAAAACCTTCTAGGAGAGATCAATAGCAATACAGTCATAGTAGGGGACTTGAACATCCTGCTGGATAGATCATCTAGACTAGGGGTGTCGAACTCAATCAGAGAAGGGGCCAAAATCTAAAATCCAGCCTAAATCGCGGGCCGAATGGTTTACTGAACAGTCATAAACTGACAATGTCATAAACTGACAGCGGAGTGCAGTGATGACAGCGCGGTGCGGGCCACATTGCAAGGCCTGGCGGGCTGGATTTGGCCCGCGGGCCTTGTGTTTGACATATGTGATAGACCAAGCATATCAAATTCAAAGGCTAACACAGGCCAAATAAAGCAGGTTTATGTTTATGTGGGCCACAAAAAAACCCCAAAAGCTTCAACTTTTATAGAAATGTAGGTTTATTTCAAAAAGTATAGTATAAAAAAACAAACAAGAGCAATGATAAAATTAAAGTTTTTCTTCCTGACTCTGGCATCTCTTCTCTGCTACATTTCTTACTTTGGCGGAAGTCTTGTTCGCAGTGATTACTTTCAAAACTGACCCAAGGTGAATGTCAGTAATTCTGGGTCTGACAGGAGACTTACTTCCTTTCATAATTGTAAATAACTGCTCACACTGAGAAATACTTTCAAACACGGAAATAATTTCATATGCAAATTTTCAAATATTTTCAAACCTGGCAGGTAAATATTTGTAAAATTTAGGCACACCAACTTCACTGAATTTTGCCTACAAATCTGAAATGCACTGGACCTCAATTTCCCCCATTTGCATTTGATTAGGTATTGGTTTTATATGTATTGAAAAAAATCGAAGAAAACTTGTCTTCCAAACATTTTAAATCTGCAAATCTTATTTCAAATTCAGTTCTAAGGCTAAAAATTTTTCTGTGTAGTTTTGATGCAATGCAGTTTTACCTAAACTTGATTTGTTCGTGTTGCATTTCGGAAATTGCATTACATCTTCATTTTTCAACTGCTTGCCCAAGAACTAGCTTACATTTGAATGCTTTGACTTGGTCAGACATGTTTGCAATAAATACTCTGATCTTTTCCTTGCAGATTTAAGTTTAAATCATATAAGTGTTTTGTTATATTAACCATGAAGGATAAATCTTACAACCATGTTGTGTCAAAAAAACAGGCTTGTGTCTTGATTTTTAGTTATTAAGAACTGACATGTTTCTTCTTTCAAGTCCCAGAATTGTTTAAGAACCTTGGAACAGGATAGCCAATGTACCTCAGTGTAGTAGGACAAGACGGAATATCCACTGTCTAATCCACTTAAGAAAGCAGAGCCGAAACCGGTTTGGTTCAGTAGATAGAGCGTCAGCCTGTGGACTGAAAGGTCCCAGGTTTGATTCCAGTCAAGGGCTTGGACCTTGGTTGCAGGCACATCCCCAGTAGGAAGTGTGCAAGAGGCAGCTGACCGATGATTCTCTCTCATCGATGTTTCTAACTCTCTATCCCTCTCTCTTCCTCTCTGTAAAAAAATCAATAAAATATATATATATATTTTTAAAGAAAGCAGAGAACAATCGCTGATTTAAACCTCGAGATCTTATGAAACTGATAATTTTTTTATAGATGTTAACACATTTTCCATGTTTATTATCTCCACGCATAATACTTCTTGATGTATAATGCAATTCGTATGATGAATCTTGGATATGCCATAAATTTCACTTTTTTTGTTTGTTTGTTTATTTGTTTTTGCAGTAATCTCATGAAGCCATTGTTTTTTTCTGGTCATAAAAGGAGCACCATCGGTAGCTACAGAAGTTAATTTTGAGAATTTATTATAGCCGAAACCGGTTTGGCTCAATGGATAGAGCGTCGGCTTGGGGACTGAAAGGTCCCGGGTTCGATTCTGGTCAAGGGCATGTACCTTGGTTGCGGGCATATCCCCAGTGGGGGGTGTGCAAGAGGCAGCTGATCGATGACTCTCTCTCATCGATGTTTCTAACTCTCTATTCTCCCTTCCTCTCTGTACAAAAATCAATAAAATATATTTTAAAAAAAGAGAATTTATTATAATTGTAGACAGCATTTTTACAGAAGTTTAAAAACACAATTAAATATATAATATCTTGTCCTGTAGTAGTGTTGTACATCGGTACTAGTTCCAATAATTCCTCAAAAATGTTGAAATCTGTGTCACCAGCATGAAGAAACTCAGCTAACTAAGCTATGTCTCCAATGTCCGTACTCTTGTCACAGGCAACAATCTGAATACTTATACCGTAGTGTCAACCAAATCGGTAAATCCTTCCACAACTGTATTTTGAGACAAAGAGGTTGTTTGAAAAGATTTCACATTTCCAGGACAAACAATTTCTGCAGCTTTAATTATACATTCCTCGATGAAATCACCTATAGTAAAAGGTTTCAAGTGTTTAGCTATCAACTCCAACAAGACGCAGCTTGCATGCATCATCGCTTCACTTTCTTATGATACCTTAGTAAACATGGCAGTTGTTTTTTCAGTCCCAACTTGAGCTCTTCCAACTTTTCTTGTCTCATTAAGCCTTCCTAATTATCATATTTTTATTTATGTTGTTCATAGTGACTATTAATGTATAACTTTGGTATACTAATAGCATTATTACATATCAAGCAGATTAATTTATGTTTTACTTCACAGCAAAAATACTTCAATTCCCACTTTTCTTGGAAATTGCTATGTTTGTCAGCAATTTTTTTATTTTTACTACCGTACTACTTGATTTTGATAGAGACATGCTGAATACAAAGGGCTGAAATAAATGAACATAAAATAAAAAACATTTTATTAAAAATTAATATTTTTTCTTGAACATTAACTTACCATACACTGAATAACTGCACAAATTAAAAGCATAACGCAAATAAATCTACTTTTCTTGTTCTCAGAAAGCGAAATATTTCCTATTGCGCACACCAAACAAGTCAGTACAAGACTAACGATATGGCAATTGGCTGCTAAAATATTTGCTGCTAGTATTAGAGGAGAGAAATGGCTGCCTGTGCATAAGGCACGTAAGGGAAATGAATGTAACACAATTATAGTAATCAGTCATTAGTGAATGTTGTAGCTTGTTATTAATAATTATGTATAACAGGATATTATAAAAATTAAGTTATGACATTTTTATTAAAATGTTTCTTACATACTGTTATATTGGCTGGGCTGCAAAAATATTAATTGTGGGCCATATGCAGCCTGCAGGCCATGAGTTTGACATGCTTGCTCTACAAGTTCAAGAAGATTGAAATCATATCAAATATCTTCTCAGATCGTAATGGAATAAAATTAGAAATCAATTACAGTAAAATCATTCAAAAACATTCAAACACGTAGAGGCTAAATAGCACGTTATTAAACAACTAGAGGCCCAGTGCATGAAATGCTTGCATGGAAGGAGGGCACATCCCTCAGCATGGCCTGCACCCTCTTACAATCCAGGACTGCTGGCTCCTAACTGCTTTCCTGCCTGCTTCATCACCCATTACCATTTGCCTGCCTGCCTGATCACCGCTAACTGCTTGTCTGCTTGCCTACTCACCCTTAACCACTCACCTGCCTGCCTGATTGCTCCTAATTGCCTCTGCCTGACTGCCTGATTGCCCCAACCATTCTGCCTACCTTCCTGATGCCCCTAACCACTTTCCTGCCTGCCTGATTGCCCCTGACCACTCTGTCTGCCTGCCTAATTGCTCCTAACTGCTTGCCTACTTGCCTGCCTGATCACCCGTAACCTCTCTGCCTCCTGCCTGCTGCCTGATTGCCCCTAACTGCTCACCTGCCTGCCTGATTGCCCATAATAGCCTCTGCCTCAGCCACTGCTGTGGCAGCCTTATCCAAAAGGACATTTGGAATGAAATCTGGAAGGTTGTTCAGCTGTCTGCTCTAATTAGCATATTATACTTTTATTATTATAGATGAATGGGTTACCAATGAAATCAAGAAAGAAATAAAAAAATTTCATGGAAACAATGAAAATGAACACACAACAACCCAAAATCTCTGGGACACAGAAAAAACAGTCCCAAGAGGGAAGTTCATAGCACTGCAGCCTTAAGAAACAAGAGAAAGGATCAATAAACTACTTAACCCTACCACTTAAATAATTACAAAGAGAACAGCAAGAAAAGCCCGGAATAAGTAGAAGGAAGGAAGTAATAAACATTAGAGCAGAAATTAATAACAGAGAAACTAAAAAAAAAAAAAAAGTACAAAAAAAATATCACTGAAACCAAAGCTGATTCTTTGAAAAGATAAACAAGATTGATGAACCATTAGCAGATTCATAAAGAAACAAAGAGGACCCAATTAAACAAAATCAGGAATGAAAGCAGTAAAGTAACAACTGACATTACAGAAATACAAAGGATTATAAGAAAACTAGAGGCCCAGTGCATGAAATTCGTGCACGGGTAGGATCCCTAGGCCTGGCAGGTGATCAGAGCCGATTGGGGCCTTCAGGCTGCCAGTTGGGGCCTTCCTTCATTCCACACCACCACCTCCCTGCCACCCCTCATGGTCAGCGCATACCATAGTGAGCAATTGAACTTCCAGTCAAATTCCTGAAGGGAAAATTTGCTTATTAGCCTTTTATATTTATGAATACCATGAACAACTATATTCCAACAAGCTGGACAATGTTTATGAAATGGAAAAATTCCTAGAAAAATATAATCTTCCAAAACTGAATCAGGAAAAATCAGAAAACCTAAATAGGCCAATAATAATTGAGGAAATTGAAGCAGTAATTAAAAAAAAAAATCCCAGCAAACAAAAACAAAAATGAATGGTTTAACAGGGAATTTTTACCAAACATTGAATGGAGAATAACACCTATCCCCCTCAAACTATTCAAAAAAGTTCAAGAAGAAGGAACACTTTCAAACTCTTTTTCCAAAACCATATAAAAGACACTACAAAGAAAGAAAATCAGGCCAACATCCCTGATGAATATAGATGCTAAATTCCTCAACAAAATATTAGCTAATCAGATCTAGCAAGATATTAAAAAGATCATATACTATGACCAATCCCAAGTGGGATATAATCTATGGATGCAAATCAATAAACATGATACATCACATAAAGAAATTAAAAGACAAAAATCACATGATCGTATCAATAGACAGAAAAGCATTCGACACAATTCAACACCCATTTTTTATGAAAACTCTCAGCAATTGGGAATAGAGGGAGAATATCTTAACATAATAAAGGCCATATGTGACAAACCTACAGCCAACATCATACTCAATTGGCAAAAACTAAAACCACTTTCTCTAAGAACAGTAACAAGACAGGGATGTCTGCTGTCATCACTCTTATTCAACATAGTACTGGAAGTTCTAGCCACAGTGATTAGACAAGAAGAAAACATAAGAGGAATCCAAATTGGAAAGTAAAACTTATTATTCACAGATTACTACATGATATTGTATATAGAAAACCCTAAGAGGTCCACTAAAAATATAGTAGATCTAATAAAGGAATTCAACAATGTAGCAGGATACAAAATCAACACCCAAAAATCGATGGCATTTTTATATTATATACCAATAATGAATTCTCAGGAAGAGAAACTAAACAAACAATTCCACTTAGTATAGCAACAAAAAAATTAAGATACCTAGGAATAAAATTAACCAATGAGGTAAAAGACTTGTACTTAGAAAACTACAGGACATTGAAAAAAAAAAGAGATAGAGGGAGATTTAAGCAAGCAGAAGAATATACTATGTTCATATATTGGTAGAATTAACATCATTAAAATGCCATACTATCCAAAGCAATCTATAGATTCAATGCAATTCCTATTAAATTACCAACTAACAGTGTTTCCCAAAGTGTGGTACGTGTGCACCCAGGGGTATGGGATGAGTTTGGTGGGGGGTACACATTGCACCAGAGTTTGGTTGGGATATGCACTACACCGTGCTTAGCTGCGCCTAATTCTACTTTCTCATGAGTACGAGGGATACTCAGCATTACAAAAATTATAGAAGGGTACACATTTGTCAAAAGCTTGGGAAACACTGAAATACTCCAAAAATTTAAATGAAACTAAAAAAAAAAAAAAAAAAAAAAAAAAAAAGACCCCAAATAGCCACACAATCTTGAAAAAGAAGAACAAAGTTGAAGGGATCAAAATACCAGTTATCAACTTATACTACAAAGCCACACTAATCTAAACAGCCTGATACTGGCACAAGCATATAGATCAATGGAATGGAACAGAGAACCCAGAAACGCCCCATTAATTGGACAGATATATGCAAAATAAATAAATAAATAAAATAAAACTATATTACCAACTTACACCATACACAAGAATAAATTTAAAACAGATAAAAGACTGAAATGTAAGACATAAAACCAGAAAAAATCCTTGAAGGAATCAAAGGCAACAAAATCTCAGACATCTCTCATAGCAATATGCTTACAGATACACCTCCTAAGGCAAAGGAAACTAAGGAGAAAATAAACAAATGGGACTCTATCAAAATAAAAGGCTTCTGCACAGCAAAGCAAAACCATCAACAAAATTAAAAGTGAGCCCACTGCATGGGAGAACGTATTTGGTAATGATACATCTGATAAAGGGTTAATATCCAAAATGTATAAGAACTGCATAAAACTTAACAAAAGGAAAACAAACAATATAATTTAAAAATTGGCAAAGATCCTAGCCAGTTTTGCTCAGTGGGTAGAGCATCATCGTGAAGGGTCCTAGGTTTGATTCTGGTTAAGAGTACTTACACTCTGTTGTAGGCTTGATCCCTGGCCCTGGTCAGGCTGCTTACAGGACGCAACTCATTAATGTATATCTTTTACATTGATATATTTCTCTGTGTTTCTCCGTCTCCCTACCACTCTCTCAAAAATCAATGGAAAAATATCCTTGGATGAGGATTAACAAGAACAACAAAAAATGGACAAAGGACCTGAATAGACACTTCTCCCAAGTAGACATATAGATGGCCAAGAGACATATAAAAAAATGCTCAAAGTCACTAGTCATCAGAGGGATGCAAATTAAAACAACAAGGAGGTATCACCTCACACCTGTCAGAATGGCTACCATCGACAAACCAAGGGAACCCAAGTATATTGCTGGTGGGAATGCAGACTGATGCAGCCATTATGGAAAACAATATGGAGTTTCCTCAAAAAATTAAATATAGAACTACCATTTGACCCAGTTATCCCACTTCTAGGAATATATCCTAAGACACCTAAAACAACAATCAGAAATAATGTATGTTCATAGCAGCACAATTTACAATAGTTAAGATCTGTAAACAGCCCAAGTGCCCATCAGCATATGAGTGGATAAAAAAGCTGTGGTACTTTTATACCATGGAATACTATGCAGCAGTAAAAAAGAAGCATCTCTTACCCTTTGAGACAGCATGGAGGGACCTGGAGAGTATATGTTAAGTGAAATAAGCCAGTCAGAAAAAGTCAAGTATCATATGATCTCACTCATAGGTGGAATATAATGAACAAAATAGATCCAGAGACATAGAAGCATGAAACAAACTTTCAAATTTCTGAGGGAAGATGAGGTGTATTGGATGCGTGCGTGGGAAAAGATCAGTCAAAGAACTTGTATGCATAACCCAAGGACACAGACAATAATAGGGTGATGGAGGCCTGGGGTGTGTGTGGGGGGGCGGGGGTGGCGGGGCAGGCTAGAAAGGGTCAATGGAAGAAAAAAAGAGGACATATGTAATACTTTCAACAATAAAGATTTAAAAACACACACACACACACACACACACACACACACATGCTTTCTAGCCTAATTGCATAGCATTAGACAAATACCCACTTGTCCCTTTTTGGCTGACAAATGTTAAGGCACAATCATCTGTGAGGGTGCACACACTTCGTGGGAGGCCTGCTTTCCCCTGTTGCAGAGAGAAAGACACTGGAGGGGAAGCCACCTGGGCTTGGGGACAGACAGGCCTTAACCATGGAGTTTGAAGGCCCAAAAGGGCTCCTCCACATTGACCTCACAGCCCACCCTGCCCACTGCAGCCCACCCCAAACACTGTCCTTGGTTGCTACACTATTACAGTAATGACTTCAACAAGCAGTCATTGATCATCTACCTCCACCGGGCACAGGGGTCCTAGGAGAGAGGCTGTTCACCATAACCCTCCTCCCGCCGGGCTCTTGACACTGTGTCCTGTACCCAATCCTGTTACAACCTTCCAGCCAGACCGAGAAGCAGCCTGAGACTCAGCCTCAGATCTCTTCTTTCCTCCTGGGTGTACGCTTGATCCTCCTCATTGGCTCAGTCAATGTATGGAGAGTTCTGGACCAGGCCTTACGGGCAGCAACCCCCTCTCCTACCTCTGCATGGGCCACGGGAACAGGACAGGAGCCTGCTACTCACAGTTTCTGCAGGGGACAGCAGACGGTGCTCTCCCAGGGAATGAGGGCAAACAGCTGTTCCTGGCACAGCAGAAGCCCGCAGCCATGCCCAGGAAGGGCAGCTCTGACTTCCCAACACCATGGGTCCCCGACTGAGAGCCCGGGCTGCCCATCTTCCCTGAAGGACATTCCGTCCCCTGCAAGGCCAGTTTCCGCAGCTCCATGGTGATTAATGCCGAAATTCTCCCTCAGGGAAATGCCTTTCCGTACAGGTTCAGAGAAAGAGGTCTGCCACCTGCAGTGGATCTGTGCGGAAACGCGGGGAAGTGACCCTGAGTTTATTTATGTGTCCATTGTTCGCTAAGAATACCCAGGTGCTCGAATGTTGGAGGTACCATCACAGGAAAAAGTGGATGGTGGGAAGGATATGGGCTCAAATCAGGAAAGCAAGCCCCTCGGCCCGAGCTGAGCAGCCTCAGCACATCTGGAGTTCATGGGTCTCCATTTCTCCCCCCAGGAAAAGGAGCCCGCTGGGCCCTGCTCCCCAGACCTCAAAGGATGGGATGGAATCCCCTGAACAGTGCACGTGTCCCACATCATCTCAGGCTCCGGCAGCCGGAAGAACAGGGGATCCCCATTAACAGATGCCAGGACTCATGCCTCCACCTGCTGACACAGGCTTCCAGCTCCCCCCACCCACACTAGTTTCACCAGAGATGCTTTTGGGAACTCCTGGGGTCTCAAACCCCCACATAAGCTTCTCAAGAGGCTGAGAGGCCCTCCCTACAGCTACCCAGGGAAGTTAAAGTTCAGGGTTCTCAAAGCTGCAAAAACCAAGAGGTGTCAAAATGTCCCCTCAGCCGGGACCGGTTTGGCTCAGTGGATAGAGCGTCAGCCTGCGGACTGAAAGGTCCCGGGTTCAATTCCGGGCCAGGGCATGCACCTTGGTTGCGGGCACATCCCCAGTAGGGGGTGTGCAAGAGGCAGCTGATCGATGATTCTCTCTAATCTATGTTTCTAACTCTCTATTCCTCTCTTCCTCTCTGTAAAAAATCAATAAAATATATTTTTAAAAAAATAATTTAAAAAATGTCCCCTCAGACACCCACCCCGCACTCCCAGCAGAATGACACCTAGACACTGGCAGTGCCACTAACAGCAGACATGCCCAGGAATCCAGAGAGGCTCAAGCTTCAGGTCAGGTGCAGGGACTATCCCTACACAGAGGGGCGGGAGCAGCAGGCCCTGGGCCAAGTCTTCCATGTTCCCACTGAACCACACAGCCGCCGGAGATGGCCATTTTCCCCCTCCTCAAGTCCCCAAGGTCACTTGGCTGGCGGCAGGAGGTAGCAGAGCCATGTGCTGAGCATTTGTCATTTCTGCTGCTTAGCATGCGGATATATTTAGGTCGGTCGTCTAACCCGATTAATTTTTGTATGTGAAACAAGGTAAGAATCAAGGTTCTTTTCCTTTGCACAAAGATGTCCAATTGCATTTACACGTCTTATTTGGGAAGAACATCTGGAAGAGGGTCCACGACCTACTGTGGAAAGCAGGCTGAGGGGGAGGAGAGTTCCTCTTCCCAGTTCCTGGTTCCTCAAGACTGTGACCCTTGGAGGAGACAAGCCAAGGCACAAGGTCAGTTAGGATTGACCTGAGGGGTCCTGATGTGCAGCAACAAGTGCTCCCCACCACGCTGGTGCCTCCCAGGCAGCCTCCTGACTGTGCCTCCCTTCCTGTGGGTCCCCACCCCCCCCAGCCAGGGCCTCCCACCACCCAGTGATTCTGTGACGTGCCCACTGCTCCTCACACACTTTCCTCTTTCACTTCAGTTAACCAGATATAGTTTCTATTTGCAACCAAATCCCTATGAGGCAATTCAAATCCAGGCATCACCTCCTGAAAACCCCATATACTTTCTCAAATACCATCCATGGTGCACGATTGAAGCTCAAGTACATATTAGAGGTAATTATTATTGCAATGCATTAAACTGAACAATATCCTCTTGAAAGAAGAGGCAGGCAGGTGGTAGTTCTGGAAGAAAGCATGCTCACACCATCAAGGTCCAACGCGCTGCTCTGAATCTCACACTTAAAAGAGGTTGGAAGGACGCTACTCAAGTCAGGATGTGAGAGTGTGGACAGGAGGCACCCGCTGGGAAGTGGAATTCCACCTATTTTCCAAATAACAAAATTCTCTTGCTATTTAAAAAAAAAAAATATTTCCCTATGGTTTGTGTATGATCATGCTATGTCATAGATGAAGAAACGGATGCCCAGTCAGGTTAAAAGACCTACCTAACATCCACACCAGCTTAGTGACAGAACTGGGACTAGAGGGAGAGGATGATGAAAACAGGCCAACAGTTCAGAGGGAGCCCCTCTGACACAGTGAGAAGCCAGATTATTAGTTGAATTATGTAAGAAACTAAATTGCACGCATACTCCAGCCTTTTTGTCTTTGTGAAGTCCTAGGTTTGTTCTCAAAACGGCTCCCCTGAGATGTGCCTCCTCTTTCCTTTGTTTCCACCTAGTCAGGGTCCAGGTGACCCTCACTTCCTATAGCAACTTAAGGCCACGTGCGCCGGAAGGAAACACGTCAGAGAGCCAGAGTGTGTCTGAGGTTTCCTGCAGTTTACACTGGCGTTTGCAGTGTGTTCCCCGGGAGGAGCATGCCGTCTTGGTGCTAAGGTGCTGTGGTGTTATCTTATAGGCAACCATTCAGATGAGCTCCCAGGCAAAACGGATGCTAAAGAAATGCAACACAAAACCTAATATTCTTGAAGTTAGGAGACACCCCAGTCAGTAGTGGCTTCGCTTCCCTCCCACGGGAGTCACTGCCCCAGCAGGCCCTCCACAGCGCTGTCCACAGCGTGCAATGCAAGCCTAATCTTAGGGAGGCTGAGAATGCTCAGTTTGTAGTAATGTGGAAAGTTCCACAAGGTCTATTGAAAATGAAGAAAGCACCCTAGCTTGCTTGGCTTAGTGGATAGAGCATCAGCCTGCGAACAGAAAGGTCCCAGGTTGGATTCCCGTCAAGGGCACATGCCTGTGTTGTGGGCTCAATCCCCAGTAGGGGGTGTGTAGGAGTCAGCCAACCAATGATTCTCTTTCATCATTGATGTTTCTCTCTCTCTCTCTCTCTCTCTCTCTCTCTCTCTCTCTCTCTCTCTCTCTCTCTCTCTCCCTCTCTCCCTCTCTCCCTCTCTCCCTCTCTCCCTCTCCCTTTCTCTCTGAAATCAATAAAAATATATTTAAAAAAGAAAATGAAGAAAGCAAGTGTGATAATTTGATGACATTTGATAAGAAATAAACACATGGTTTGGCAATATGTACACAGGCAACTTCTAAAAAGAGACATACAACACTGTAACTGGTGCTACCTCCTGAGGAGTGAAGGACTTTTTACTCTTCACTTAAAACAGCCCTGTTACTGAAACTGGTTTGGCTCAGTGGATAGAGCGTCGGCCTGCAGACTGGAAGGTCCCGGGTTCGATTCCCGTCAAGTGCATGTATCTTGGTTGCGGGCACATCCCCAGTAGGGGGTGTGCAGGAGGCAGCTGATCAATGATTCTCTTTTATCAATGTTTCTAACTCTCTATTCCTCTCTCTTCCTCTTTGTGAAAAATCAATAAAATATATTTTAAAACCCCCCCACAAAAACAGCTTTGTAATGTTTACAATGTAAACTTTACATCAACAACAAAATCTATGAGCCCTGTTACCTTTATAATAAAAAATACAATTTCCAGGGCATAACCCCTGATGTGGTGGGTGGGGCTTAGAAATGTATATTTTAGTAAGTTCTTCAGCTGATTCTAATGGGCAGCCAGAGTTGAGAACCAATGGGTTAAGCAATAAGGGTCCTCGGTAATGTATGAATCACTCTATCAGATTAGCTTTGAAGGAAAAAGAATGCTGACAAAATTCAACAGAAGATCTGCATTGTGGAGAGCAGCTATAGTGTTTGGACAGTTTCAAGCCTGGGACTAATGAGAGGGCACAGTCCTCTCATGGCCACGTGTAAGTCCCAGCTTGAAGGGCAGAGTCCTCCCAGCACAATTATAACCAAAAGCTATAGTTGTAAACTTGAAACTATGGTCCAAACACGTGGCCCCACATGCTTGAGTGATGTAGGCTTGATAGAGTTCAGGTGCATGTAATTGAGTAGATTCGAAACTCACAAGAATGTTGTAAACATCGTGACCATATAAAAGAGAAACATGCAAATTGACAATTACTCCACTACACCCATCAGCCAATCAGGAGGAAATGTGCAAATTAGGACAAAGATGGTGTCCATGCAGCTGCTTCAGGTGAGGAGTGGCCGGGTGGGCAGGATGCCTGCAATGACAGGGAGGGTAGGGGGTGAAGGGATCTATAGGAGCGGAACTCCGGTGCAGCGAATACAAAGACTACAGACTCCTGCCTGAGACTGCAGCAAAGATGGCAGACTCTGGCCAGAGCAAAGGCCTGGGACCCTGGTGCTGGAAGCCAAGGGAAGGAAGGCTTATTGCATGAATCTCTTCATGCAATGGGCCTCTAGTGTGGCTATAAAATAAAGTGACAGTTTACAGGCCATGGTGCTGTCACTACCTCTCCATCAGAGAGGATAGTGTCCCACCCAGACCTAGCCTTCATTATCTTATCTGTCTTTTCTCAATCCTTCACTGCCCTCTCTCAGGCCCTCTGAACCTGGCTGAGCTGACTCGGCACACTGAGTTAGTCAAGTAGGGCACCAGGGCAGCCAGAGGGCACTGGGGTTGGTGCCTGCCTTACTCAGCTACGCCTGCTGTAACAAATGCCACAGAATGTATGGCTTGAACAGAATCTATTTTCACACAGTTCTGGGGGCTCCCAGATCAAGGTTCCGCAGGGCTCAGTTTCTGATGAGACCTCTCTGCCTGGCTTGCAGACGGCCACCCTTTCCTCACAGGGCCTTTCCTCTGAGTGTGTGTAGAGAAAAGGAGCTTCTTAGAAGGACACTTAGAATCCTATAAGATCAGGGCCCCAATCTTATAACCTCCTTAGAGCTCCCATCTCCAATACAGTACAGTCATATGGATTAGGGCTTCCACATACACACTGGGAAGCAGCACAAACATTCAGTCCATAACAACGCCTAAGAAGTGGGAAAGCGGGAAGGGGAAGGCAGGGCAGCCCAGGGGGGCAGCCTCAGGGCCTCGCTTTGTCCTCAGAGGCCCCACCCCCCTGTTGCCTTCTGTCTTCTGTTCTCCCCACCACCAAAGAAGAACTTGTAACTTAGGAACCCACAGGCAAGATATTTGTTTTATTTGGAAGCTCCAAAATTACATTTAAAAATAATTCTGGGTTTCTTACAACAGGCAGGTTAAGAAAAAACATCTGGGAAGAAATAAACCCACAGACCATTCATGTGGACCAAAAGAGAAAGAAAAAAAAACCACTCCAAATGATGCTATTCTTAGCAGTGCCAGGAAAGCCATGAATGAGGGGCGAGGGGAGGGAACACACTTCTCAGTGATTGTAAGAGAAGGCGGAGGAGGCCAGAGTGGGGGTGGGGCTGGGAGCAATTTGCCCTCACATTATGGAAAGAAAGAAGCTTCATTTCAGTAATTTTGAGTCTTTCTCAAAAAAGTAATTTTTATGTGTGGTTCTAAATTATAGGCTTGTGTCAACTCGGAACTAACTTCAACAGACTGGTATCTAAATTCCCCTTTTCCTGACTAAGGAGCCTGTATCCTGCCCCACGCAGACTGGTTGTCCCTAAGTCAGTGTGTTTCTGGCAGACACCATTCTCAGCAACAGGGTTGCTGTGCAATGTTGACATATAATAAATATATGTTTGGTCTTTGTCCCCAGTTCCTGGCACAAGAACTTCCTTGAAATCTCCTTGACATCGCCTTTGGTACACTGCTAAGATGACTCTGGAGTGAGAGACCCCTGGTTAGCTTCAGTATGGGGCCTGACAGACCAACCATGTGATTAGAGGGTTGGAACTTCCGGCCCCACCCCTGTTTCTATGGGGAAGAGAGAAGGGCTGGAGAGTCAGTTAATCACCATTGGTCAATGGTCTAGCCAATCAGGCCTACATAGTGAAACCTCCATGAAACACCCCCACACCATGCCTTGTCCTAAGCATCTCTTCATGTGGCTGTTCCTGGGTCTCCTGAGTCGTAACCTTTAAATAAACCAGTAATAGTAGGTGAACTGTTTTCCTGAGTTTTGAGCCATTCTAGCAAATTAGTAAACCAGAGGATAGGAGATCGTGGAAAGCCCCTACTTATAGCCGTAGAAGGCTGGTGACTTGCAACTGTGTCTGAAGTTGGGGGAGTCTTGTGGGACTGAGCCCGTAACCTGGGGGGTCTGACAGTAAGGTAAGGCAGTTAGTGCCAGAATTGAGTTACATAGCAGGACACCCAGTTGGTGCCTGGAGAGGTGAAGAATAGGTTGGTGTTGAGGGTGTCAGAGGGTTAGGATATAAAAACAACCTATGGAGCTTCCGTGTGTCCCTGTGCTGAACTGAAAGGGGACTGACATCTGCAAGTACTCCTTCTGATGAAGGATCCGTGTAAACAGCAACAGCAATTCCTACAAATCAGTTCATCTGAGGGAATGTCTGCCTTGGGGACAAATCCTTACTGAGAGCACATTGTCTGTGTTGATTCTGTTAGCAGGAAGGAGAATCGGAGGGAACTAGCATCTCTAGGCATCTACTAGGGACCATATAGAAGTTATATATCTAATTCTTGGTAAGTTCTATGAGGTTGTTATTATTGTGCATATTGCTGAGTTAAGGAAGTTGAGTCCCAAAGAGTCTGGCCTCCAGAATCAAGCCGATCAAGCTCCTCTATCCACTCCTGACTTTTGGCAAGTTAACTTTCTATGTCTCAGGCTCCTCATCTGTAAAATGGGGAATAATAAAATCAACCCAAAATAATAACTGAGAGAAATGAAATAATATAGGGTGTCCCCAAAAATGTTTATACAGTAAATTCTATTACCTTTTGAAAATGAAATGTATTTTAATAAACACTGCCTTTAAAATTATTCAAAGTGCATATATATTTTGGGGACACCCTGTACACTGTAAAGTGTTTAGCAGAGAAATAAACAATCAATAAATATTAGTTACCATTATTACTATCGTCATGATTTAAAAAGGTAGAGAGCTTGGTGGGACTAAAATAGTTAAGTGCTGAAGCTGGGATTTGCATAATTGTCTTCACTCAAAGTACACATTCTCCTCAGTACTCAGCACCGTCTTTCCAAGCTGAGGATGAAAGACGGAGAGACAGATGGACAGAGACACCCTGTTGTCTTGCCACCAGGGAGTATCAAAGTGGCCCAGAGTATGGGTTCAATTGATGTTACTTTCTGGCCACAGGGTTTATTTTATGGTTCATTGGTCAGAAAGTGGGGTGGCTCCCTGGCACCTGCTATAATACAGGCCCAGGTGAGGTGAGGAGAAATTGACCGCCTGGGCAGTGGGCAGGGTCATAAGCTGGGGAAATCGGGCTGCCACAGGTCTGGTGCAGGAGGGGTACAAGTCTCAGCAGGCTAACAGTGCAGGCAGTCTGGGGATGTAGTCAGTCAGGCGGACCACAGGAGGAAGTCAGCAGGCTGTGTGTGACCAGGAAGAAAACTGTCATGGAATTGGCAGCCAGTGGGTGACCTGGAACCGTGAAGGGGAGGACCCAGGTCTCTCAGAGGCCCCTCAGGAGGGGATTGGCTATCAGCAATTTGACCATGGCCATGCCTAGTTTCTCCTGGGAGGGTGTAGAGGGTGAGGGGATGTGCAAATAGCCCATGTGAAAATAGGAGCCAGGCACAGCATTTATCTCCTGGGCATTCGCACATGCTATCTTAGTTCTAACAGCAGGCTTTAGTAGCTGTTCCCACCTCCGGGATCCCAGTGAGGAGACTGAGGCTCACACAAGTCAAATAATTTGCCCAAGGTCAATGTTAGGTTGTCTACTAAACTAAATAAAGTCTGCTTAGGAACATCTAAGCAGGAACATCTAAAAACTTGATTTTTTAAATTAAAATTTTACTTTTCTATGTCTGCTTCAAAGAAATTACTTTTGGAAAAATCAGAACTTTGTTGGACTTCCTTATAATTATGTTTATCCTAAACAGAATGGAAGGTGATGGGTGAAAAAAGGGCTTTCTCCACTTTTGTCTCTTTTTTGGGGTTTTGGGGCACAGGAACAACCTTTTCTAGAAGCCCTCAGCAGATTTCCCATCGGCTAGGACTGGGTCATACACACACCCAGACGAGTTCCTGGCAAAGGGAAGCAGCATTGCATTAATTGTCTTGGAACAATCACAGTTTATACTGTGGGCTGGGCAAATTGCCACACCATACAATTGAGTTCTATTAGCAAGAAAGAGGGGACAACAGCTGTTGAGTTAGCAATCAGTGGAGCTAGCACAACCCTTTAGGACACTCCAAAATCATGGGGGAGCTAGTGAAGCGTGGATTATTCATTTACCAAATGGTTACCTTGGTTTAGCATTTATTAACTATAATTTTAAAAGAGACTATTGATTGACACCCATAGGGACTTGAATCCCATGAGCTAGCATAGTTAGTACAATATTATGTTCTAACCAAAGCTTGCCTTGATCCTGTCGATTTCTCTCACTTTCCTTAAACAACTAGGCTCCTTGTGACCTGTCTTCACCCTGTCTGGACTCCCCATTCCCTCTTCAGTTCATTGTCATCCGCCTTCCACCCCACCTCTTCCTTGAAACTGTTGGTAAAGATCATGAATGAGTATTAAACTCCCAACCCCTGGCACACTTTTCCTCCCACAGCTCACTCAACCCTGTGGCACATGGCACCATCAATCCCCGACAGTCTTGACAAGCTCTCCTCCTTTGGGGCCTGGGCCCCTATTCTCTCTTCAGCCTAACTGGTCTACTACCTATTCTCAATTGTTGGGCCTCAAGGGCTTATTCTCAATTGTTGGGTCTCACTCCCCTGGATGCTTTCCTTTATTTCTCTCTCCAGATATTGTCCTCACAGTCTGTGCTGCCAACTCAGATCTCCAACTCCAGTGCATGCTGGGGGCCAGTGCTGCAGGCCTGCATGTTTAATTGACTTTTGGATGGTTCCACCTAGAATCTCACAGGTACCTCAAGTTCAGTTTCTTCTAAACTGGATTCATCCTCATCTCTGTCAAACCTAGTCCCTGATTTTGTGCTCCTGATCTTGGTGACTGGCACTACTATACATCCAGCCACTTGGCTGAGCCAGAAACCTGGGTCCCACCTGAATCATGTACAAATAATGATTGAGTCATCTTGCTTCTGCCTACTTAATATCTCAAGCATCTCTGTCCTCTTTTGTATCAACAATTTCCACCCTGGCTGAAATACTTACTATAACTCTGTGGGTTGTTATGAGGGTCTGGAACTGGTCTCCCTACCTATAGCTTCCCTTACCCCCCAGCCTATGCTACCTTACCATTATTGTGGTCTTTATAAAGCATGCGGATAATCACATCTCTTTCTACAGCTTTTCTTGGCCGCCAACACGGAGTTCATGACACAAATGCAAAGGTGGCCACCAGGCGATTCTCATTCCTGTCCTTTCTCAACGTGGCTTATGCTCTCTCCATGCTGGCTGCTGACATCACACTGTCTTACCTTTACTAACTAGAGTTGCTTGCATTTATGTATAGCACTTTTTGATGTTTACAGCTCCTTAGAAGGGTCAATATGAAATGTGATTAGGCTTGCTGGAACCTCTACATTCAAGTTTCCTTATCTGCAAAATGGGGATACTAATACTTGCTCATAGGGGAGTTAGGAAGTAAACGATTCAATGGTGCACTTTAAAGGCTTGGCACATGGTAAGCGTCTGGTCAATGATAACAGCTACTAATACGGACCAGTATTACCCTGGGCCAGGACGGCTCTGGGTGCTTTATGTTTGCTAGTTTCCTTGATCTTCAGTCCTTTGAAGTAAAGCATTATCCCCATTTTATGGATGGAGAAACAAGCACGGGGAGTTTGAGTTTGTATTATTCTGCTCGGGCTGCCATAACAAAGCACCACTAACTGGGCAGCATAGACAACACAAATTTACTTTCTCCAGGCTCTGCAGGCTGGAAGTCCAGAGTCACAGTGCTGGCAATTGGCTTTCTCCTGAGGTCTCTCTCCTTAGCTTGCAGAGGACCACCTCCTTGTTGTGTGTTTACATGGTTCTCTCTCTGTGCATGTCTGTATATAAATTAATTCTTATAAGGACACCAGCCATACTTGATTTGGGTCTCCCCTAATTATCTCATTTCTTTTTTCTTTTTAAATCTTCACCAAAGGATATGTGTTTCATTGATTCTAGAATAGGAGAAAGGGAGTGGGAGAGAAAGAAAGAGAGAAACATTGATTGATTGCCTCCCACCTGGGGATCGAACACAAAACCTGGGTATGTGCCTTGACAGGGAATCAAACCCACAATTCTTTGGTGCAAGGGATGGTGCTCTAACCAACTGAGCCATGCCAGCCAGGGCATAATCTTGTTTATTTAAAGACTTTATCTCCAAATAATCACTACAGATTAGGACTTCAACATATGAATTATGGGGGTACATAATTCAGCCTATAATAAGTAAGCAAGCAAGCTTGCCCAATGTCACACAGAGGGTGTCAGAGCAGGGATTTTTTTAATCCTGGCAGGGCAGCCCCAGACATTGTACTCGTAACAGCTATGCAACCTTATCTCTTCTTCGTGGCTGGAGACCATTTAAATTAATCCGTTTGCTTTAGCTATATGCACCAGAGTTTCTCATAAATGTGATACAAATTATTTGGGGGGACACAACAATCTAAGTACTAATTTCTAGAATATTAGTATAAAGCCAATAGGATGTCCACAAAACAACAATAACAATAAATTCTCAATAGGTGAAAGCTCTTTTTATCCCTAAATTGATCTGGCATAATTGGTTGGGTGTCATTGATACTAAAATAATTCAGACCAAAGTTAAAGCTATCATCCTGTAAATAAGGGAATTGTTTCAAAGACACTTGGACGTTTTGCTTTTTAAAAACTGCCGTTTCACATTGCTGCCCTTTTGCCGGATCTATGAAACAGAGGCACTGGGGCTGCCCATTGGGTAAACTTGACTTGCTCCACACTCACAGTATTTATCCAGGTCCTCTTGTGTTGGAGTTCAGCCAAACTGTCAACAATCAGAGGAGCTCCAGGACAACTTTACAGGTGTATCGGGAACTGGAGTGTGTGCCCTTACAAACAGGTCTGTCTCCTAGTACTTGCTCTCAGCTCCACGAACACGTGGATATTTTACTCCTTACAGAGAGAGGGAGAACAGGTTACAGGTTTTTCGACCAACGCCTTCTCCACTAGCCTGCAAGTACTCAGGGGCAGGGCTGTGATGTATTCACCTTGCAAACCCAGATCCTGGCATAGTGCCAGGCGAGAGAAGGTACTTGACTAGGCCAACTGCTCACTCCTGCTGGTGGGCTTAAAGGTCCTGGTTTTACCTCCTGCTTCAACCAGGGTTCAGGATAGGGCTGGGTTGGCAGAGTAATTAAAAGGAACAGCATCTTCCCAGACAAGAACCTGGGTGGTAGAGATGAAATGAGGTGGGGTTGACAGTATTTGAGAAATCAAATAGTTGGAAAAGCAGATAGCTTCCCCAAATCATTAAGTTGGAGGACTATGCTAATCTACATATGTAGATCCTGATATGTTGTAAAAACAGAAAAAAGACATGCCCTACAGTTATCTCACTCTAATGTTATGTGCTCCTTCTTCTCCACAAGCCAGATGGAGATACAGTTCCAGTTCTCCTCTCTTTGCTGGCTGTTTCTCCTACTCTTTTCCCATTAAGACTCGATCTGTGATTCTGTAAAATCCTTTCTTCCCTGTCTCCTTATTATCTAAGCACACAAAATATTCATATATGGAAAGACTCTGACATATATGATAATTACAAATGTTGCAAGACTAAACAGTAACAAGGTACAACCATGGAAAAATTCTTAACTTACTACCATGACTAAATCAAGAATATCTTAAAGCACTAAAAAAAAAAAAAAAAAAAAAAAAAAAAAAAAGAAAGATCAAATTTTATAAGAAAACTGTCAGTTGAAGAGAGCGTGCCTCATGAAGTAACTCTTCCTGGTCCCAGTCACTTGCAGTTGCAGAGCCTTAAAACGATCTATTCTCGCTGAAACTGGTTTGGCTCAGTGGATAGGCCTATAGACTGAAAGTTTCCGGGTTCGATTCTGGTCAAGGGCATGTACCTTGGTTGCAAGCACATCCCCGGTAGGGGTGTGCAAGAGGCAGCTGATCGATGATTCTCTCTCATCAATGTTTCTAACTCTCTATCCCTCTCTCTTCCTCTCTGTAAAAAATCAATAAGATATATTAAAACAAACAAACAAACAAACAAAAAAAACCAATCTCCTCTCCTATCAGCCTGCACCAGGTGACTGTCCATCCGCCTGAGGGAGTGCTACCATTATTTGATGGCACTATGTGCCCAGGGCTGGGCTAAGTGCTTACCTCTTTTTTTTTTTTGACTGTCCTAAATTGTTTAGTAGGTAAGAACTTTACAAACATTACTTATATTAGCAGTAACGGTGGAGCTGCATTATGTTCGGGGCCTGCCCAAATGTGTGCAGTGGGTCTCAACTCTCTGCAAGGAAGATTCACCTTGGGAGATGAAAAAGTGTCTCTATCCATATCTGTAGAGAGAAGCTTGGGCTCCACTCTGACCAATTCAATGAGAATGAAGGTCAGATCAGGGTGTGGAGAAGTCTTCGGTATTTATTAAAAACTCTGTGAAGTTTCTAAAGAGGACACGGAGGAGAGAACTTCATGTGGGTGGTATCAATCAATGACCACAGATTGAATGAAAAACTAAAACGTGTCAGCCAGCCAACAGGAGGTATTATTACACACCTGAAGCACCTGACTTCTAATGAAGCCATACAAAACCTAACACACAATAGGTGCTAGTCACTTGATCTCCCTCTAGTGCTTTCCCTTAGGCCCACCCCGTTCACTCATTTATTTGAGAACTAGAGGCTCAGTGCACAAAATTCACTGAGACCAGCAGTCGGACATTCCTCTCACAATCCTGGACCACTGGCTTCTAATGGCTCACCTACCCGCCTGCCTGTCTGGTCACTTCTAACTGCCCCACTGCTGGCCTGGTCATTCCCACCTTCCTCCCTCTGCCTGCCTGGTCGCCCCAACTGTGCCACCCCATGACCCCTGACACTGGCCTGGTTGTCTCTTACTGCCTCCCCAGGCAGCCTGGTTGCCCCTCACAGGCCTCTTGCTGGCCTGGTCTCCCCACACAGCCTGTTATTCAGTTGTTTGGTCGTCCCTCACTAAACCCCCTGTGGGCCTGGTCATAGGTAGCCATCTTTTGAGGGCGTGAGGGATAATTTGCATATTACCTCAGTAAGGGCTGATTACAAAACAGACATTATGTTAAGCTGTGATGAAATAATGGTAAGTGAAACAATCATGGCTCCTGCACTCATGGAGTTTACAGGTTAATCGGTGAAAGCACTTCTCATATTAATTTGTATTGTTTATATACTTACTAGAGGCCTGGTACATGAAAATTCATGCACTCAGGGGGTGGGGAAGTCACTCAGCCTGGCCTGCACTCTCTCGCAGCATGGAAGCTCTCGGGGGATATCTGACCGATGGTGCAAGGCGTGGGTCTAAGCCTCCCTCTCTGGGAGGTGATTGCCTCCCATTGCCCAGCAGCTGCTGCTGGTAGCCAATCCCTCCTTCTGCCCACTGCACCTGCTTTGGCTGGCCTGGCGACTGTTGCCCACTTGTTCTGCCATTCTGTTTATTTGCCTATTAGGCATTTATTATATAGGATTAATTCTCCCTCAGGCCATAAGCTCTCAAAGACTCTTTATAACACAACCCACATACACACAAACATATGCCAAAAGTTAAAGTTTCCCAGTACCAACTTAATCTTCATTTTGTGTGATATATTCTGATATCTTTCAATCTAGTTCATTTCTTTTTTTCAAAAAAACTAATAATGTTCCATCAAATTGACATTATAACCCACTAATAAGTCACAATCTAAGAATGAAAAATACTTGCCTTGAGGGCAAGGGTTACTTCTTGTAAGTATTCCTGGTATCTAGCAAATAACAAGTGGGCAGTAACATGTTTTATTTTATAAGTAATTTGTAAAAATATTTAAATTAAGACTTAGGTACAGGTTCAGTGCCTTGTTGGTGGACAATCAGTGTTCTAAGAATGTATTTATATAGACAGATTATAGACACATACCTGCAGATAATTTTTTTAGATACTATATCGATCCCACACTAGGCACACCATATACACTGTTTATATAATTTAACATTTCAGTCACAATCATGGGCTCACATTTTAAGTTCATATAATTAAAAACATGCTCATCTTGGAAAAAGAAGTTATGAGGAGAAATTGACTCCTTCAGATACTAAAGCTTATTAGAAACTCTAATAGCTAAAAAGCTTGGTATTAGTGGCTGTGGCAAACAGAATAATGGCCTCCAAAAATGCACACACCCTCGCCCACAGGGTGATTATGTGACTGTGTTAGCTTGCCTGGCAAAACAGACTTTGTAGACGTGATTAAATTTAGGATCTTGGAATGGGAAGATTATGACGGATTCTGTGGATGGGTCCATTGTAATCACAAGGGTATTATAAGAGGAAGGCAAGAGGGTATGTGAGACAGAGAAGGTGATAAGACAGAAATTTGAACTTTCTAGGCTTCTGGATTTGAAGACAGAGGAGGGGCCATGAACCAAGTAATGCAGGTGGCCTCTAGCAGCTGGAGAGACTTATTATCTTACTTCCAGAACTGTTATAGGATAAATTTGTGCTGCTTTAAGCCACTGCAGTTGTGGTAATGTGCAGCATTAGGAAACAAATGCAGAGATACAGTAGAGAGTTCTACAGATTAAACTAAGAAATTCCTAAATCAAAATTTAGACACTAAATTTAATTTAATATCTGATAAAGGCAATTTAGCAAGCCCGTGTGTGTGTGTGTGTGTGTGTGTGTGTGTGTGTGTGGTGAATTATTTGATAATGGACAACTGGATAGTTAATAATAAAAGTAATAAAGCTGGATCCCTATCTCCTTACACCAGAATTATTTTCAGATGGGTCAAGATTAAGTATTTAAAAGATCATCTAAAAATACTAGAAGAAAATACAGTTTTGTTTTTATTGAGAAAGATATAAAACCCAGAAATGATAAGGAAGAAGTGGATGATAGTAACTTACACAATGGTAGTTGATTTGGCAAAATTAAACTTGCCCATATACTTCAACCCAGCAACTGCCTGTATAGGAATTTATCTTAGATACATTCTTAGTTATATGTACAAAGCTTTATGATGAAATGTTCTTTACAGGCATTGCATGCAATAGCAAAGAACTGGAAACTGCCTACATGCTCATTTATTATAGAAGATTAAATATATTATGCCTTAGAAAGTATGACATATATGTGCTCTGTAAAGGAGATTTGTAAGTGAAATATAGTATAGTGGTATAATCCCTTGTATATAGTGAAAAAATACATTTACATAGAAATAAAAGTCTGGAAATATATATAAGAAGTTGCTAATAGTACTTACCTTTTGGGGAGTGAAACTGGGAATAAGAAGTTTTTTATTTTAAAATTTTTACATTTTTCTATATAGTTCTTGATTCCAGGGATTTCTAACTTGGGTCTTCTGCTGCTACAGGAAGGAAGGAAAGAAGGAAGGGAGGGAGGAAGGAAAGAATTGCTAGCAAATGAAGAGGGCAAGAAGAGGGAGGGGCCATGTTGACAGAGTAAGCAAATCTGGGCCAACTGCACCAGAAGATATATGCTAGCTAATAATTTAAAATATATATAAAATATAAATACCCATTCTAGCATGAATCTTTGTGCATTAGGCTTCTAAGATTCATGCTAGAATGGGCTTTCCTTTCCCTGGCTGCAAGCACCGCCTTTCCACTCAGGCCAAGCCCCTTTCTGCTCCAGCCCCACCTTTCCATGCTGCCCAGAGGCCCTGAGAGACCCGGGTTGGGGCAGAAGCCTGTGTCGTCTCTGCCATGGTGATGATGCAAGTGTCCTGCCCCCATCACTCATTGCCTGTGTATACAAATTAACCACCATCTTTGTTGGGATAATTTGCATATCACTCCTGATTGGCTGGTGGTGTGGCACATATATATATGAGTGTGTGTGTGTGTGTAAATACATATATAAGTATATATAAATTGGCTCTATGATTAGAGGAAGCCCAAGCCACAGAGTTCTAAACTTGTTGGGAAAATGTAAGACACCTATTTAAACGTATAAACTGTTTAAATTTGTTTGTTTTTCTTTGCTTTAAGTCATGCCTGAAGATTCCAGACAGGTAAAAAGGTAAATTTCCTCCTTAATTGTGCAACTAAGGCAGATGGATATGTAATTAAGGTCATGTGTCAGAGAGGTGTTCGATAGGCTGTGTACCTTTTATGTACCACCTCACCAGTTTAGGCAAAAAATTCAAGTCACTAAGTCATGTGTTTTTTAATGTTAAAATTCACAACACTCTAAACTCTAGCAAGATCTTTCTCTTGGGGGTCTTCTCCCCAGTAACCCAAGGGTTACTCATTTCTTTCAAAGGGTCCTCCCAAGTTGCTGACAGGGGTGGGGGCCTGGGGAACAGGGTTGGTCAGTCAGCCACTGTGCCTGGTCACGGCTCTGTCTCTGCTGCCAGAATTCACTGCCAAGGCCCAGGAAGCCTGCGTAGGCTTCAGAGGCTAAAACAAATGTCTATTCCCTCTTGGCTGTAGCTACCCAGGGTTAGGAGAGGTCCTAATGTCAACCACACAGTGTAGAAACACCAGTCTTTCCCTGCCAACATCCTGCAAGTTTGGACACAACCTTGCTCTTATTCTTCCAAACCACAGCCAAAGGCAGGCTGCAGACAAGGGGGAAAAATTCAGTCAATAGCAGTGTTTGCCAATATCTAGTAGTGTTTGAGGCCACTTAAAAAAAACAAAGTCTTGCTCACTCTTGAATGTGAAATTAAATTATTTAAATTATGTTTCTTAATTAAGTATAAACATAAGACTATGTATAAAGTCCTTATTTTCACAGCAATTCTAACTCTATAAAACAAAAAATATTGCAAATGAAAAATTCAATGAATATTATTATGTAATGTAGTTGATGATGTTGTTTTGCTGAAATTAATTCATCCTTTGAAATGAAAACATGGAACTCACTGCTATTGTACAGGCTTTTATAAGAATGCTTATAGTCAATTTAATTATCCCAATATTCTTCTCTATTTGAATTTCTGTAAAACTTTTGTACCATGTGCCATGAGGACACTTGACCTTCACTTAGCCAGAACACTGTCATCTCCATAAGAATATTCTTTTCTCATTAGCTCAAGGAAATTCAAGTTATAGTTTTGGTGCCAAATACAAAATCAAGTGGCAATATTTGACTGATTATAAGGTGGTCATCAAAATGATCCAGAATAGGCATACATTAATTTTTAAAATTATAATTTAAAACAAGAGCAAAATTTACATAGATGATTTGTAATATATATGATCCATTCATCAGTGTATAAAATGTCCAGAGTAGGCAAGTCCATAGAGACAAAAGGTAAATTAGTGGTTGACAGGAGCTAGGGGGCAGAGGGGATGGAGAATGACGGCTCATAGGTATAGATCTCATTTTCCTGATGAAAATGTTCTGGAAATAGATAGTGATGATGGCTGAACAACTTTGTAAATATACTATAAAGCATTGAGTTGTACACTTGAAATGGGTGAATTTTTATATGTGAATTATATCGCAAGTTTTAAAAGTAAACCACAGTTTTCCTAAAGAATAGGAAACGGATATGAGAATCACATTTATTTATCCAAAGGGTGCACCAAAACAAAGGTTGTTGAGACTATAGCTCTATTTATATTACAACTCAGTTTTTCATTTGTATAAAAGACCATAGTGATTTATGGATGGGGGTGAGAGAACTGGGCTGGAGAGGGAAGGTCTGGAGACAGGAAGATTAGTTGGGGGACTAGCTACAAGGCTCTACAAGGCATCAACAAGGACATAATTAGACCAGACCAGGATCACCCAGTGACATAGATTGAAGCTCAGGAAGAGTCTGCTCTATCCTAGGTACTATCCTGAAATCCCACCAATTAGAGATTTCAGCATTTCATTATTTCAGCAAGCATTTTTGGCAGCTGGCAGAGTCATCAGCATTATAGGGGATAGAAAGATAACTAAGACAAGGTCCTTGCCCTCATTTATCTACTACTAGTATGTATGGAGATAACTCACACGGAGATAAGTGTCATTTAGTAATATGTGCACCATAAGAAAAAGGGAGGTATAAACCCACAACTATCAATGTGAAAGGAGGAAGAAATTACTTTTTACTTCTGCTGGAAGTCCCAGGTAACCTGATGATTTAATATTGATAGGTGAAGGAGATGAAGTGAAAAGCATGTAAGCATTTTAGTGAAGGGAATAGTATGAACAAAGGAATAGAAAACGGAGAGCTAGAGCGAGAAAAGCATATTTAAGGAAGAATGAATGAGCACAGGCTGGAATAAGCTCTGGGAAGGAAAGTGAATAGAAAAGATAAAGCAGGAAAAATATGCAGACAAGTTGTCTTTTTAAAATGGAAAAACTGAAGGGAGGTTCGAGGGAGAAGAGGGTCAATAGTAATCGCTGTCTTTCACAGATTTGTATGAATTTGCAAGATTTTATCTTGTGAAAACCACAGCTGATTAGTAAACAGGCATTTTGTTGGCTTTGAGGGAGCATGTTGAAAGAATGCTTGTAGGAAGGTTAGCTCTGGTGAGGAGCTGAAGCTAAGAGCAAGGAGAGCAAAAGGCGCCAGGCTTGAGACAAGTGCATTGACAAAAAAAAAAAAAAAAAAAAAAAAAAAAGGCAAAGGAAGTGTGAATGCTCCCAAATCTCTCCTCCCAGCATTTCAGCTGACACCACTCAGCCTGTAGGTATCTGCATCTATCCTATCACCAATGTTTGTATTTCCAATAAAATATTCGAATGCACCTGGGGGAAAAAAGCCCTCCTCCCCGAGGGGTCCTCAAACTTTTTAAAGTGGGGGCCAGATCACGGTCCCTCAGAGAGCTGGAGGGCCGGACTATATGAACTACTAATTCCTACTGTAACACCTCTGCTGCGCTCATTGCCCAAAAAACCTGGCGGGCCGGATCAGACTCCTCTGCGGGCCGCATGTGGCCTGCGGGCCGTAGTTTGAAGACCCCTTGTCTTAGTTATCTTTCTATCCCCTATAATGCTGATGACACTGCCAGCTGCCAAAAATGCTTGCTGAAATAATGATTGAATTGAATTCGTCTGTGTTATGAGAGTTAATTCGTTTTTTAAAAGCACACGATTCTGGCACACAGAAGGCACCCAAACGTGTTTCACAGATGAACGTTTATTCTTTGTTTTAGAGACCATATTTAGGATAGGAAATGATTCTAAACTGCATCCTAAACCTATATCCTCTGTTAGCACTTAAGTTGGGAGGCCCTGGGCCAAAAGGTCTGATTCTCCCCTTATTTAAAACTTGGGTTTCTGGCCCCCCGCGTCCGGTGCGGAGGTCAGTAGGCACAGCAGCGGGGGGAAGTGCCGATCTTCTAATAACCAATCGCTGCGGGGCCAAGGGGCGGAGCCACGGCACCCCGTCCCCTCCTCTCATTCCCGCTCCGGACTCCACAGGTCCGGCCTCCTTCGCACCTGCGTGTCCCCCGGCTCTCCGGCTGGTGCCGCCTCTCCCTCCCGCGCTAGCTGGAAGGGGGTTTGGTTCACCTCTCGCGAGATCGCGCGGTGCCGCTGCCGCCGCGGCTCCGGGCCGCTGACTGGCGGCGTCTGCGCAGCCGCCATGTTCGGTTGCTATGCTGTGGCCTGGGAGACGCAGTGTGCTTGAGGGAGGAGGCGGAGACCCGGGAGGGGGAGGAGGTCGAGGGGGAGGAGGCGCGGGAGGCGGGGGAGCGAGCGCCTCTCGCATTCGCGCACACCAGCGCAGCCCCAGAGTCCCCGCTGGATCCCGCCGCGCCGCGCGCTTTCCCGCTCCTCACGGCCCCCCCATTGTTCTCCCCGGACTCCTGGGTCCCCGGGGCGGACCTCGAGCCTGAGCCGGGCGGGGAGGAACTTGGCTGTGGCCGCGGGGCGGAGGTTGGGGCCCGGGCTCCCCTCCCCCTCGGCACTGTTGGGGGTGTGGATTAGGTCATCCCCGCCGGGAGGTGGGCGCGCGCTCCGGTCCCCGGTGCCAGCCCGCGCGGCAGCCCCGCAGCATGAGGCGCAGCCGGCCGCTCCCCGCCCTGGCGCGGCCGCTGCGGCGGCGGGTGCTCGGGGGGCGCTGAGGGGACCCCGGCGCGCCGCCCGGGCCGCGGGCTTTTCTTCTCCGGCCGAGAGGACGCGGCTGTGACACAGAGGTAAGAGGCTCCCGAGTCTCCGCCGGCCGCGGCCCCGCGCGGCTGTTACCTGGGGCGAGTGTGGCTTTTGGGGAACGAGCCAGGTAGGGCCACCCCGAGGTGCAAGGCTGAGTTAAAGGGGAGGGAGAAAAGGATGCTCCCCGGCCCCCCCTTTCCCGGGACCTCTGCTCCGGCGCTCCGGGGTAGGAGTTGGAGTGTGTTCTAGGTGAGCGGAGCAGGGCGGGATGGACGTGGGGATGGAGTGTTCCACCGGACCGAACTCTAAGGTGTTAGAATCTGAGTTTTCCAGAGCTGATAGGATTCCTTTTTTATTTTTTATTTTATTTTATTATTGGATCATATGAGCGCTGCTTGCATGCTGCATAGACGGACTCCCAGGGTTGAAGTTTGTCCGTTTCAGGATTCTACCGGCATATTTAAGAATTTAAGTATTTAAGAATCTGTGGTTGGGGCAAAAAAAAGTTGAGATGTAGCTAAAGAGACGTACCGATGCATTTCCCAGCGGCTCCTTAAACTGGACCGGCTTGCAGTTGGACAGACCTATGCTTGCATATTGCTGAGAAACTTAGGAATGGGAGACTTTTGGGGGTTGTAGGGACACCACTATTGTACCAGGACGATCCGTAGGCTTTTCAAGCCCTTCCTTGTTCTAGGAGATACACACTATGCCAACTGCTTTTCGAATCAATAAATTTGAATACTAATAGATTTATGTGACCAGATTTTAGACCCAGTTAAAACAATACCGTTTAAAACATGTTGGGGGGTGGAGGGAGGCAGAAAACCAATGTATTCTCCTTGTAAAAGACGATTTAAGTAGAAAAAAAGACTGGCCTCTTTTTTTTTTTTTTTTTTTTTTTTTTTTTTTTTTTTTAATCCTGATTTTGGATCCTTAAGGAGCCTGAGAAAAAATTAATTATTCTTTTTTTTTTTTTTTTTAAGCGGGGAGGAGACAACCTTAAAATAAATGATTATTAAGAGCCCAAAGTGTGCTTAATGGAAGAGAGAAAGGTATATCAGTTACATATGAATTTGATGAATATAAATTCAACCTATAAATAATAAAAAAAAAAAGACTTTGTGAGCAAATGTTTGTGTATTTGTACAGAATGTCTTTTCTAACTCATAATAAAAGAGTGCAATCATTTTGTGGACCCCACCATATTTGGTCAGAATAAATTCGTGCTCCAATTTCCACAAAAACTTTTTATTATTTTTTTAATGGCACACATATCTTAGTTACCGTTTTTTGCACTGAAACATGTGCATGGTTCCATAATATGATCTTGGTGGTTTATAAGAAGAGAAACGTGTGTGTGTGTGTTTTGTGTTTTTTTTTTTGTACATGGGAATATTTGTTTAGCTCATCTATTTTAAACATTTGGCAAAAGATTTTGAAAACACAAAGAGCCACAATTTTGTAGTTTTTAATATTAACTGAGCAGTTTAAAGTTTATTAAGGTAGAAAAAATCACAGGTTCCTCAAAAGCAGTAATGAATGAGGATATGCCTTTCTTATTGCATATTTTCTAACCTGCTTAGCTTGTGGGTATTGAATTGTTTCAGACTTTTTCTTGTGTTCTAATTGAATATCTTCAAATGTTCCTAGTAACTTTGTTACTTTAAATTTGTGACATCCAATTTCTAATTTAGGCTAGGCATAAAACCAACATTGATTGAACACCACTTGCTAAAAATACTTTCTGGGTCAGATGTATTCAGAATGCAGCCTCAGGAAAATTCATTTGAACTATTCTACTGTGACCAATGTACACTTCATTATTATTGAAGGACTTTAAAAAAAATCGATACACTCCCACACAATTAGGTTGTATAAGGCATAGAAGCCTTTTTTTTCTTAATGTATAAAATACTTAATGTGGGATAGTAATAAAAACCTAAATAATTTTCTTAAATACATGTGAATCCCCATGGATTATTAAACTCTGATTTGTATATTAAACATTTTTTAGTTTTGTCTACTAAACATAATTTAGTTGTAAAGGACAGTACAATGTGCAGTGTTATCTACTTCCTATTTATGACTTATTCTAAATTCTACAAGGGGGATGAGTGGTTTTTTAGTAATCTTTAAGGAGCAAAATAAGAGACTACCAGATAATTTCAAGGAGACGCTGTTATTGACTGTTGTTGAGAGGACTTTTGTTATTCCTCTCTGAAAGTTAATGTGGTCAGTTTTAAATAACAAGAAAGTTTTTAAAAATATGTAGAAGTTTTGTTTAGTGGAAGTTTAAAGACCTATGTTTAAAAGTTCTGCTTTAATTCTTTATGTTATTAGGAATGTAATATTGGTAATCTCATTAGAAACGGCAAATTATGTGACTATGTAGCTAAATATGAATTGTTCATTCTAAATAAAATATAGAATTGGCAGAAATTCACTGGTTATAAACTGAGTTGAATTTTGTTGTTTTTCTGGGTTAATAATAACATGCATGTTGTGAACTTTTTTATATGCTGTAGTCTAGTTTTGTTAAATTTGTCAGTTCACCAGATTAAGCTGTGAACTGGTTTAGCATTCTGGAGATCCTTTTTCCCCCTGGAAAGTAGGGGGAAAGTGTTGTTTCTTCATTTAATATCCAGTTATTAGTACAGATGGTGGAATCGACTTTATTGGTGTAGAATTACATTATTTATGAACAGTATAATATATTTTACTTTGATCAGTCAGTATAGTCATGTTTAAAATAGGATGGGAAACAGAGGGTCAATTTATTCCATTCTCTTGCACTTTATTGGAGGCATTTCCCTCTACATTCATTCTTCATTCCATTATTCCTAAATAGAAACACTGGAAGAGAGGTGCAAGTATTTGAAGAAATTGGCAGGAGCAGAAGAAAATTAGGTACTGTGGATTATTTTGAGGGGAAGGAAGATACTAATTTGGGTGAGTTATTGTGTTTGTATCTTTTAACAAGGAGGTTACGGTATATTGAGGAGCAGGGGAAAAGGACCCAGAGGGAAGTATTTATTGTCTTTTATGTGCCAGACAGTGTAAAGGGGCTTTTTGTGTTATCCCACGTAATCTTCAAGTTCACTTTGTGAGGTAGGTATTAATAATCTCCTGCTTTTCCCTTCTCCTCCCCAAATGAGGGCAAGGAGAAATTAATTTGTCTAGGATCACACTGCTAGTAAGTAGAATTCAAATTAGGTCTGTCTGACTCTGAAGCTTATTCTTTAGATCTTGGTGTCCAGGTAAACCTTCTACAGTGATGGAAGTACAGTAAGTCTAATCCTCACTTAAAGTCATGGATTGCTTCTGTGACTTTAAGGAAGAAGACCTATAATGAAACCAATTTTACCATGGCGAGCTGATAGAAAAAAAGGGTTAAGTTCTTAAGGCATCTCATCAACATTACAGCATTAAACTAAATGACATTATTCTTTTTTCTGCTCTGTCAGATGTGGTAACCATGTGCAGCATGGAGTGCTCAAAAATGTGACTATCGTGTCTGAGGAACTGAATTCAAAATTGTATTTAATTTTGGCCCTGGCAGGGCAGCTCAGTTGGTTAGAGTGATGTCTGATACACCAAGGTTGCGATCCTGATCAGGGCACATACAAGAGTCAACCAGTGAATGCATAAATGAGTGGAACAACAAATTAGTGTCTCTCCTCCCCCCCTTAGTCTCTCTCTAAAAATCAATTATAAATTTTAAAAAATTGTATTTAATTTTAATCAGTTTAAATTTAAATAACCAGATATTGCTAGTAGCTATAATATTGGACAGCACAGCTTTATATCTTACTGCCTAGAAAATCTGAGTTTTAATATTGAAAATTCTACTAGCTGTACATGACATTAGGCAAGTTATTTAGTTGTTGAGCATCAATTTAATTCATTTTGAAAATGAAGAGGTGGTCACTAAAAGGTTACCTCCAGCATCCTTCTTACTCCAAACTTGCAGGATTCTTATTAAAATGTGCAGTGGCATTTAATATTCACAATTATATCTGAAAGGCCTTCCTCCCTAATATACTCACCCATTATATGAAGACTAGAGGCCCGATACATGAAATTCGTGCAAGAGTAGGCCTTCTCCCAACTGCTTGCACCAGCTTCCCTTGGGCAATCTGGACTTAGGCTTCCCTCTGGCCACTGGCAGGCACCTGGGACCAGGGCTTCCCTCGCAGCCCTGGCTTCCGGAGGGTAGGCTGCACAGACATCCGGCCTAATTAGCATATTGCCCTTTTATTATAGATTTTTATTGTTTAGTCAGTTTCTCTTTTTGATCAGAGTATGTATAAAGCACACATAAAAGATAATGGATTATTCCTGTCCACCCCCAGTTGTTTGGTGAAACACTGTGTAACCAAAGGCAGTACCTTGGAACAAAGTTTGGATATTTAAAGACCATATTTCAGCATGCCATCTTCCCATTTAAGAATATGGTTCTCTGTTGTCTATTAAATTAATCCCAAACTTATCTGCTTGGCCTTGAAGACTTTCCACCAACTTCCTCTCACCCCGTTTCTCATTCTTGCTTAAAAAGAAAACTTGTTTTTTTCTTTGCCCTTGATTTCTCGATTTAAACATTCCTGTCTCGGATCCATGTTTTCTCTTCAAGTATTCCTTAAAATTCACCTTTTTCCCCCCTGAAAAAATGCTGCTTAATCCAGTCATAATGACTAGATTTTGAATCCTGGTAATAAGCACCTTGGGATTAATATGTGATTATTTACATATTTCAATTGAGTACATCCTTCTTAAGTTTTTATTTTACCTACTCTGTCTAATGAAAATGTAAAAAAATTAAATGCGGATTGTTTCTTTTGTATTGCCTCATAAGTTTAGTCTATTTATCAATTATGCTTTAAAGAGTTGCTAATTTAAAAAAAAGATAATTACTGTAACAACATTCATCCTTAATCACCACTCTAATAGATGTTTTTGTTTCCTTTCAGGCAGTTGTTCGTTCATATTTTTAAAAATAAAGTTGTGTGGTAGAAATATAATTTGAGTTTGATGTACTGTAAATATTGTGTAGCAGGAGCATTGTAATGTAGGGAAAAGCTGACACACTTTGGAGTTAGATAGGTCTGGGTTGGAATGTGGTCTCAGAAACCTTGGGCAAATTATATAACCTCTGACTTCCTTAACTATGAAGTCAGGATAATAGTTGGCCTTGAGTTGTTGTGAGGATTAGGGTACTATGTATAAAACATCTGGCACTGTTTTTTAAATAAAAGAGATGATCAATAAATGGTAGCTGATACCATTTTTCTCATTTTTCTTTCCCCATTGTTATAACTTAAACAGTTGCTTATGCGTTTCACATGATTTATTGGTCAGATGATTTAGTCATTTACCTTTTGTTAAACATTTTGGTTATTTCTAAAGCTTCCAATGTTATATCTGCATTGAATATGTTTGTGCTTGTTTGTTTCCTCAGTCTAAAACCCTAGGACTGGGAAAAGGGTCCAATGGTAAGAATATTTCTATGCCAAATCTTTCTTTTAAAAAACAATGGTGTTCTTGCTTTGGAAAAAATCCTAATGCTAATTTGGTTGTAAAATTGAACTTCATTGTTTTAATTCATGTATTTTTAAAAGTTGGTTGCCCTTTCCTGTGTGGCTCAGTTGTTTGGAGTACCGTCCCGTCCCGTTACAGAAAAGTCACAAGTTTGATTTCTGGTCAGGGCACATGTCCAAGTTCCAGGTTGGATTCCCCAGTCTAGGTGCGTGAGAGAGGCAACCAATGGATATTTTACTCTCAAATTGATGTTTTTTGTTTTTTTTTTCTCTCTCTCCCTTTTCCTTCCTCTCTCTGTAAAATCAATAAAAAAGCATGTCCTGCCGAAACCGGTTTGGCTCAGTGGATAGAGCATCTGCCTGCACACTGAAAGGTCCCAGGTTCGATTCCCGTCAAGGGCATGTACCTTTGTTGCGGGCACATTCCCAGTAGGGGGTATGCAAGAGGCAGCTGATCAATGATTCTCTCTCATCGATGTTTCTAACTCTATCCCTCTCTCTTCCCCTCTGTAAAAAAATCAATATAAAAAAAAAAAATATATATATATATATATAAAAAGGTTGTCCTTGGGTGAGGATTAAAAAAAAAAGAAAAAAAATATTTGGCTTATTGGTGAATTATGTAGCGAACATTTATATAACTAAAGGTCTGGCACACAAAATTCGTGGGGGGGTGGGGGGCGCGAGGGTGTCCCTTAGCCCAGCCTGCACCCTCTCCAACCTGGGACATCCCTCTCACAATCCAGGACTGCTGGCTCCCAACTGCTCATCTGCCTGACTTCCTGATTGCCCCTAACCGCTTCTGCTTGACAGCCTGATCACCCCATAACCACTCCCCTGAGAGCCTGATTGATGCCTACTGCTCCCCTGACAGCCTATTTGCCCCTAACTGCCCTCCCCTGCAGTCCTGGGTCCACCACAACTGTCCTTCCCTGCAGGCCCAGTCCCCTCAAACTTCTTTCCTCTGCTGGCCTGGTCACCACTAACTGCCCTCCCTTGCAGGCCGGGTCCCTCCCAACTGTTCTCCCTGCTGGCCTGATCAGCCACAACTGTCCTCTCTTATAGACCTGGTCCCCTCCCAACTGCCTTCCCCTGCTGGCCATCTTGAGGTGGCCATCTTGTGTCCACATGGAAGCAGTCATTTTTGATCACCTGGGGGCAACCATATTGTGTGTTGGAGTGATGGTCCATTTGTATATTATTATTTTGTTAGATAGGATAGAGGCCTGGTGCATGGGTGGGGGCTGGCTGGTTTGCCCTGAAAGGTGTCCTAGATCAGGGTGGGGGTTCCTTTGGAATGTGGGGTGGCCTTGGTGAGGGGCCTGTGGTGGTTTGCAGGCTGGCCACACCCATCGACCCAAGCAGAGGCCCTGGTATCTGGGATTTATCTATCTTCTATAATTGAAACTTTGTAGCCTTGAGTGGAGCCAAGCCTCCTGCTCGCTCCGTGGCTGCAGCCATTTTTGTTGGGATTTATTTATCTTCTATAATTGGAACTTCGTAGTCTTGAGCAGAGGCCAAGGCAGGCCAGGGCTGCAGAAGCTTGGCTTACTCCATTGCCAGGGGCAACTCAAGCCTCCTGCTCTCTCCAGCTCCCTGGCTGCCGCCATTTTTGTTGGGATTTATTTATCTTCTATCATTGAAACTTTGTAGCCTTGAGTGAAGGCTTGGGCCAGCCAGGGGGAAAGCTTGGCTTCCTCCATTACCAGGCCAACCCAAGCCTCCTGCTTTCTCTGTGGCTGCAGCTAGCGTGGTTGGGTTAATTTGCATACGCTCTCTGGATTGGCTGGTGGGCATGGCTTGTGGGTGTAGAGGAGGTACGGTCAATTTGCATATCATATTTATTAGATAGGACTAGAGGCCCGATGCACGAAATTCATGCACTCAGCCTGAATTGCAAGAGGGGTCAAGCCAGGCCAAGGAACCCCCACTGTTGCATGACCAGGGCTGGGGAGGGAAGCAGGAGGTTGGCCATCCAGGGAGGGCTCCCATTTCGTTCAGTCCCAGTCAGCCAGACCCCAGCAACAAAATAACCTAGTCAGAGTGTCTGATCCCTGCTGGTCAGTGCATATCATAGTGAGTGGTTGAACAGCCTTAGCATATTGGGCTTTTATTATATAGGATGTTCATTAAACATCTGAATGTCTGTTATAGGGATCATTGATAAACATGATTTTTGCCTTTGAGCTCAAATTCTAGGTTGGTAACACATGTCAACAAACAATTACAATTCAGAGTGATAAGTGTAATAAGATCTGGGGGAAGCAGCAGTAGCATTTGAGCAGTGTCTTGGAGGATGAATTGACATTGATATGGATAAAACAGCATGTACAAAAAGTCAGAAGTATTAAAGGATGCGTAGTGTGTTTGGAGAAATGCAAGTTGTCTTGTACATGTCTGTTTCTGTCCATGGGACGGGTATTGGTATTTGATTTTGTTTGTGAATCTGTGTGCCTGTATGTGTGTGTTAACTATAGTAGGAGAGGGAAGGTTGTGAGGGTCCTTGTTTGGGTGATGAGTGGGATCATATTAAGACCTTTAGAAAGAGCTTTCCAACTAGTTGGTAGGCCATGAATGGTTTATCAACAATGCTAAGAGCAAGATGCCTGTCAGTCTAAATAATGGTTTACCATTGATGCTAAGACCAAGATGCCATGGTCGGCAAACTGCGGCTCACAAGCCACATGCGGCTCTTTGGCCCCTTGAGTGTGGCTCTTCCACAAAATACCATGGCCTGAATGAGTCTATTTTAAAGAAGTGACATTAGAAGAAGTTTAAGTTTTAAAAATTTGGCTCTCAAAAGAAATTTTAATCATTGTACCGTTGATATTTGGCTCTGTTGACTAAGGAGTTTGCCGACCACAGGGTTGGGCATATTGGAGCCCCCCAGGATGGTTTCTTTTGACCTTGAATCGTCTCCTTGGCTTATCCCAGTGTGCTAAAAGTTTTTTTTCTTTGATGCCAGGTTGGGCAAAGGATTGGTAAAAGCATTGCTTTAGAGGCTCTAAGTATTGGAAAGTTTATAATACCTATTCATCCCTGTCATTCCCACTATGTAATAAAAAATAAAACCAGTACCAAATCCTAAAACAAGCATAAAAGATGTCAAGTACCTCCTTCCCCACCCCCCAATAATTACTACTTCATTGTTGTTGTGTGTGTGTATGAGAGAGAGAGAGAGAGAGAGAGAGAGAGGGAGGAATATCTTTTTAGTGCTTCTGTATTGCTAGTGCCTTCACACATGTCTAATTTTCCTCTTAGAAAATCAACATTTACATCGGTGAGCAATAAGTACTTAAATAAAAGAATGATGAAATTAGATGTAAGTTTTGAAAAGTAACTTGGTTTTTTTAGATAATGATGTAAGGATGTAAGAATGTTGCAAAGATAAGGTTAAAATTGGAGCAGAGACCAGTGAGGATGCTCTTGTTGTGGTCCAGGTGAGAGATGGTAAGAACTGGAAATGGAGAGATGGGGAAATAAAAATTGGATGTGAAAAACTGAAAACTTATTAGGCTGTTTTTCTAGAACTGAGAGTCCATTTGGATAGAGGGAAAGAGTTGATGATGATTTTAAGATTTAAAAAATATATATATATTTTCTTGATTTTGTACAGAGAGGAAGGGAGAGTGATACAGAGTTAGAAACATCAATGAGAGAGAGTCATTGATCAGCTGCCTCTTTCACACCCCCTACTGGGGATATGCTTGCAACCAAGGTACATGCCCTTCACTGGAATCGAACCTGGGACCCTTCAGTCCCCAAGCCAACGCTCTATCCATTGAGCCAAACCGGTTTCGGCTTAAGATTTTTTTTATTTTTTTATTCAAGAGTGGGAAGGGAAGGCCAAGTAATTTTTATTTAGTACATAAGGCAGGCATTTTGCACCAAGGTCATCATAAGTTCTTACTGACTTTTAAAAATTTATTTATAAATCTCTTCTCCAGCAGCAAGAAATTGGCTCCCATTATCCTCAGTATATTTACTTATTTGCTCAAACTCTTATATCTCCCAACCCTAGGTTAGCTGTCCCTTATCTGCCACCTCTGAGGCCTATAGCATGGGTCCTCAAGGATGCGTTCAAGTTCCTGCTAGGAAGGGAATGGAGCTTCTCAGTTAATCTTTTTATTTCCCTCATTTAATCTAAACAAAAATTTGTTACAAACATGTTACCTCCAGTTTTAAAGGACAGCACAGCTGAAAATCAGAAAAATATGTGGCTTTGGGCATGTTATGTAAATAGTAGAGCAAATATTTTGAATTTTGATATGCATGATGCTGAAGCTTCTTTGCTGGGTTGTTTTTTGTTTTGTTTTCCTACGTACTGCATAGCCTCTGACTACCTGAAAATAGTTTGGAATTCAAAATGGCAGGTTTTAGGATGGCATATAAGTGATAGCTAAAGCACCTATTACTGCTTATGAAGTTTGTCAATGTAGGAAGAGAGTCAACTGACAGCCCCTACAACTATTATTTAAAGGTTATGGGCTATCAGGAAGTGAAGAAGCCAGTAAGGAGATAGAATGGTGGTGAGAGGGAAGAGTGTAGTTGTATGATAGAAGGTGGTAGAAGGAAGGAGTTACAGGAAGGTGTCAGGTGCTGAAAGAATAACAAAAGTGCTTAGAATGTGACTATTGGACAGTTATTGATGACCTAATCTAATTGGGTTTCAGGTGTGTTCAGGCAGGCTACCTGTATTAGCATCAAATGAGATACTGATTTAAATGATCAATTCCCCAGGTTTCATCACACACCTTTTTGATTCTTAAAAGGGTGGGTGAGGAGTGAGGAAGAGTTGCATAGATCTACCTAAATGCTGCTATGGTTTTGTTATACTAAAGTTTGACATTCATTGTCCTATTAGAGCAGGGGTCTTCAAACTACGGCCCGCGGGCCACATGTGGCCCGCAGAGGAGTCTGATCTGGCCCGCCAGGTTTTTTGGGCAGTGAGCGCAGCTGAGGTGTTACAGTAGGAATTAGTAGTTCATATAGTCCGGCCCTCCAGCTCTCTGAGGGACCGTGATCTGGCCCCCACTTTAAAAAGTTTGAGGACCCCTGTATTAGAGGAGTTATAAGAGGGGTGTGATAAGAAACTAAATTGAGGAAACTAGACATATAATGAATCGAGACCAGAAAACTCTTAAGAAATTTGGTCATAAGAGAAGAAGAAAGATCTTTTGGGTCATAAAGAATAGGGGAACAGAGCCAAGAAAAAAAAATTTTGGAATTAAGAAAAAGCAACTATAGTGGTTATTTGAAAGATGGGTAAGTAAAACTAGGTAGCAATACATGCTATCAAGGAAATGAACAGACTTTGGTAAATATCTGGGCTGGGTCCCTGATCCATTTCAAATGATTGCCATCTTATGTTTAGTCTTTGGAGTGATCTGGGGTATTGTTAATCTTATTTTATTAACCCTTTGCACTCGGAACCATTCTGGACATTGGCTACCAGCTACTCGACGCTAACGACGGAAACGTGCGTTGAATTAACTCAATTCCCCGTAATCACTAATAAACTGCAATGTCCCCTGAGAGGGGACATCCGAGTGATATGCTAGAATTCCGATGTCCCCTGAGAGGGGACAGCGGAGTGCAAAGGGTTAATAGTTAAATTTATATCTTGCCTTTTTTGTTAAAACAATTGTTAATTAGAAGAGCTTTCCTCACTTTTATAAAAACTTGAATTTTTTCTTCATTATTGAATTTATTGGGATGACATTGGTTAATAAAATTATATAGGTGTCTGTTGTACAATTCTTTAATATATCATCTGTGTATTGTATTGTGTATTCACTCCCCCAAGTCAAATCTCCTATACTTTTGTACATAGATAAGTCACCAGTGATACAATTTAAAAATATATGCAGAATTGGAGGTGACTTCAGTTGGAAAGCTTTTAGGCAATCCAGAGTCAATTTAATGTATTCTTTGAATACTAGCTAGGTGCCAGGCACCGAGCTTGGCAGTGAAGTTACAGAACAAATGAGATGTGATCTTTATCTTCAAGATGATAATTCTTTCTTTGGAGGAACTTAAAAGGCTATTATATTGCTAAAATATGTATAGATAAGTCATACATAATTAGTATAGTGGAACATATTATCAGAACACAGGTTTCTCAAGCATTTTAAACTTTATTTCCTTTTTTAATTGGTGACATGGTTACTTAGCTCAAATTTCAAAATAATTTACAAAGATATATATTGAGAAATCTCAATACTACTATGTCTATCCCTCTCTTCTCTATAGGTAACCAATTTTATTTTTTGTATATTTTACTAGTATTTATGCAAATAGAAACAAAATACAAATATAGATTATTTTCCCCCTCTACCTTTTATGTAAAAGGCAGCATACCATGTTAATGTTTTATATAATAAATTTTTAAAATTTAAAATATACCTTGGAGATTTTTTTTACTTCAATATACAGAGAGCTCTCCCTTTTTACTCTTTCTTTCTTTCTTTCTTTCTTTCTTTCTTTCTTTCTTTCTTTCTTTCTAATGTAGTGACATTAGGCTAATTCTAATGACAAACTTTTACTTTACTTCAGGTTTTAAGGTCCTTTTACTTATGTGACTCATTTACTTTGACTTCTTTGTGAACTAGTGTTTTCATAAGGTATTTTGCATTAATGACCTACCTGCCTTTGTTCACCTAACCTCCTTTAATGCCTACTTGGATAAAACTTTCAGACTTTGTGGTCAAGCAAAATACTTCCCTATTTCAGTAGCTTCAATGAAAAATGGAAGAAAAAGAGAAAGGGATGAAACTGCTATTTGTTGAACTCTACTGGTGTTTTAAAATATTGATACCTCATTTAATTCTTCCAGCAACCCTGTGGAGTGGTAGTCTTACTCCCTTTTTATAGATGAAGAAATTGAGGCTCAAAATGCTGAGTTGTCCAGACTTTTATAGCTAGAAATGGCAGATTTAGGGTTTTGAGAAGTTAATTTGAGTCCAGAATCTGTATCTTTTCTGCTGCTGTCCTATTTTCTGTGTCCTATTTTTGAATTTCTGAACTCCAGGATAGCTGAGCTCTCTGTTATCCCTATAAGTTTTCATCAGGAACCGTAAAATTAAACATGTTCTGCTATTGTGTTTTTTCTGATTGTTGGGATACCACCTGCGACTTCTACAGCAAGGCCTGGAACACTGCTTATAGTCTGCTACCGTAAGCTGTAGGTACCATTTTCTACTTGCTTGTCTAGATTGTCTCTCATCAACACTACTGAGTTTCTCTTTTTCCACTAATTGTCCCTGTTGTAGTCCTATCACCACTTGAGCTTCAGTTTGCCAATATGAAGCTTAGGCAGAACTTCTGAAATTTTGGGGGGTGATTTTAAACAAAGCTCTTCATGTCTCATCCGGACTTTTACAATAGTCTCTGAAAGTACATTCTATTAGTGGTCTTCCCTTTTTAGTCTTCCTTTACATTGTAGCCAGAGTGATGTGACTTGCACATGCGATCACATTGCACTCCTGCTCAGAATTTGTTTTGGCCTCTCCATCTGCATCTATATATATATATATAAACCTAAACAACCGAACAACTGATGGACTGGTCGCTATGATGCACACTGACCACCAGGAACTGCCTCCTGGGGCTAGCCAACTTTCTGCGGTCTCTCCCCCGCCCCCCCCCCCCCCCCCCCCCCGCGCTGGCCACCCCAATTGCCAGCAGAGGGGACCCCACCCATGCACAAATTTGTGTACGGGGTTCTAGTGTTAAGATAAAATTTTAACTCACATTCAGCCCCTCTCCAAACCTCACTCCTGGTATTCCCTGGTACACACAGTGCCTTGCACATAATATCTGCTGATATTGACTCTGAGAGAATAAAATAAATAAATTTTTTAAGAAGGTTAAAATATTTGGGAGATACCAGATTTTAAAGTAATGTTGATGTTCTTTGTATCTGTTTCTTTTGGGCTATTTCTTACCTCATAGAGTAAGATATTTTTAAAAACTCCAAGGATTTCCATATTGTTTTATTTACATTGGAATTCAAAAAATCTCTAAACTTTTTTATTTTTTATTTCAAATTTATTGTGCCTTTTTCAGCCCAATATATACTGCTATGAGGTCCAGTGACTTACTACATACAGAAGCTACTAGGGAAACGGGGAATTTTCATTAGTAAGGGTTTTGTGATTTGGAGAAGTTTGCCCAGGTGGTTCCAATCTTGTGACCCATCTTGCATCTGGCTATTTTATGGCTTTTGATCTTTGTTAGCATAATTCTTTATAAAAGAATCGTAATGGTCAACAATTCCTCATATGCAATTCTGAAATCCCCAAAGCCCTGAAAAACGAAAGTTGTTATAATTAATTTGCTAGCCAAACTTGACCTAAATGGATGGGAGGCTGTTTATTTTTTAGTTTATTCCACTTAAAGTTCTATAAGAAATTTTAAGTTAGCAATATGGGTTACCTTAGACCAGTGGTTGGCAAATTGTGGCTCACGCCACGGTTTGCCGCTCGGTTGACTAATGAATTTGCCGACCACTGACCTAGACTCTCGATTCCACTAATTACAGGCTGTTGTTGTTCCTTGTGATTAAGCCCCTATCCCAGTTTACATTCCCTATTATTTTGTATTCATTTTGGGTCCCCCTCCAATATTTCAAGTACCCACTTGGCACCTTACATAGTTATAATATTATTGACTATATTCTCTATGCTGTATTTTACATACCTGGGACTACTAGTATTTTGTGACTACCAGTTTGTAGTTTTTAATCACTTTACTTTTTTCACCCAGCCTCTCACTCTGCTTTCCCTCTGGCAACCATCAGTCTGTTCTCCATAACTATGAGTTTGTTTCCATGTTCATTTATTTTGTTGTTATGATTCCACATATAACTGAAATAATATGGCATTGGTCTTTCTCTGTCTGACTTATTTCACTTAGCATAATGTTGCAAATGGTAAGATTTCATTCTTTTTTGTGGCTAAATAATATTCCATTATTTATTTACATATCATTAACTTTTATATATATATTATATATATACACATACATACACATACACATATATATACACATATATATGTATATATACATACACACTATTTTATTGATTTCAGAGAGGACGGGAGAGGGAGAGGGAGAGAAACATTAATGATGAGAGAGTCATTGATTAGCTGCCTTCTGCATAACCCCTATTGGAGATGGAGCCCACAACCTGGGCATGTGCCCTTGACCAGAATTGAACCCAGGACCCTTCAGTTTGCAGGCCGACACTCTATCCACTGAGCCAAACCAGCTAGGACACATATCATAACTTATCCACTCATTTGTTGATGAGCACTCAGATCGCTTCCATATCTTGGCTATTGTAAATAGCACTGCAATGAACTTAGGGGTGCATATAATTTTTCCAAAGTACTGTTTTGGGTTTCTTCAGATATATACCCAAAAGTGGAGTCTCTGGGTCATAAGACACTTCAATTTTTAATTTTTTGAGGAACCTACATACTGTTTTCCATAGTGTCTGCACCAGTCTGCATTCCCACCAACAGTGCATGAGGGTTCCCTTTTCTTCACAACTTTGACAATGATTGTTGTTTGTTGATTTATTGGGGATAGCCATTCTGACAAGTGTGAGGTAATATCTCATTCTGGTTTTAACTTGCATTTCCCTGATGATTAGTGAAGTTGAGCATCTGTATGCCTTCTTTGAAGACATGTCTATTCAAATCCTACACCCATTTTTAATTGGATTGCTTTTTTGGTGTTGAGTTTTATAAGTTCCTTGTAAATTTTAGATATTTACCCCTTATTGAATGCATCCTTGGTAAATATCTTCTTCCATTTTAATGTTGTTGATGGTTTCCTTTGCTATGGAAAAAATTTTTAGTTTGATATAGTCCCATTTGTTTATTTTTTTCTTTTGTTTCCCTTGCCTGAGGAGCTATATCAGAAAAAAAAATATTGCTAACATATTTGTCCAAGATTTTATTACCTTGGTTTTTTTCTCTCTAGGATTTTTATGATTGTGAGTCTTACGTTTAAGTCTTTAGTCCATTTTGAGTTTATTTTTGTACATGATGTAAGAAGGTGGTCCAGTATCTATAATAATAAAAGCATAATATGCTAATTAGACCAGATGTCCTTTCGGATGACCATCCTGAGGAAGATCTGGGGAGAAAAGCCAGGGTCCCAGGTGCCTACCAGCAGTTGGGGGGAAAGCCCAGGTCCTGGGTGCCAGCAGCTGGAATTATTTCGCATAGCATAATGCTCTATCTTAACTCATGGTCCAAAAACAGTGAGCAGGTTTGGCCTGTGGGCCATAGGTTGCTAACCCCTGGATTATGCCACTGTTGCCCAAATGAGTGTGAACTCCTCCACAATACAATTCTAAATATCTTTCTGACTTAAGGATTGCTGTTGATTTTTCCTCTTGTACAACTGGATTACTGGTGTTTCTTGAACACTCTGGTTTCTGAGGCTTTTAATAATCATTGCCGTCTTTTAATTCTGGTGTAAACTGGAATATTTTAAATAAAATAATAATATGTATTTCCAAATTTTTCCTGAAGTCAAGTTTGAATATTTAGATGATGATGATGATGATGATGATGATAATGGCGAATACTTACTAGGCTCTTGTAAGGAGCCTAGTGATGATGATGATGATGATGATGATGATGATGATGATAATGGCGAATACTTACTAGGCTCTTGTAAGGAGTTCTTATGTGTTAATCTCATTTAGTCCTCATAGCAACTCATTTTATATATGAGGAAACTGAGGCAAAGGGACATTTAACAACAAAACAGAGTCTTCCTCTTTTTGTCTGAGAAAATCTTTATTTCTCCTTTAAAAAGTAATTTTTCAGGATACAGAATTCTAGGTTGGTAGGTATTTTTCTCCCCGCAACATTCCATTCTCTTCTTGCTTGCATGGTTAAGAAGTTAGATATAATTATCTGTTCTCTATAGGTAAGGTGATTCTTTTCCTCTGGCTTCTTTGATTTTCTGTAGTTTAAAAATTATATGTATAGATGGGGGGGCGGTGTTTGTTTTGTTTTGTATTTTTCTTTTTTGGTATTCTCTAAGATTCCTGGATCAGTGATTTGATGTCCAGCATTAATTTGGGGAAATTGTAATAATAATAATAATAATAATAATGTAGAGATTCTCAGTCATTATTGGTTTCTTTCTGTTCTTTTTTCTCTTCTTCCAATATTCCTATTACATGTATGTTATACCTTTTGTAGTTGTCCCATAGTCCTTGGATATTCTTCTGTGTGTTTTTTCCATTCTTTGTTTTTTTTAATTTTCATTCTTTAAGGGTTCTATTGGTATATTTTTTAGCTGAGAGATTCTTTACTTTGCTGTGTCTCATGTGCTAAATAAACCTATTAAAGGCATTATTTATATCTGGGTGTTTGTTTTGTTTTTTTCCAATCTAACATTTCTTTTTGGTTCATTCTTAGGGTTCTATCTCTCTGCTTACAACGTTCATCTGTTCTTGCTGTCTATCTAATAGAGCCCTTATCATATTAATTATAGTTGTTTTAAATTCCATCTCTAATAATTCCAACTTTCCATGTCTGGTACTGATGTTTGCACTGTCTCTTCACAGTGTGTTTTTTACCTTTCGGTATGCCTTATAAATTTTTCTTGATAGGTAGCCATGCTATTTTGCTAAAAGGAACTGCTATTAATAGGGCCTTAGTAATGTGGTAGTAAGGTTGGGGTAGGGCAGTGGTCGGCAAACTGCGGCTCACGAGCCACATGTGGTTTGCCACTCAATTGACTAATGAGTCTGCCAACCACTGGGGTAGGGGAAACATTCTTTGCCCAGGGCAGGGAATGTCCAGCCCTCAGGGCCCGAGAAATCATTTGATTTGGCCCTGCCAAGGCATTGGAGGTGAGTTAATTAAATGTTGGACCAAATATAGCAGGCTAATTTTTAAGTTGATAATTTTGTATGGGCTGTGAATGATGTTATAAATATCCAAATGGCTCCTGGCAGGAAAAAAGTCCCCTATCCCTGCTTTAGTCCTTTGATTTGCTCTTAGTATTTTAGTGAACTTATGCCTCTGGACTGTGAACCTCACAAGTATTTGTCATTTTTTTTCTCTCCCCCCAGATGGGATAGCATGGCTAGAGTAGGCTGGGGTTGGTTATTTTCTTTGCCCAGGGTCCCTTAGGCTCTGATGAACTAGTTCCTTTTGAGTGTAGGTCTTTGTTAAGAAGGACCAAGTACTCTGGTTTGTAATTTCATATTGGTCACCCCATCCCATCAACCTGTGGGAAGCCCAAGTGTGTTTCTCTCTAATATTTACTATGGGAATCTGGTTGGTAAATCTCACAGTATAATGGGACCCTTCCAATAACTGGGTCCCCTGGAGTTATTTATTTATCATTATTATTTTTAATCCTCACTGAGGACATGCTTTAAAGAGAGGGAGAAACATTGATGGGTTGCCTTTCATATGCTCCCAAACTGGATGAAACGCACAACCCAGGTATGTGTCCTGACCGGGAATCTAACCGGCAACCTTTCGGTACACAGGATGATGCTCAATCAACTGAGCCACTCCAGCCAGCCCAACTCTTAAGAATTGTCCACATTGAGTCTCCAGCAATTCATCAGTTACAGTTCAGGCTTTCCTACTACTCATGCATTGGCTCCTATGGCAGTTTCTGCTTGTGTGTCTCTACTCTGGTAAGTTGTGACTCTTCATATGTGCCTGTTTCTCCAGCTTATGGATTTTAAACTTTGAATCCTTGAATGTTGGAAAATGTCTTTAGCTTTGTTCTTTCACATTGTCAAACAATGGTCGTTGACTCCATTTCAAAGCCAAAAGGAATCCCTAATTTGGAATGTGCTGAAGAACAATTTTTATATAGTATGGCTATGACAGCAGCATTACTGGAACAGCTCAGTTGTGATATAGCATGGCTGTGAAGCAGCCCTAGGACTAGCCATCCCTGGGGCCAGGCCTCTCTCTGGCTAGATAGCTTAACTCTACTCACTGATCTGCTCTGCTTCCTGCCTGTCTGCTTTGGCTTGCATTGGTGTGCTCTGCTCTGTTCTGGTGAGATATCTTCGGTGTTTCAGCTCAGCTGGGGAACCACAGTCTTTGGTGGAAAGGGAAAATGTCCTCCCAGAGCCGATGAGAGCCGGCTTATATGGACCTGGTCACTGATTGGTTGGTATGTTCCTCTTTCAGATCAGGTTTCCAAATTTTCAAAGTTTGATTGGTCCAAAAGACGTTGTCCTTATTGGTCAGAATAGAGCTGCTCTGGATGGTTGGAGCTGTGCAGGTTTAATTGGATGGGGAAAGGCTCAGTCCTATTGGTTAAATAGGATTCCAGGAACCCTTTGTGAGGGTTGGCTTAGGTGGCAGAAACACACTGCAGGCAGGCAGTTCAGTACAGAGGCAGGGCGTTCAGTGCAGGCTTCTCCCTGAAGTGCATTTGTGTGAGTCGTCCTGTGTAGAAATTGCTGCTGGGCTCTGTTTTTGTCTTTGTTTTTAAGTTTGAGCCCAGTTAACCACTAGGAGCCCTTCTTTGTAGATGTCTTCTTTCCGAGGGCCCACAATACAAATTCTAATTTGGGGGTATATACTTCTGTGTTACAAATACAGTAAAGACTCAATACAATAGACAAGTGGGTGTCTGTTATATAACTAAGTAGGTTAAAAATTTGACAAATTAGTTTACCTGTTTTTGCTTATGTAGACATTTTTGTGTAACTAAAATTATGTATGAAAAGTTTAATTTCATAGAAACATTTTCTATATGTATTATAGTAATTTTAAATTTATACTGAATAGGTCTAGTAGATACGTGCACTCACCAGTCACCACAAGTAAACAAATGCACAGGACTGGGGCACTTGGCTGCGGTATGGCTTAGCACATATGAGAACATCAGCCAGCTGGCATGCTTGTTAAAATTGCTGCAGGAAGTCATGCCATGGGACAACAGAACCAATTACCATGGGAAATGTGGTGTAATCATTCGCCGAACATTGTTTACCAGTGATGACTCTGTAATTTAAATATGTAAGCTATAATTGTAGATATCTGATATTTATTTATGTCATTGAAATTACTAGTGTATTTTCCAACATATGGCCTATGTGCTAAAATTTGTTAAAAATAACAAGAAAACATGTTAATTTACTTATAAGCAAAGCTTGGTTAATTGGGTGTTAATTTTCACATATGACACACAGACCGGAAATTTTGTCCATTTAATCCAAAGCCTGTTAAATCAAGGTCCATAAAATTTAGGGTTTATTGTAATTTTCTTTCAAACTTTGAAGCTACATCTTCATTGATTTATAATATCAAATGCTGCTTATATCGGTGTGATATCTGGTCTTCTGTAGGCAATATACTTTTTCCCTCTTAGGTTACAAGTTGAGATCCAAAGATCTGTAGCTTTAAGTTTTTGTTTTTGTGTTAAGAATAATAACAGTGCCGAAACCGGTTTGGCTCAGTGGATAGAGCGTCAGTCTGGGGACTGAGAGGTCCCAGGTTCGATTCCGGTCAATGGCATGTACATTGGTTGCCGGCACATCCCCAGTAGGGGGTGTGCAAGAGGCAGCTGGTCGATGTTTCTCTCATGGATGTTTCTAGCTCTCTATTCCTCTCCCTTCCTCTCTGTAAAAAAAATCAATAAAGTATATTTTTTTAAAATGAATAAGAGTAATTCTATTAGAATTAGTTTGAATTTGAGGATAGTTAAAATGAAGGGCATTGTATTTGAAAACAAACAAACAAAAACTCCTTGCTTCCTCCTAGCCTTACGCTTAATAAAGGGGTTGAGCCCTTCAGAGTTAAATAATCTTCCCTCCTGTTGCCACTTTGCAGTGTTTTTAATGCTTGCATCAATAAGTAATGTTCAACTTCCTGAAGTAGCAAATTCTCCTTCCTCTTTTGACTACTAAATTAATATGTTTTGAATTGGAATATGATTCCCTGAACAATTTTTCTGGTTTATTTTTCAATGCAACAGTTAAAAATAAACCTTTTTTTAAGGTAGGTTGTAATTTTAGTTTAGATAATGAACTATATGTATGGTATCTTCTTTTATATTTACAAATTTTTATCTGGTTATTTCAAAATTTATAACTGCTTTTTACCTAAGTGGTAATTGAAAAACGCATAGTAAATTTGTGTTTTAAATAAACTACTCTGTATCTTGAACTTTTATTCAGTGATTTTTTCCCCCCCCCAACTTAGACCTTGTGTGGACAGTAATGACCTCACGTTTCCGTTTGCCTGCTGGCAGAACTTACAATGTACGAGCATCAGAGTTGGCCCGAGACAGACAGCATACAGAGGTGGATTGCAACATTCTTCTTCTGGATAACACTGTACAAGTTTTCAAAGTTAGTGTAAGTATTTTATGTTGCTCTCTTTTAAAAATAATATCTGGTTATAATTAAATTGGTTAATTATAGTAGAGATTGAAACTCTTACTCATTGAAGAACAGTTATTGTAGTGCAGGTTTGTAACTATCACGTACAAGTTCTGATTCAAACTGGATCTTTAAAAAAGTTGACAAATCAGCAGTGCATTATGATTAATTAGTGGAGCAGATCAATAGTATGTGGGTAGTTATAAATTTGCTTGAAAGGAATTTGTTCTCCTAAATAACTTTATACATTTTCATTTTAATCTTTCTTGTACTGCCTATGAAAAAAAACCTTTGCTAAACAGAGATAAAAAAATAGCCCTGATATTATCTGAGTCTTATCTGGAATATTTATTCAACAAATAATTTGTTCATCTGATTTGTGTATAGTTTAATTTGCTCAACATTATTTGTGAGTTTCACCCATGTGGTGTGTTAACAGTAGTTGTCATTTTCATTGCTGTATTATAGTACTCATTGTTATATTAATATACTGTAATTTACTTGTCCATTGATTTATTACCATTTACTTGTCAAATTTACTGTTGGTGTTTATTTGGATTGTTTCCACTTTGGTCTCTTATCAGTAATGTTGCTGGTGAATATTCTTGTGTATGTCTTAATATATAAGGGTGCATTCCTGCTTTTTGTTTAAAAAATTTCAAGCCAAAAGAAAAGGTGAAAGAGTATAATGAATACCCATATATCCTTTACCTAGATTAACCTGTTCTTAACATTTTGTACATTTCTTTTTCTGCCATTATTTTCTAAAAGTGGTTCATTTTGCCTGTATTTCAGTATCCTAAGAGCCTCATAAGTTACCACAGTATCATTATCACACCCCAAAATTTAACATCCTACCTAATAAAATAGTAATATGCAAATTGACTATCACTCCAACTCACAAGATGACCACCACCATGTGGCCAAAGATGCCTGCCCCCATGTGTACACAGATGGCCATCACAAGATGGAGAGTAGTTGCGGGGGGGTGGGGACCATGCCTGCAGGGGAGGGCAGTTGGGAGCAACCAGGCCTGCAGGGGAGGCAGTTTGGGTGGAAACAGGCCTTCAGGGGAGGGGAGTTGGGGGTCACCAGGCCAACAGGGGAGGGCAGTTAGGGGTGACCAGGACTGCAGGGAAGGGCAGTTGTGACCAGGCCTATAGGAGAGAGATGTTGGGGAGGGGTTGGAACCAGACCTGCAGGGGAGGGCAGTTGGGGATGACCAGGCAGGTAAAGGAGGGCAGTTGGGAGAGACAGGCCTGCAGGTGCATTTCTCTGATGATTAGTAATGTTGAGCATCTTTTCATGTGTCTATTGGCAATTTCTATGCCCTCTTTGGAGAAATGTCTGTTCAAGTCATTTGCCTATATTTTAATTGGATTGTTTGTGTTCTTGGTGTTGAGTTTTATAAGTTTCTTGTAAATTTTGGATATTAAGCCCTTATCAGATATATCATTGACGAATATGTTCTCCCATTCAGTTGGTTTTCATTTTGTTGATGGTTTCCTTTGCTGTGCAAAAGAGTTTTAATTTGATGTAGCCCCATTTGTGTATTTTTTCTTCTGTTTCCCTTATCCAAGGAGATATATCAGAATTAGAATCATAGAGTGGGTAACATTCTCTGTAATCTTTGGCATAGTGTAGGTAAGTTGGAGATTATGTGTTCTTTGAAGGTTGTTAGAATTTACAGATTTGGTAAAGATATCTGTGTCTGGTATCTTTGATGTGTGAGATTTTAAACTGCTTACTATTTTCTTTCATTTTTGTAGGTCTGTATGCTCTGGTTCCTTTTGTATTTTTTTATTTTACTTTTTTTGTTATTCATATTCAGTCTTCTCAGAAGTTTGTGTGTTGTTAATCTTTTTAATCCATTTGTAATTTTGGGGTATAGGTAAGTTTTGTTTTGTTTTTAACCTGTCCTCCTCCCCCTCCATATTGTTTCCAGTGATTTTTTTTTTAAGAGTGAAAGGGAGGGAAAAGGGGTGGAAAGGAGAGAGACAAAGATGTGAGAATGACACATCAACTGGTTGCCTCCCGCAAGAGCACCCACTAAGGCTAGGGATCTAACTTACAACTGAGGTACATGCCCTTGACCTGGAATCAAACCTGTGATCTTTCAGTCCCTGGGCTGATACTCTAACCAAACTGGCCATGGCTGGTAAAGTTCTGATTTTGGTTAAGTTTTATTCTTTTCATATGGATATCCAGTTACCTCCTTGTCATCATATTGAAAAGACCTTTCTTTCCCTACTGCTCTTTAGTACTATTTTCTTGTAAATAAAGTTTGTGTGGGCTTGTTTTCTGGGATTTTTCTCCTATTATAATAGTTTTTTGGTCTATCTTTGCCAATCCACACTGACTTAATTATTTTTATCTTTATAATATTTTTTTTTTATTTGATAGAGCAAATCATTTTATATTTTTAATACTTTCCATCATTTAAGTTTATGGTCTCTATAGTTCTATTACTTGAAGTTCTAAAGGGATATAATTTAGCTCTGCTGACTTATGCTCTTAATTCTTCTTGTGTTGTACAATTTTCAATTGTAACCTTGTTTTCTGATAAGCATTAGCTCTGGGAATCATCTGTAGTTTAGGTTAAGGATATTTTCCTTGAGAAATAATTCGTTTTTACTCAGGACTAATTTTTAATTTTAATTTTTTTACCTTTGGGTTCTATAGACAATAGATAGCATAAAATCAAACTTTAGACCCATGGGAGGGCAGCCTTGGTGGCTGTGAAGTTTCAGGGGAGACTTTTCTTTCTATCTACGTAGATTTCAGGTGAAGCAAAAACAACAACAACAAAAACTACTTTGATCTCATCCTGGGCTAGTGGAGGTCCTCCCAACTCTCCATAGTCTATGTTTCACTAAGAATATTGCTATCCAGGATCCAGTGTTTCAATGAAAAGTTTTAGTTCTGAGGAGGATCCAAGATAGCTGCTCAGGTAGACACCTAGCCGCAGCAGCACACAACAATTTCAATGGAATACAACTAAAATGTAGAGTGGACATTGCCCAGAGCTACAGGTAGTCGACTGACTGAAAACTCTACAACAAGAAGGAAAGAGAAAACCAGAAGGAAAATCAGAGGAGCTGAAAAAAGCCTAAGGTACGGAGATATGCTGCGCGCCCGCACGCGCCCACGCGCGGAGAAGGCGCAGCCAGAGAGGAGGAGAAGGCTGGGTGCTTGCCTGGCGTTCCCTAGCAGGAAGGAATAAAACCCCCACCCTGGGCTGAACCCCTGAACCGGCAGCGCTGAGCCCCAGTAATGGGCCAGACCCTGGGGACCCAGGCTCGGGCAGGGGGAGACGGGGATGTGAGGCGGAATCCCAGGGGAGCGGCAAAAAGCAGGGCCCCTGGAGTCTCGCACATTGCTCGCAGCGGACAGAATGTTGACTCTGATGCTGGATTGCCCTAGCAGGAAGAAACAAAGCCTCTGGCGGTGCTGAGCCCCACTCCCGACCACCCCGAACTCCAGTTCTGGGCCAAACCCTGGGGACCCAAGCTCAAGCAGAGGGAGATGGGGCTGTGAGGTGGAGTCCTGGGAGAGCGGCGAAAGGCCGAGCCCCCGGAGTCGCGCACATTGCTCGCAAGGGAAGGAATGTTGACTCTGATGCGGGATTGCACTGGAGGGAAGGAAACAGGAGCCCCAGCCGGCTCAGGCAGGGGAAGACAGGGCTGTGTGGCGGAATCCCAGGGGAGCGGCGAAAAGCGGAGCCCCCAGAATCGCGCACATGGTGCGCGCAGACGTGCACATTGCCCGCAGAGGACAGAATGTTGACTCTGATGCTGTATTGCCCTGGCGGGAAGAAACAAAATTTCCGGCGGTGCTGAGCCCCACTCCCGACTGCCCTGAACTCCAGCTCTAGGCCAATCCCTGGGGACCCAGGCCCAAGCAGAGGGAGACGGGATTGTGAGGTGGAGTCCTGGGGGAGCAGCGAAAAGCAGAGCCCCCGGAGTCATGCACATTGCGCGCAGAGGACAGTCTGTTGACTCTGATGCTAGACTCCCCTAGCCGGAAGGAGAAAAAAAGCTCCAGACTGGAGGAACGTGACGAGGAGCAGGAACCCCTGCTGGACACCAGCCAGCCAGGCGCCAGTAAGGAACCGGGCGAAGGGGCCCCCGGGGGGGGCGGGAGTGCCCCCGAGCCTTCGACCGCTGAGCGCGGGCAATGGAGCCGAGGCCGGGGGCTGCTTCCTGGGCGGTGGTGCCGATCCCAGCAACAGGCTGAAGCAGCGCAGGAGCCCGCAGAGAACAAAGGGGTGCCACAGGCCAACCTGCTGAGCTTCCAGGACAAGGAGGAAGAAACCGAAGAAGTTCTCAATGTGAAGAAATCAAGGGAGAGCAAAAGATAGTAAAGATAGTAAAATTACTTAAGAAAGAACACAAAGAAGATCTTGAAAAATCAAAGACTAAGTTAGAACTCAACTCAGCAGCCAACATTGCAACATAAATGCGTTTTTAAAATAAAATAAAAAAAAATTTTTAAAAAAAAGGACAGAATGTTGGAACGGCGGCGGCCAGGCCTAGAGTGGCCAGGCACAAGGCAGTGGCAGCCGGGCCTGGAGCAGCAACAGCCAGGCCCCAGAGCAGCAGCAGCCAGAACCAGAGCAGCAACAGCCAGGCCTGGAACAGCCAAACTTGGGGCAGTGGCAGCCAGGCCTGAGGCGGAGGTGGCCAAGCCCAGGGTGGCCAGTCCAGGAACACCCAGACCCAGAGTGGCCGGGCCCGGAGAAGCCGGGCCCAGAGCAGCCAGGTCGGGAGCAGCCAGGCCCAGAACAATAGTAGCCAAGCCTGGAGCATCCAGGCTGGGAGCGGCTGGGCTCGGAGCAGCTGGGTCCGGGGCAGCCGGGCCCAGAGCAGCCGGGTTGGGCGCGGCCAGGTCCGGAGCAGCAGCCAGGCTAGGAGCGGCCAGGCCCGGAGTGGCCGGGCCCGGAGCAGCCGGGCCCAGAGCAGCCGGGTTGGATGCAGCCAGGCCCGGAGCAGTGGCTGCCAGGCTGGGAGCGGTCAGGCTCGGAGCAGCAGCCGCCAGGCTGGGAGCGGCCAGGCCCGGAGCGGCCGGGCCTGGAGCGGCCGGGCCTATAGCAGCCAGGCCTGGAGCAGCAGCAGCCAAGCCCGAACCAACCAGGTCGGGAGTGGCAGTGGCCAGACCTGGAGCAGCTGGTTGTGGAACGGACCAGAGCAACAGAGGCCAGGCCGGAACAGCTCACTCCTCGCCTGCCCCCACCCCAAGGCTGCCTCTCAGACATGGCTGGAAACTTGCGGGAACTTGAGGGTCTGCTGAATCAAGTTATGAAGGCTTAGATCTGGATATGTTGAGTTAGTATAGCGCTGGGGTGTTGATCTGTGAGTGCCTTGTGCGGGGCCTGGATGAGGTTGGTTGACCTATTTGGAAATGTCTTTTGTGTGAAGTGTATCTTTGGGCATGTGGAGGTATTATTGATATGAGAAAATGCTAAGTAACTGATTTACTATCTGAAAAGAGATTTACTATCGGGGAAAGGGAGGGAGGAAGAGACTGAACATAAACTGTGCACCTATGGATGAGGACAATGGGGGAGGGGAAGGGGGCGGAGGGTGGGGTGGGAATATGGTGGAGGGGGGAAGAAATGAGGAACCTTTGTAATAACATGAACAATAAAGATTGATTTAAAAAAAAAAAAGTTTTAGTTCTGTATCTCTCCTGGTTGAGCTCTTGCCCTACTTATTGTCTCACCTTTGTGTGATAAACCTAAACTGCTTATTCTTTCACAAGCCTTTCCATGACAGTTTATACCCAAGTTCTTACATTTTTTGTTTCTTCCTTTTTCCTGCTGATTTCTTTTTCAGTTTATGCAATGAAAAGAATGCTTATTACATTTTATCCAGTATCTCTTGGGATTTTATTGCAGTTTTTAGATGATCTAGTCTGCTATATTATTGGATTGGTATTTCTTTTTTTAATTCTTTATTGTTTAAAGTATTACAGTATTACATAAGTCTCTCTCCCATCCCCTCCCCCCCCCCCCCCCCACACACACACACACCTCTCCCCGGCTGCCCTCACACACAGAACATGCCCTCACCACCCCTCCCCCCAGTCTGTGTCCATTGGTTATGCTCATATGCTATTGGTTGATCTCTTATCCTCCACACCCGCCTTCCCTCATAGATTGGAAAGTCTGTTGATGCTTCTATGTCTCTGGTTCTATTTTTGTTCATCAGTTTATGTTGTTCATTATATTCCACAAATGAGTGAGACCATGTGATATTTATCTTTCTCTGACTGGCTTATAATGTTCTCCAGTTCCATCCCATTGCAAATGATAAGAATTCTTCTCTCTCTCTCTCTCTCTCTCTCTCTCTCTCTCTCTCTCTCTCTTTTATTTATTTTTTTTACAGCAGCATAATATTCCATCGTGTAGATGTGCCACAGTTTTCTAAATTACTCATCTGCTGATGGGCACTTTGGCTATTTCCAAATCTTAGCTATTGTAAATTGTGCTGGTATGAACATAAGCGTTCATATATCCTTTCTGATTGGTGTTTTTGTTTTCTTGGGCTATATTCCTAGAAGTGGGATTACTGGGTCAAATGGATGGAAGTTCCATTTTTAATTTCTTGAGGAAACACCATGCTGTTTTCTATAGTGGCTGCACCAGTCTGCATTCCCACCAGCACTGAAGAAGGGTTCGTTTTTCTCTGCATCTTCTCCAGCACTTGTAGTTTGTTGATGGTAGCCATTCTGACAGGTGTGAGATGGTACCTCATTGTCGTTTTTATTTGCATCTCTCAGATGATTAGTGACTGAACATGTTTTCATATGTCTCTTGGCCTTCTGTATGTCCTCTTTTGAAAAAGTGTCTATTTTGGTCCGTTGCCCATTTTTCTTTGATTGGATTGTTTATCTTCCTTTTGTTAAGTTGTATGAGTTCCCTATAAATTTTGGAAATTAAATCCTTATCGGAGATAACATTGGCAAATATGTTCTCCCATTCAGTGGGGCTTTCTTGTTGTTTTGTTTAGGGTTTCTTTTGCTGTGCAGAAGCTTTTTATTTTGATGAAGTTTCATTTGTTTATTTTCTCCTTAGTTTCCATTGCCCTAGGAGCTTTATGAGTAAAGATATTGCTACGACTAATGTCTATGTTGCTGCCCATGGCTGCTTCTAAGATTTTTATGGTTTCTCATCTTAATGTTTAAGTCCTTTATCCATTTTGAGTTTACTTTTGTGTATGGTACAAGTTTGTGGTCTAATTTCATTTTTTTGCATATATCTGTCCAATTTCCCAACACCATTTATTGAAGACACTGTCTTGCCTCCATTGTATGCTCTTGCTTCCTTTGTCAAATATTAATTGAGCATAATGTCTTGGGTCAACTTTTGGATTCTCTGTTCTGTTTCATTGATCTATTGGGTCGGCAACTAAGTAATTGCGGATTTTTTAAAGAAAATCAAAGACAATTTTTTCATGGAACTAAATAACTTTATTCTGTAATGTATTGCCCATTTTGATCAATGACCTTTTGCCATCTTTCAGGCAGCATCATAATCCCACGTTCAAAAAACTTCTGGTTTTTATTAGCAAAAAACTGAATCAGGTACGATTTGACATCATCATCATTATTGAAATTTTTACCATTCAAGGAGTTTTGTAAAGATCGAAACAAAAAGTAATCAGATGGTGCAAGGTCAGGACTATATGGTGGATGTGGCAAAACATCCCAACCAAGCTCCATTAATTTTTGCCGAGTGACCAAAGATGTGTGTGGCCTTGCATTGTCATGATGGAATACAACACCTTTTCGATTTGTCAATTCGGGCCGCTTTTCTTCAACTGCATTGTTTAATTTCGTTAGTTGTTCAATGTAGACATCAGAATTGATCGTTCGGTTGGGTGGTAAGAGTTCAAAGTAGACAATTCCTTTGTAATCCCACCAAACTGATAACAAAACCTTCTTTTGATGAATATCAGCTTTTGATGTTGTTTGAGTTGGTTCACCTGGCCTGCTCCACGATCTTTTCCGCTTGATATTGTTGTAAACAACCCATTTTTCATCGCCAGTTATCAGTCGTTTTAAAAATGGATCATTTTCATTACATTTCTTTAGCAAATAGCAGCTGCTAATGCGTTGCGTTAACTGTGATTCTTTAATTTCGTGAGGAACCCATGTATCGAGTTTTAAAACATAGCCAAGTTGTTTTAAGTGATTTTCAATGCATGTATGTGATACATGAAGCTTCTCTGCAATCTCACGTGTTGTACTGTGACAGTCTGAATTGATTATTGCTTTGATTAGGGCGTCGTCAACTTCAACTGGACGACCAGAGCGTTTTTCATCTTTGAGTGAAAAATCACCAGAACGAAATTTGGCAAACCAATTTTGACACTGCCGTTCTTTTAAGGCTTCGTCACCATAAAGAGCACATAACTTTTTATGAGCTTGCGATGCGTTTTCCCTTTGCGGAAATAAAAAAGCAAAATATGACGAAAATGTTCCTTTTGATTTTCCATTTTTCAACGAACGCCAAACGAAAACTACAAAACAGATCAAAAAACTTTTTTTACTGATTAACAGCTGAATAGCCAACTATCAAATAACAAAATGTGTTTTACATTTGTACTACGTCTGCAAACCTAAAAATTCAACTGAAGCATATATGTGTGAAACCCGCAATTACTTAGCTGCCGACCCAATACTAGTATATGTCTGTTTTTGTTCCAGTACTAGGCAGTTTTGAGAACACTGGTTTTGTAGTATAGCTTGATATCTGGTACTGTGATCCCTCCAACTTTATTCTTCTTTCTCAAGATTGCTGTAGCTATTCGGGGTCTATTTTTATTCCAGATGAATTTTTGGAGAGTATTTCCTGGGTCTGTGAAATATGCCATTGGTATTTTAATGGAGGTTGCATTGAATCTATAAATTGCTTTGGGTAGTATAGACATTTTAATGGTGTTGATTCTATCAATCCACGAACACAGTATATTCTTCCATTTGTTTATGTCTTCCTCTGTCTCTTTTTTCAGCATCCTGTAATTTTCTGAGTACAGGTTCTTTACATCTTTGGTTAAATTTATTTCTAGATTTCTTAATTTTTTTGTTGCAATGGTAAGTGGGGTTGTTTTTTTAGTTTCTCTTTCTGTGAGTTCATTATTTGTGTATAAAAAAGCCATAGATTTCTTGGTGTTAAATTTGTATCCTGGTACATTGTCAAACTCATTTATTAAGTTTAGTCTTTTGATGGAGTCTTTAGGGTTTTCTTTGTACAATATCATGCCATCTGCGAATAATGACAGCTTTACTTCTTTTCCAATTTGGATGCCTTTTATTTCTTCTTCTTGTCTGATCACTATGGCTAGCACTTCTAGTACTATGTTGAACAGGAGTGGTGAAAGTGGGCATCCCTGTCTTGTTTCTCTTCTTAGGGGAAATGGTTTTAGTTTTTGCCCATTTGAGTATGATGTTGGCTATAGGTTTGTCATACAAGGCATTTATTATGTTGAGGTATGATCCCTCTATCCTACTTTGTTGAAAGTTTTTTTTTTTTTTTTATCAGGAAAGGGTGTTGGATTTTGTCAAATGCCTCTTCTGCATCAATTGATATGATAATGTGATTTTTGTTTCTCAATTTGTTTATGTGATGTATCACGTGTATTGATTTGTGGATATTGTACTAGCCTTGCATCCCTGGAATAAATCTTACTTAGTCATGGTATTATCTTTCTAATGTAATGCTGGATTTGATTTGCTAGGATTTTGTTGAGGATTTTAGCATCTATGTTCATCAGGGATATTGGCCTGTAACTCAGAAATCTGTAGTGTCTTTAGCTGGTTTTGGGATTAGAATAAAGCTGGTTTCATAGAAAGGGCTTGGAAGTGTGCCTTCCTTTTGAATTTTTAAAAAAGAATTAGTTTTATATAAGAATTAGTTTTATAAAAGAATTATACTAGTCTGAAAAGTATAAGTTTTAGTTCTTTGAAGGTTTGATAAAACTCCCCTGTGAAGCCATCTGGACCCAGACTTTTGTTTGCTGGGAGATTTTTGATGACTGCTTCAATTTCCTCCTTAGTTATAGGTCTGTTAAGATTTTTTTGATTCTTCCTGATTGAGTTTTGGAAGGTCATATTTTTTTTAGGAATATGTCCATTTTCTCTAGGTTGTTTAGTTTGTTGGAATAGAGTTTGTATTATATTTGGCCTGCCAACAAGCATAGGAATCTCAGTTTGCCTGTGTGTTGTTGCTCCTTAAAGTTCTAGTGATAAGCCTAAATAGGTTTTGTTAGAGATAGTTTCTGTATCTTTAGAGAAACTATTTTCAGTAAGTTAGCTTTTTTGCACATGTACTATCATTTGTGCTTTAGAGATTCCTTCCCTAACTGGTCTTCTTTTGAAGTAAGAAAAACTAAAGGGCCAGTAATGCCTACAAAGACTAAAAACCATATAAACTTTAAAATTTATTCTGTAGGCCATTTTATCATCCACTTATTCAACAAACCAAATATCATTTATTTACTTATTTATTTTTTAAATATATCTTTACTGATTTCAGAGAGAGAGGGAGAGGGAGGTAGAAACATCAATGATAAGAAAGAATCATTGATCGACTGCCTCCTGCATGCCCCATACTGGACATTGAGCCCACAACCAAGGAATATACCAGGCTGGGAATCAAACCTTGAACCATGCTGGCCAGGCTTGGTTTATTTATTTTAGACACACAAATTTTAAATTGTATTTAGTCAAACATGTCACTTTCCAGTCAGTTTTAATGTATGAAAAAAAACAATAATGCACATGACTAATCTGGCAACAGTATAAAATTACAAAAATATCATAGTATCCTAAAAGCAGAATGCGTTTTTAACTAAAAGTTTTCCTTATATCTTCATAGAGGCAAGGTGCAAGAAATTCATGCATGGGTTGGAGGGGAGAGGGTGTCCTTCAGCCCAGCCTACACCCTTTTCAATATGGGACCCCTTGAGGGATGTGTGACTGCCCGTTTAAGCCCAATCCAGTGGACCTAAATAATCCCAACTGCCTACCTGCCTGCCTGCCTGCCTAATTGCCCCTAACTGCTTCTGCCTGCCAACCTGATCATGCCCAACTGCTCCCCTGCTAGCCCAATTGTCCCTAATTGCCCTCCTCTGCCAATCTGGTCACCCCTAACTACCCTCCCCTGCAGGCCTGGTTGCCCCCAATTGCCCTCCCTTGCAGGCCTGCCCCCCCCCCACCACCACCACCACCACCAAACTGCCTTCCCCTGCAGGCCTGGACCCTCCCAATTCCCCTCCTCTCCCCACCCCCCCGCCGCTACCCCCCCCCCCCCCATGGCCTGATCACCCACAACTGCCCTCCCTTGCTGGCCATCTTATATCCACATGGGGGCGGCCATCTTATGTGTGGGACTGATGGTTAATTTGCATATTACCTCTTTATTATATAGGATTTATTCATATGGTCTTTGAATTAATTTGCCTAAAGTTAGAGTTTTTTTTAAGTACTGTGTAACCTGTTAAGTCTATTCTCAATAGTCATTGGATGGGAACAACTGGCAATTTAATATAAGAGGAGAAAAGTCCAACAGGTTAAAAATCTGAATGTGTATATAGCCTATCAGTATTGATTTCCTTTTATTTTTCTTCTAGAAACATGATCAGGGGCAAGTTCTGTTGGATATAGTTTTCAAACATCTTGATTTGACTGAGCGTGACTATTTTGGTTTACAGTTGGCTGATGATTCCACAGATAACCCAGTAAGTTTAAGCTGTTGTCTCTCATTTCAATTTTTCTCTGTCATAATAAATTTTTTTCTGATTTATAATGTTCACTGTTTGAGTGAGTTCTAAAAAAATTTAGTTTGACTGTGGTGATGTAATAGAAGGAGACTCGACTTGGCTGGTCAACACAATGCAATATACAGATGATGTATTACAGAATTGTACACTTGAAACCTGTATAATTTTATTAGCAATGTCAGCACAATATATTTAATAAAAATTTTTTAACTCAAAAGCAAAAAGACAAAAAATACTAATTTGAATAATCAGAGGTACTTCTTTGCCTTTGTTCCTCATTTTCTTGATGACTTAATCTGTAGTTATTTCTGTAAAGTTTTTAAAAATTATAGGCAGTCTGTATATCTAGTGCCAATTTCCTTATTTGTCTCAGACAACTAAGAAGTAAATATAATTCATGCTTCTTGACTTAAAAAGAGAAAATTGACCTCAATTTAATATTAATATTAAAACATTAAAGTAAAATATCTTAAAATATTAATGTATCTTTTAAATTAGCCTGCATTAAGATGAAATTAGTTTTTGTGGCATTTGTAGTGAGCTGTTTGTATAAATTTTCCAAGTAGGAAGACTCATGGAGGCCCTCACAAGTGAGGTAGAGATTAAATGTCACAGCTCTATAATTCTTGGGCAGTATTGTTTATTAGATTGTTATTAATTCCTCAGTAATTGCAATAATGATTCTTTGTATGGGAAAGATCATATCATAGAAATAGAAAATAATGTGTTAAATAACAGAAATTATGAATTTTTTGTAAATGTATAGTATTGTTCAGTGAGGTTTCTTGCAAAAGAATATGATATCCTTTTGACTTGTACAAAAGAGTGACTATTTTGAAGGACAACTTTTGTATAGTTTTAAAAAACAGGGAAGCTGAAAAATGGTTCTCTAAATCACTGCTTTAGAAATCAGTTTTATAAGGCCATATTAAAGGAATGGCTGTAGACAAAATAAATAACTTCCTGCCTTCACCCTTGCCCTGGCCTTCATCCCCAAAGCCACTATCTTACCTCTCTGAATAAATGGTTAGTAGGAAGTAAATATGAAATGTTAAATATTCCTTATTTTTGGCATAATTTACTGATTTTTAAATTGAAACTGTGAGGACGAGATATAGATAAAACAAAGCAAGTGGCCCATTAGAAAATTTGTGTACAAGAAGATATTTCTATTCTAAAACAATTACTGCAGGGTGAATGTGGGAAAGCAGAAGTATTTTGAGTTGGGATGATCTGTTTGCTCTCACCTACTTTTTCTTACTTAGTCATACTTTTCTATCTTGAACATTCCTTCCCAAATAAGATTTATTTCTAGGCCCAACGACCTAATTGCTAATGATCCAAGATAATTCTTCCCCCCAAATTATAGAATTTAAATACCCAAACCTTGAGAGATTATCTTGTCTAGCACCCTTATTTTTCATGGGAAATTATCCCAATCCAAGGAGATTAAAGTCCAAGCTACTGGATGGCATTAATGAAATTAGACGTGGGTCTCCTAACTTTCCACGCAAGTTTTTTCACAGCACTACAACTTCAGTATTTAAATATTCAGAAGAATTTTTAAAATGCCAAAATGTGTTCAAGAAGAACCTTTAGAGCACAAATGTTGTAAAATAGTGTTTCCTCTCTGGTTGTCAATATGAAATATATCAAGACTTTGAAGATGTGTAATGGACTGAGGGAAAGTTCTCGAAGTCATTCTTACAAAGAGAAAGGAGTAAGAGACTAAATTTTATGAAATATCTATTGTGGACTGGTTAATAAACCAAATTATCACAATAATCGTATGAAAATACCATTAAAATTCTTTTGGTTTGTTATTTTGTTAATCCTCACCTCACCTTTGAGGATACTTTTCCATTGATTTTTTAGAGAGAGTGGAAGGGATAGGGACAGACACAGAGAGAGAAACATGGTTGTCTCCCTCATGTGCCTCACCTGACCAGGGCTGGGGATCGAGTCTGCAACTGAGGTATGTACATTAATTGAACCAGATACTCTTCAGTTCTCAGGCCGTCGTCACTCTAGCCACTGAGCCAAACTGGTTAGGGCTAAAATTCTTCTAGATGGATGGAAAACTAAGGCTCACAAAACTTTTTTAATGACAGAAAATTAAATAGGTGAGGAAGGACTTGAACTCATCTCCCTGACTCAAAATCCTGTTTGCTCCCAACTGCAAAATGTTGCTTCCCAGGAATGATGATGTAGATGTACAGGACTTAGAAATAAACATGTTGAGGAGAGGAGGTAATCAGGAATAAAATTATCAGCAGTGATCAGAAAGAATTTGATACTTAAGACTAGAAGAAGAAAAATAGGTTATTAAGATCTAGTTTTAGTTTTAGGGCGTGGTTTCACTCGAAAGTTGATGATTGATTGGGTAGAGATGAAGAAAGGTGAGTAAATGCTGGAGATGTTTAACAGATAAAGTCAACAGAACTTGGTTGGATCTGATTAAGGGAGAGTAGGTTCGTGAGGGGAAAAAAAAGATCAGCATTAATATCTCAGATTCGATTTTTGGCAACTAGATAGAAGAACCATAAAAATAGTATTATTGGAATGTAGAAATGATTTATCATTTGTTTTATATATTGATTTTGTATTACACAACCTTCATAAACAGTTTAATGCTAGTCATTTTTTTTGTAAATTCCATAGGATTTTCTACATATATTATCATGTAAACATAAAGAAATTTAAATTTATTTAATTTCAATAAACTTTGTATTCCTGAGGTAAATTCAGGATAGAAATTTAATTATAATATTAAACTTATATCTTAAGACCTTGCTAAATTCTCTTATTACTTCTAGTATTTCTTTTACTGATTCCTTAGGATTATCTATGTAAATTTTGTCATATGAAAGAAGTGATAGTTTCACTTTTTCCTTTGCGGTCTATATATTTTTTCATTCCTTATTACATGGCTAAGACTGTCATGACAATGGGGAATAAAAGTGATGGGAGAAGATTACCTAACCTTCTTCCCTGTCTTAGGAGGAAATTATTCAGTGTTTTATTTTAATTATTTTTTAATATACATTTTTATTGATTTCAGAGAGGAAAGGAGAGGAGGAGAAAAAGATAGAAACATTAGTGATGAGAAAGAATCATTGATTGGCTGCCTCCTATATGCCCCTACTGGGGATCAAGCCCGAAACCCAGGCATGTGCCCATGACCAGAAATGAACTAGCGACCCTTCAGTGCATAGGACAATGCTTTATCCACTGAGCCAAACCAGCTAGGCTTCTGTTTCTTTAAGTCTGCTGTTAACTATAGTTTGTTTTTTGTTTTTTTTAATATATTTTATTGATTTTTTTAACAGAGAGGAAGGGAGAAGGATAGAGAGTAAGAAACATCGATGAGAGAGAAACATTGATCAGCTGCCTCCTGCACACCCCCTACTGGGGATGAGCCCACAACCAAGGTACATGCCCTTGACCGAAATCGAACTGGGACCCTTCAGTCTGCAGGCCGACGCTCTATCCACTGAGCCAAACCAGTTCTGGCTAACTATAGTTTTTTAAAAATCAATATAATTAAGGCATAATTTACATAGAATAAAATTCAATACTTATTCATAATGAAAACTCTCAACAAACTTGGAAAAGAAAGAGACATCCTCACTCTGATAAATGACATGACTCTACACTTTCTGATGCCTCAGGAAAATGTCAAGTAAAAGCACGACGAGATATTAGCATGCATCCATCCACTAGAGTAGTTCAAATTAATCTTATGATAGCAGGTGTTGGCAAGGATTGCTGGTAGAATTTTAAGAGGGCACAACCACTTTGGAAAGTAGTTTGGTAGTCTCCTATAAAATTAAACATAGCCCTGGCCATGTGACTCAGTGGTTAGAGCATCAGCCCATGCACTGCAGGGTCGTGGGTTTGATTCCCTGTTAAGGGCATGTACCTGGCTTGTGGGTTCACTCCCCTCTCCTGATTGGGACTTGTGCAGGAGGCAAACAGTTCAGTTGGTTTGTGTTTCTCACACGGATGTCTCTCTCTCTCTCTCTCTCTTTCTCTCCCCCCACCCCCTCCCCTTCTACTCTGTCTGGATAACAATGGGGGAAAATATCCTCAGATAAAGATTAACAACAGCAACAAAATAATTAAATATAGATTTACTATATACCACCCAGCAAACCCAGTAGTTATTCAAGAGAAATGAAAACAGATTATAAGAAATACTTTTTTTAAAAAAATACTGTTTTTTAAAATTTATTTTTAGAGATAGAGTAAGGGGTTGGGGGAGGAAGGGAGGGAGGGAGGGAGAAAGAGAAAGAGAGAGAGACAGAGAGAGAGAGAGAGAGAGAGAGAGAGAGAGAGAGAGAGCAGTATCCATTGGTTACCTCCAGCATGCCCCCTACCAGGAATTGAGCCCAAACCCAAGCATGTGCCCAGACTGGGAATAGAACCAGCAATCCTTTAGTGCTCGGGGATGATGCCTAAACAACTAAGCCACATCAGCCAGGGCATAAGAAATCTTATACACAAATGATCATAGCAGTATAATTTCTAGTAGGCCAAACCTTAGTTAACCTTAACTTCTATCAATAAACAAATGACTGAGGCCTAGAACCAAGATGGCAGCATAGGTAAGCGCCTGGACTAGCTACTTCCCACAACCACATCAAAATTACAACTAAAATACAGAACACCCATCATCCAGAACCGCCTGAAAGCTGGCTGAATGGAAGTCCTACAACTAGAGAAGAGGAAAGCACATTGAGACTGATAGGAGGGGCGGAGAGGCGGACCGGGCTAGACTGCCAACCACGTGTGCTGCTTTTTTAATCAGGAAGAAGATAGTCTCTGCGGAAGCAAACTGAGGAGCAAGAGTCCCAGATCCACACCAGCCTCCCCAGCCCAGAGTTCCAGAGCTGGGAAGAGTAATCCCCATAACTTCGGGCTGTAAAAACCACCAGGGATTGGGGTTCAGCAACAGGCTGCTAGGAACCCAGCTCTTTCTCTTAAAGGCCTGTTGCATGAAATGAATTACAAAGGACTGCTTCCTCTGTGCTCCAGCACTAAGGCAAGGCTCTGGGGACCCAGACACATACAACAAGGAACTGGATTGTCTGGCATCGGGACAGGAACTGGGGGAGAGGGGCCTTTCTCCCAGATGGAGGTGCACTCCCGGTTGCTACTTTAGTGCTTTGGATAAAATCATGAAAGAACTATTTATTTGATATCTATATTTTTTAATGTTGTAGTATATTAGGAAGTTTACATATAGAGTTTTTGAAGTTTTGAATATAATCCATTATTTAAATGTTTAATTTCCTTATTTTTGACTCAGTAATATTTATTTTATTATTGACCCAGAATAATATCTTTATCATAAAGTCCTTTTTATTTCTTTTTAAACATTGCTTTCCCTAAAGATGAATTATTCAAACAAGTATAAAGTATTCTTTATAATTCTACTATGCCAAACGTTTTTATTTTGAAATATTTCAAACATAAAGAGCAATCATAGAAAATTAAAAAAAAACAAACAAAAAAAACAAACAAAAAAAAAACAGCTCAAGAAATAGAACATTGTATGCTAGATGGCAAACTCAAAAGGTCCTGGCCCTCATTCCCACACAGAAACATTAAAAAGCAACTACATACTGAACAGAATAACCATCTAGGAGCTCTGCAAACCAGTCAGAGATTTTCAACAACTAAGCAGTTCCTTTTGTGATGTTTGATGGCACCTGCCCTACCCTTCCCCAGTGTGAACATAATGGTCAGGGGGAAGCCACCTAATTTTTTATTCCCTCCCTTGGGACAGTAGCAGGGTGAAACTTGTTTGCAACATTCTGGTGTATCTGTTGGCTGTCCCAGGGATTGCTTTGTTCTTACTTGACTTAGAGATTAGACAGGGAACAGCAGCATGGTTTGAATCTCAGACTGGAAGCCACAAAAAGCAGTAGCAGGAGCTACAATACAGGAAAACTGCAGGGGCACTGCAGAGACATGGACCAGAGTCTACAGTCATCTACCAGAATATCTAAGAAGTAGCTGAAGTGAGACCCTGGGAACTTAGGCCTTTCAAAGCAGATGGGAAAATGGGGGTTAAAAAACACACGCATGTAAGTCCAGATAGAACAAATTCCAGAAAGGACCTTAAGCCTTTATGCTGTGCTGATCTTCAGGCTCAGGGGCTCACCAATTAGTGAACGTGTTCCATACCAATCTGCAAAGAATTTGAGAGGTGGCTGTTTAGTCAATGTCCAGTTTTCAAGAAAAGGTCACTAGAAGTACAAAGGAACTGAGAAATATTTCCAATTCAAAGGAACAAATTACATCTCCAGAAATGTGTATCAGACTTAAAACCTGTTAACCGGGGAGTTCCCTTTTTAATTACACAACGTATAACGGGCGCATACTCTTTCACTAGGACGTATCAGTACGTCACGCCTGGTGGACATAATTTCATATTATTTTTTTTTATTTATACTTAATTAAAATAAATAAAATATATATTTTTTCATTTATTTATATATAAAGTACAAAGGGAAATACAAAATTACAAACAAATAGAAAAGAATACCAACAAAAAAATGGAAACATCGAATTAAAAAATTATAAATTTTACAAATAATTATAAAGATTACAAATAATATATACTGTCCATTTCAGGGCACAACATATATTTCAAGGACGTATTCATATGTCCTCCTCATTCCAGATATTGTTTACGTTTGATGTATTTATAAGTCCCACTCGGTTAGCAGGTTAACAGACAGATTTTAAAACAACTGTCTTAAATATATTCAAAGAGCTTAAGGAAATCATGGACAAAGAAATAAAGGAAATCATGAAAATCATTTACAGATAAAATGAAAGTATTAAGAAAGAATAATTTTTAAAAAAAATTCTGGGGCAAAAAAGGCAATAACTAAATTGAAAAATACCCCAGAGGAGTTCAGCAATAAACTTGAACAAAATAAAGAAAAAAATCAGCAGACTTTTAGAAACGTGATTTGAAATTATTGAGCAAAAAGAGGAAGCAATGAAAAAAAGTAAACCCCGGGTCTAAGGGACTTATGTGGCAGCATAGGAAGCCATATAAAAATCATATGCATTAGGGAAGTCACAGAAAGAGGACAGAGAGGGAAGAGAGATTATTTGAAGAAATAATGGGCAAAATTTTTCTCAAATTTGAGGAAAGTCATTGGAAACCCGCCAATATGTATAAAGGATAAACCCAAAGAGAGGCACATAATTAAACTGTTTGAAATGAAAGGTAGAATCATGAAAGCAGTAAAACAAAAGCAAATCATCATAATGAAGGGATACCTCGAAAGATGATCGACAGATTTTTCAACAGAAACCTCACAGGGAAATAAGTAGTTAGATGCTATGTTTAAAATGCTGAAAGAAAAAAGCAAAAACCTGCCATCCAAGAATTCTACACAGTGACACTGTTTTTAAACATAGGCATGTAAGTCTTAAAACATGTCATTAGGCAATTTCCTCATTGTATGAACATCATAGAATCTGCCTACTACACACCTAGGCTGTATAGTATAGCCTGTTACTCCTAGGCAACAAGCCTGTATAGCAGGCTGCTATACAAAAATGTAATAAAAAGATGCTCTAAACACAAGATATATGAAGCAACTGCTGGCACACTGTTTTACAGCAAATTTTAAAATAATTATAAATAGAAAGAGCACACTCTAAAATTAAAAAAAAAGTATAGGATAATAAATACATAGTCATTATCAAGTGTTATGTACTGTACATAATTTACGTGCTATTAGAGGTAGGGTCCCTAGCGGCTGCTGGCTGCCAGCCGGGTACTTCCTCCCCTTCCCCCTGCTGCCTGCTGCTGCTGACTGGGGCCTTCCTCCCTTCCCTAAGCTGCCTGCTGCCTCCGGCTGGCCCCTCCCCTTGATCAAACTCCTGGATAAACCCCAGTCGAGGGGGCAATTTGCATACTATGCTTTTATCACATAGGATACTTTCATGAGTGGCAGAGTAGTAGGTTTGTATACACCAGTATCCCCACAAACACAAGTAATGTATTGCACTATGACATGACAGTAATGTCACTAGGTGATAAAATGTTTTTGGCTCAATTATACTTTTTAGGTGATAAAATGTTTTCGGCTCCATTATACTTTTTTGCAGTATATTATTGACCAGAATATCATTATACAGTGCATGACTGTATATAACAAAACTATCTTTCAAAAATGAAGGTGAGCCCTGGCCGATTTGTCTCACTGGTAAGAGCTTTGGGCCTGCGCAACATAGGATCATGGGTTCAATTCCTAGTCAAGATCACATACCTCCATTTCAGGTTTGATCCACTGCTCAGTTGAAGTGTCTCTCACATTTATATTTCTCTATCTTTCTCCCTCTCCCTTTCTCCTTCTCTTCCCCCTTCCTTTCACTCTCTAAAACTCAATGGGGGGAAATTAGAACAAAAATGAGGGTTAAGTTAAGGCATTTTCAGACATAAAACCTGAGGGGATTCGTTACTATTACACCTGCTCTACAATAAATGCTAAAGGGAGTCCTTCAAGTAGAAAGGAAAAAGACACTAGATAGCATCTCAAAGCCATATACAAATGATATGTGAACAATTACAAAAACTGGTATTGTAACTTCGATTTGTAAATTCCCTTATATTTCCCATAAGATTTAAAAGGCAAATACATAAAGAATAATGATAAATTATTATAATTTGTATTCAGTAGTGTACTATCTATACTAATAAAGGGGTAATATGCTAATTAGACCAGGAGACCTTCTGGGAGACCTTTAGATGTCCTTCTGGACAAAGTCATGGTGGAGGAGCCAACCCAGAGGCAGTCAGGGGTGATCAGGTGAGGAAGGGAAGGCAGTTGCAGGTGATCAGGCCGGTGGGGCAGGGGGACGGTTGGGGGCAAGCAGTCTGGCGGGGGGGGGGGGGGGGGTCAGTTGGGGTGAGCAGGCCAGCAGGGGGGCAGTTGGAGTGAGCATGCTGGCGGAGGGGCAAGAAAACTGGTGGGGGTTGGCAGTTAGGGGCGAGCAGATTGGCAGGCAGAGTGGTTAAGGGGCGATTAAGCAGGCAGGCAAAGATCAGGCCTAAACCAGCAGTCGGACATCACCGGATGGGTCCCAGATTGGAGAGGGTGCACCCCCTCACACACCTTGCAGGAATTTCGTGCACTGGGCAACTACAATAGTAATATATATAAAAGGCTAAGTGACCAACTGCCCAGCTGATATATATAACATGCACTTGCAATTTAAAAATAAATGTTGACTCACTCATGTGTGATACATATAAAACTCTTGGAATGGATATTATTGAAATCCTCTGTGAAATGACTTGTAACATCTATTATTGAAGCTACCTTTGGAAATAGTATTGATGTGGGGGAAGAAAGGAGTTATATGTACTAATATATGTAATATTTTAAACAATGGAAAATGGGGAAAAAATTAGGTGATCAAAAAATGGTATATCTATAGATAATATTAAAAATATATCTAAATGCACGATTTTTTTGTCCTAAAAATGAGCACGTTCATAAATTAAAGAAAGAAATGTTGGATATACTTGATGGAGATTTTCACAACTATTGGAGTGATGATTCTATCAATTCAACAGCTGATGCCGAAAAAGAAAATTTTCTAATCGAATTTCTTAATAGTATTACTCCTTCAAGGAATGCCGTGTCATAAATTAAAATTGAAAGTAGGTGCAATCATCATGCTACTGAGAAATCTTAATAGTAAATGGGGTCTTTGTAATGGTACTAGATTTATTATCAAAAGATTGCGACATAATCAAAGCTGAACTATTAACTGTCTGCGGAAGGAGAGGTTGTTCTGATTTCAAGAAGTGATTTGTCCCTGTCTGACACTGGCCTCCCATTTAAATTAATTTCAGGAAGGCTTAACAACAGGACTGTACACACAGCCCACAAAGGGCTGCACCAAGACTGTCCACCTCAGGTAACTGGGAAGGCTGTGCTATTGGGCTCTGCCAGGATACTTAGCACACAAAACTATTCCATCAAATCAGGGAAGCAGCTAAAATGCAGAGAAGAGGCAGGACACAAAGGAAGGAAATGGAGGAAAGTAAAAGAATGAACATTGAGTTCAAAACCACAATTACAAGGTTTTTCAAGAATTTCTTAGAAAAGGCCGATAAAATAAATGAGACCTTTGAGGACATGAAAAGGGATCAATTAGAAATAAATAATACATTGTCTAAAATAAAAAATATTATACAGAGTCCTAAAAACAGACTGGAAGATTGCAAGAATCAAGTAAAGATTTGGAACACAAAGAGCCAGAGGACACTCCTCTGCAGAAACAAGAAGACAAAAGAATCCAGAAAGTTGAAGATAGTGTAAGAAACCTCTGGGACAACTTCAAGTGAACCAACATCATAATTATGGGGGTCCCAGAGGAAGAGAGAGAGCAAGATACCGAAAACATACTGGAAGAAATAGTGACAGAAAACTTCCCCCACCTGGTGAAAGAAATAGACTTACAAGTCTAGGAAACGCACAGAACCCCAAAGAAAAGGAATCCAAAAAGGACCACACCAAGACACATCATAATTAAAATGTTAAGAGCAAAAGACAGAGAATATTAAAAGCAGCAAGAGCAAAGCAGGTAGTTACCTATAAAGGAGCACCCATACGATTGTTAGCAGATTTCTCAACAGAAACCATGCAGGCCAGACGGGAATGGCAAGAAATATTCAAGGGGATGAATAGCAAGAACCTACAGCCAAAATTACTCTACCCAACAAAGCTTTCATTCAGAATCGAAGGTCAGATAAAGAGCTTCACAAATAAAAAAAAAGCTAAAGGAGTTTATCACTGCCAAACCAGAATTATATGAATTGCTGCAGGGGGTTCTTTAGGAAGAGGAAGAAGATAAAGATAAAAATTATAAACAACAAATACGTAACTATCAACAAGTGAAACTAAAAACGAAGGGAATTAAAAAATCTGATGAACAATATTAACTGTTGAAAATAATAGAATCAGAGGTATGGAAGGGGAGTGGACTGAAGATTCTCGGGGGGGGGGGGGGGAAGGGAAGTGGGGGGTGTGGGAAGAGACTGAACAAAAACCACCTATGGATGAGAACAATGAGGGGTGGGGAAAGGGCAGAGGGTGGGGTGGGAACCTGATGGAAGGAAAGCAATGGAGGGGAAAATAAAAAAGAGGAACATTTGTAATCTGAACAATAAAGATTTATTTAAAAAAATAAAAAAATAAATTAATTTGAAGACAGTTTCCCGTGATGCCAGCATTTGTGATAACTATTAATAAATCACAAGGACAAACTCTAGACAAAGGAGGAATATTTCTACCTGAATTTGTTTTTGGACATGGTCAGTTATATGTTGCTTTGTCTCGAGTTAGAATAAGTTCAATCAATTTATCAGTTATTGTTTTTATCAGTGTTGTTTTTATATTATATTTTTGTTGTTATATCATGTTATTGTTTATTTACCAATCAATTTATATATTATTTTTATATACATTTTACTAATTTTCCTTCATCTCTGACACTTCTATTATAGAGAAAAGGTGAATAGCAGTATTAAGATATTTCTTCTAATTAATTTCCTTTCAATGTGCACAAATCCATGCACCAGGCCACTAGAATGTAATATAATTTGATGTAGAGTTCTAAAAGAGTACAGGATTTTTTTTTAGTTTTTTTGTTGTTGTTGTTGTTTGTTTTGTTTTGTTTTTAATCCTTACCCAAGGGCATGCTTAGAGAGAGAAACATTGATATAAGAGAGAAATTTATCCGAGTTGTTACAAATATTATTCAGCCATAAAAATTGATTGGTTGTCTTACTTTCTATACCCTCCCAGACCAGGGATCAAACTATTTGGCTGAATAATATTGGTATATATTAAAAATAAAATATTCACTAAAGTAAATCCTTACTAGAATAAATCCTCACTAAAGAAAAGAGGCTCACTAAAGTAAAGCCTTAGTAAAGCCCTGCACTACAGCTTCTCCTTTGTAGTCATGGCCGAATAATATTTGTAACAACTTGGATAAGTTGGCCAGTCCTCACAAGCAATCAGTCTGAGGGTCAGTCCTTCCCATTGCCAAGCCAACAGCAATTAAGGCTGAACTACAATAGGAAAGTACACACAAAGGACATACTGGAGCATCCAACTCAGATAACTATGGATACTACACCACTGGGCCTAAAAGGATACCTACTACACCAGGACCAGGCAATGTAGCAGTTCTATCTAATACACACAAACAAACAGGGAGGCAGCCAAAATGAGGAGACAGAGAAACATGTCCCAGTATGAAAACAGAACAAAACTTAAGAAAAAGAATTAAAAATAGAGATAAGTAATGCAGAATTCAAAACACTTTATAAGGATGAAGATGTCAATAAATTTAGGGAAAAGTAATGAACTCAGAGAAAACTTCAACAAGAAATAGGAAACGTAAATATGGAGATAGAAAACATAAAAAAAGGATTAGCCAGAAATGAAGATCCTACATTAGAAGAAATCAATAGGAGATGAATCAGAGGTTCAAATCAGAGATTTGAAGGATAAGGAAGCAGAAAACACCCAATCAGAACAGCAAAAAGAAAAAAGAATTAAAAAAAAAAAATGAGGATAATTTAATGGGTCTCTAGCACAACATCAAACATACCAACATTTGCATAATAGGGGTATGAGGAGAAGAGGGAAAACAAAGAATTGAAAACCTGCTTGAAGAAATGATGGAAAACTGCTCTACCCTGGAGAAAGAAATAGACATCTGAGCCCAGGGAGCACAGAGACCTAAATAAGAAAAATCCAAAGAGGCCCACACAAGACATATCATAATTAAAATGCCAAGGCTTAAAGACAGAGAACATCTTAAAAAACAAGAGAACAGCAGCTAGGGAGTTCCCATAAGACTGTCAGCTGATTCCTCAACAGAAATTTTTCAGGCTAGAAGGGATATTAGCATGAAATATTCAAAGTGATGCAAAGGAAGGACCAACAAGGAAGGCTATCACTTAGAATTGAAGGCAAGATAGAGCTTTTCAGACAAGAAAAAGTCAAAGGAGTTCATTATTACCAAACCAATGTTAAAGGGACTTTAAGAAGGAGAAAAAAGATAAAAAGTATGAATAACAAAGTGGCAATAAGTACATATCTGTTGGTAATTATCTATACTAATAAAATGGTAATATGCTAATTAGACCAGGAGACCTTTCAAACAAAGCCATGGTGGCAGGGCCAAGGCAGAGGTGGTTAGGGGTGATCAGGCCAGGAGGGAGGGCAGTAGGGGGTGATCAGGCCATCAGAGGGGCCGTTGGGCACAAGCAGTCTGGCATTGGGGAGCAAGAAGGTCAATGGGGGGGGGGGGACAGTTGGGAGTGAACAGGTCAGGAGGGGGCAGCAGTTGGGGGCAATCAAGCCAGCGGGGGGGGGGGGGCAGTTAGGGGCAATCGTGCTGGCGGGTAGGGGGCAGTTGGTGGTGATCAGGCTGGCAGGGGGCTCAGGTGGGGGTGAGCAGGCCGGCAAGGGGGGGGTCAGTTGGGGACAAGCAGGCTGGCAGGCAGAGTGGTTAGGGGTGATCAGGCAGGCAGGCAAGTGAGAGGTTAGGAACCAGTGGTCCAGGATTGTGAGAGGGATGTCTGACAGACATTCACTGAGGGGTCCCAGATTGGAGAGGGTACAGGTCAGGCTGAAGGACACCACTTTCCCCCATGCACAAATTTTGTGCACCAGGCTACTAGTATTAAATATAAATGTATTAAATGCTTCAGTCAAAGGATAGGATAGCTGAATGGCTAAGAAAATAAGATGTATACATATGCTATGTACAAGACCTATACAGAATTAAAGTAAAATATATTTAGGAAATGTTAAAAAGCTAAAGTAGCAATACTTCTATCAGACAAAATTTCCTTTAAAACAAAGTCTGTAATAAGAGACGAAGGAGAACCTAGAATTTCACTTCTGGGTATTTATCCAAAGAAACCCAACATGCTAATTTAAAAAGACATAATACATCCCTATGTTCATTACAGTATTCTTTACTATTGTCATGATGTGGAAGCAGCCCAAGTATCCATAAATTGACAAATGGGTAAAGAGGAAGTTTTACATATATACAATGGAATACTAGTATTACTCAGCCAAAGTATGAAATCTTGACATCTGCAGCAACATGATTACACATAGAGGATATTATGCTAAGTTAAATGAGTCAGACAGAGAACAACAGATGGCATGTGATTTCACTTATATGTGGAATCTAAAACATAAACCAACTAACAAAAACACTCATAAGTACACAGAATACTTTGGGGGTTGCTAGATGGGAAGGGGTTTGAGGGATGGGTGTAAAAGGGAAAGAGATTAAGATGTGGAAATTACCAGTTATAAAAACAGTAACTATCAATAGGATATAAGCTACAGAATAGCGAATCCTATACAATAAAAGCCTAATAGCTAAGTATCTGGTCAGTCAGTCAGTCGTTCAACCAATCAAATTGTAATATGCTAATGATATGCTAAGGCTGCTCACTATCACATGCACTGACCACCAGGGGGCAGATGCTCCTACCAGTAGGTTAGCTTGCTGCTGGGGATCCAGCCAATCAGGACTTAGCAAGATGGCCGGATACCACCTGGTGCCTTCCTGTGGTCCCTCCCCAGCTGGCCAACCTCACTTATCCCTCCCCAGCCCCAGTTGTGCACCAGTGAGATCACTGGGCCTGGCCTGCACCTTCTTGCAATCTGGGATCCCTTGAGGAATGTTGGAGAGCTGGTTACAGCCTGAGGGCAGAATGACAGTACTATCATGTGCACTGACCACCAGGGGTGCTCTGCTCTGCTCTGCCTGAAGCATATTTTTCTTGAAAATGTTTTCAAGAAAATAATTTATGACTTTTTTTCTCTAAAATAGTGAATTTTATATTGTGTGAAATATATCTAGGGCTGTAAAGAAGAATACTTGGTCTTTGTTTTATTTAATTTAAATAAATTTATTTAATTTAAATATTTTATTTAAATGCATAGTGATACACATTTTATAGTTTGATAAATATTGCAAAGTTATCCTACATTGAGGTGGTATAATCTATATTCTCAGAAGCTATGTATGTGTGCTGTTTTCCTCACATTCTTGCCATTGTGGTTTGTCATTAAAAGTTTTCATCTTTGTCAGTACTACTGCTGAGAAATGATAACCTAATGTAGATTATTATATTTCTCTAATTAGACCAAGATAGAGTATCTTTTCATATACTGAAAAGCCACTTTTCCCATAATCTTTCCATTCTTACCTATTGTCTGTTTGTTTTTTATTAGTGTTGGGGTTTTTTTTCTTATTGATTTGTAGAACAGTTTTATATCTTATCTTTTTTCTCACATTGTTTTTCTTTCGATATAATGGTGTGTTTTTACTATGAGCACCATCTTTACTGTCTAATAGTACTCATTATAGCATTGCTCCATCTTGTTTTAAGTCAAAATCCTAAGTCCTATCTCAGTGACATTGATGAGTTCTCTTCAGTTTTCTGGTGATTATCATTGTACTCCTTCTAAGCTGTGTCAGCTTAACACATCTATCTGTAAATGTGTTTGTATATCTGATATAAGAATATTTTGAGGGGAACACAATGGGGAAGAATTTAGATACAATCATTGATCCCAAATTTTGATTGTAGACTAGTATTAAAATGAAAATAATTTATGACTTTTTCCTCTAAAATGTGAAAAACAAAATCAGTACATTAATACATAGATGTGTGCCCTGGCCAGTGTGGCTTGGTTGGTTGATTGCATAGATGTGTGTAATCCCTGATCATTGTGCATGTGGTCTCTCTCCCTCCCTTCCTCTCTATAAAACTTACCGTATTTTCCGGCGTATAAGACGACCCCCTAATTTTACAGTTAAAACATAGGTTTAGGCCTATATTCGCTGTATAAGACTACCCCCCACTTCCGAGGCAACACCAGTTCTTTTTTTAATAGACTGCCTCTCTAACTCAGTTAATCCAAGCAGGCTTTTTATGCATGCAAATTATACATACTCTGTACCTGACGCTACACTGTGTTCTAGTAAAAAGCCTGCTCAGATTGGCCAGAGTCAGAGAGGCGGTCTATTAAAAAAAAGAACTGGTGTTGCCTCGGAAGTGGGAGTAGTCTTATACAGCGAATATAGGCCTAAACCTATGTTTTAACTGTAAAATTAGGGAGTCATCTTATATGCTGGAAAATACGGTATTAAAAATGTATTCTCTGTGAGGATTTTTCTTTTTTTTAAATTGTAATGAGAGAATGTAGTATTCCTTGCCTGTTTTTGGAAAATAACTAAGTAAATAGGAGCTTTGTGACATACTTTTGATAGGGTGGTCAGTGAAGACCTTTCTGAGGGGGTTGCATTAGGGCGGTGGAGAAACAGGTGTTGAAAGAAGTCAGCCATGGAGAAGCTGGAGAAGGACATTCTGTGCATTAAGGAAATGTGGAATGGCATCTTTGAGAAAGGAGGCATTTTAGCTGGAGCTTAGTAAATTGGGGTAGAAGAGGTAGAGACAGTGCTAAGGGCTTTGGACCTTGCATTGAGAAATGATCAAGACTATTTAGCAAAGGAGTAACATTATGCTTCAAAGACTACTTATACTTCTAGATGGAGGAGGAGGGTGGTAGGAAAAGAAACAGGGACAGTAATTAAGAGGCCGTGGCCAGAGCCATACCAGAAATTGGGATGGTGGTAAACTAGATGGAGAAGAATTCTTAAATTCTAGGTATGGTTTAAAAGTAGAGTCAGCCCAGCATGGCTCAGTGGTTGAGCATTGATCTATGAACCAGGAGGTCAGGGTTCAATTTCCTGTCAGAGTACCAGCCTAGGTTTCGGGCTCAATACCCTAGGAGGCATGTAGGAGGCAGCTGATTAATGATTCTCTCTCATCATTGATATTTCTATCTTTCATCATTGATATTTCTATCCCTCTCCTTTCTCTCTGAAATCAATAAAAAAATTTTTTTAAACCAATAATGGTAGAATCAGCTGGATTTGATCTGTTGGGTGTTAGAGATAATGGAAAGAAAAAAATACAGATTTTCACAGCCAGTTGTTACTAAAATTTAAGTACTCTTCATGGAATCAAGTATGGGATGTAAGGATTATAAATAATGAAACATAAACTTATATTTGTGTGTTGCTTTGAAAATACTACCACATTATAACCTCATTTTGGGTTTTTTAATTTTTTTTTTATTGAAACTTGTTGGCAGTTTAGATATTTTCTGAGTTCAGTTCATTTTTCTAAAATAGGTCTTAACTGGCATTCCAGAAGTATTGAGACTACTTAAAATTCTCACACACAAAAAGCAGTCCTTCCAAAAACTAAACATTATTCTTTTCAAAATTAGTGTTTCTTTTTTTGGGGGGGTGGGGCGGGGGGTCGGGGGGGATCGTGTAATTTATTTTTTAAGGAATGGGGTAAAAGTTACAAAGTTTTTCATAATTTTTTTAAATGTTCCAGACTATTACATAATATAGTTAAATGAACAGAATTCATATTAGTCGCAGTGATTATTAAACATTTTTACTTTTGGAATAAAAGTTATTGCACATGGTATAATTTGATGTAAAGTTAAAATAAAAATCTTAAAGCTACCAACTATATATATATTCAGTACTTTCTAGCATAATTTTGTTATATATGCTATGATAACCTGTAAATTAATGACTTTTCCCCTGTGAGGCCTTTTCAGAAATTCAGTTTTTAGCATTAATCTTTAAATAGAACAGATTTGCATGAATCATTGTATTAGTTCCTCAAGGAAAAATGAAATCAATCTTATTTATTTTTCAGAGGTGGCTGGATCCAAACAAACCAATAAGAAAGCAGCTAAAGAGTGAGCATACATGTTTACTTCATATTTTTAAGTGTACTTTATAAAGATGCAGGATTAAAATAATCTGATTAATTAGAACTGCTTTTATTAATTCTAGGAGGATCTCCTTACAATTTGAATTTCAGAGTCAAATTTTTTGTAAGTGACCCCAACAAGTTACAAGAAGAATATACAAGGTGAGTTTATGAAGCATATTTTTCTTGAAAATATTTTCAAAACTGTTATGAAATTTTGAAATTAATTAGGCAAAAACAGATTGCCATGCCATAATTCTGAGTTTGCTGGCAGCACACAGAATAGGTCATTGATGTTTTAAGAAAACAGTTTACTTCCTTGCTTGATGACAAGGAATGCTTTAGGAGACTGGAACCCCAGGACTACCCCATCCAGCCACAAGCAGCCTCCTGAGCTACATAATAATATGATTTTCCAGTGAAAACTGGTCAAGCAGTTCTGCTGTTACTAATTGAAATAATCAGATGTTGCTTCAATTTTAGTGGTGCTATATATTGAGAACTGTGCCTGCTTTTCCCCCCCTATAAAAATACTTAAACCTTGAAAAACATGGAGGTTAGGCACATCGACCACCTTTTCAGTAAAAATCTCCGTATAATTCAAGTTGTCCTCCATATTAGCTGATTCTCAACTGCAGATTGAAAACACAAGAATGGCCCATATGGGTATTTTGATAGTATATGAAGGTTAGGTAACTGTTTAAGGTATAAATAGTGGGGAATAATCACAGTGTGGTAACTGTCATTAAAATAACCTGAAGAACCCTGGTCAGTGTGGCTTGGTTGGCCGTGGTCCTATGTATTGAAAGGTCACCTGTTCCATTTCTGGTCAGCGCACATGCTTGGGTTGCAGACTTCATCCTTGGTAGAGGGTGTGGAGGAGGCAGCCGATCAGTGTTCCACTCTCACATTGATGTTTCTATCTTTCCCTTCCTCCCTCTCTCTAAAAATTCAATTTAAAAAATCTTTAACCTGAAGGATAACCATGTGTGCTGCTTGAAAGATGATTAGTAATTCGTTACAAAACAAGACAATAAATATTAGCCTATTATACCTTCCATAAAAGTTTCAGATGTAAGAATATAGATTAGTGACTATGTTACAATTTTTCTAAAAGACAGGTGACAAATTTAAAATCTGTACCTAAGCTACCTGTAGATGTTAATGTATTGGTTATCCTTTAGAATACAGAGGTGAAGTAGAAAAACAAAAGAATAAATTAAACACATTTCCCTGCCAATCCTCAGGTGTTGCTGCAGTAGGGCTTTTAGTAGATAAAGTGAGAAAAGTTAGATTCATATCTATTAGAGTTCTTATCTGTGTGTTTGTTGTAGGGGGAGTGGAGACAGTGGGTTACTACCTTTTTTATAACAGGAGAACTCAAGAATATATGCTCTGGATTAGGTAGTTCAAGCTAATAGTATCGAAGCTAATTTCTCTTGAAAAGCAAAATTGTGTTATATGAATACCCTTTAGTTTAATACTATTTGCTGTTAGGTTTTGTTGTTGTTAATTAAAATAACAAGATGTTTTGTATAATAAAACCTGTTCTTGGATGAACTTAAAGGAAGCTACACTGAATTAAAGAAAATTGTGATTTATAAAGTATTTTTAAATGCATTTTATTGTTTCCTGGTGCATATAACTTGAAATCAAGTAGCAAAGTATTCTATAATACAGGGTGTTCCCAAATAATGTACACACACTTTAACAACTGATAGCTCAATTGGTATTTCTTTCTATGGAAGCTAGTTCCTCCTTGATCCTTCTCGAGGAGCAAAGGTCCTCAGTCACAGGATATTAAACGGAGAAGACAAGACACATGGTAGGCATATAGGAGAGACTTTATTGCAGACCCAAGTAGCCATTGCTAACAAGGAGCCATCAGACAAAACAGTTCTTCAAAGTAGCCCAACAAAGCAGCCATGCACTGGCTGGTCAGTAACATATCTTTATACTAAACTCGGACAAAAGAGGTTTCTTGCCAAATAGTGACATCAATATTTGGGTTTTAGAAAAGTATGCCTGTGCAGTGTGTACAGTATAACTGCTGTGTCATTGCCTTTGCATGTGCATATGGCCAATTGGCCTTTAACATCTGGCGTATTCTAATTAGGGTTCCCATGCTTTCTCTTCAGATTTAACCCATTGAAATGAATAATTATTCAAAGTATGCATTTTTTCAGAACATCCTGTATGTTTTAGTAATCAGATTTTTAAATTATTTGTAATTAAGAGATCAATAAGTTCGATTGGATTTCTAATATATTTGACTTTTATGGAGTTCATTAGCATAAGCAATTAAAATATTGTCAATTACAGCTATATTCATAATTTACTCAAAAAACTGTCATTGACTTTCTTAACAAAATTTTAATGCGTTGATTTTTTTATAGCTTGTGTTGAAGACAAAGAATAAATGTGTCTCACTGATAATTAAGTCAAAACATATTCCTGAAGTAGAATAAAATAAAATAAAATTTTACAGTAATTGAGGAAGTATTTTCTCAGTCTATCAGTCTAGAAAATTATCTTTGTTTAACTTAGAAATAATACATTATTTTAAAAATCCTTTATAATGGATTTATAACTGGCACTATTTGGTAAAATGGGCTAAGTGGCTAGTTTTTATTTTATTAGCATAGTGTACATTGTACATCAATGAATCTCTATCCTGATTACAAATTAGAATCACTTAGGGTAGCTCTTGCTTTGGCCACACCTCCTGGATACTCTGATTTAATAGGTCTCAGACAGGACTTGTGCATAAGCATTACAAGCTTCCCAGGTGACTCAATTATGCTACCAGGTTGAAGAAATACTCCTTTAAAACTTTACTGCTTAGATAGCTTTAATGCGATGGTCCAGATTAGTAATAAGACACCCTTGACCACAGTTGCTAATTGTAAGGACTAGTATAAGCCCCACAAAACAGGAAATCAGCTATACCTCCTTACTTTGGGATTCCATTTTAGGTTATTGGTAAAAAAAAAAAAGAATGGGCTTATAGAGCTTCCAAATGAAACATCATTTACTATTGCTGGCATAATTGGAATTGGAGTTTTCTCAGGAGTCGAGGGAATACAAATGACATCACTTTTCATACCTTTTTAGAGCATGATAAGTGTTTAACTCATGGTATTCATTATTGTCTGGATTAGAAAAGTTAACGTTAGTTTTACAGTTTGTAAAGGTGATTATTCTTACCTCAATTATTATTAATCTATTTTAAAGGTCTTGGTTGTCTTTCAAAATTAGGCTTGTATTTTCTGTTTGGGGCTCCTGAGATACATATACTCGGCTATGATTCTACTTTCTTTTTACAAATAGAGAAACAAGACCCAGCCATATTTTAAGTAACTTGCCAAAGGTTATAGGCTAGCTTACTTTAGGACTTATAGCTTAGATTTAGCTTATTCTGGTTTCCATTCTGTTAGTCTTTAATGATTAATATGTAAATAAAATTCAGCAAGCACATACGTATTATTTGTGTAGTATTCATAATATTATGCCAAGGATATACGTGACCTTTCAGTCCTAAGATTGTTTCCACCAGGAACCTTTAACTTTTTTTTTTATCCTCATCTCAGGATATGTTCCCATTGAATTTTTAGAGAATGTGGAAGGGAGGGAAGAGAGGGAAGGAAAAAAGGGAGAGAAAGGAAAGCATTGATCGGTTGCCTCCTGCTCTTTCCCCAATTAGGGGATTGAACCTGCAACTGAGGTATTGCCCTTGACCAAAGATTGAACTCAGGGCTGACATTCTAACCACTGAGCAACCAGCCAGGACCAAGGACTTTTAACTTTTAATTATGAAACTAAGTTGCTGATTAGAAATATGTTGTCTTAGATTGAGTAAGCAATACTATTCATAATATTATGTATTAAGCCTCAGAGAATTAATATATGAAGCCAAGATATTTGTGTCAGCTCTTTTTTAAAAACATTACTATCAATATCTGATTCTGTGTAACCTTAATTACATTTTTTGGTAATTTGAATGGTCATGGAGCTCTTCAATGACTTTAATCAAACAACTAACATTTTTAATAATTTTTAACTCTTGGAGTATGTATCCTCTTTTTAATGAGGTGAAGAAAAGTCTGTAAATTTCTTAAACATTTACAGCCACAAATTTTGGTCTTCTGCCAACATTATACTGCACAGGTGGTTTTGCCCAAACATCGATACATTTGCCAGGGAATGACTTCACCCACTAGCAAGGACAGGACATCTTGTAAGCAACCCTAGTATTCTTGTTAGAGGATACTTACACTTCTTTTTGTGTTTGTTTTTTTTTAAAGGAAATTTGGTACTTGGCAATTCTAATATTAGATCAATTGTAGGTAAAGGAACTTATGTGGCTTTTTTGTTTATGTTTTTTAACCAAAGAAAGCATTCTTAACTCATATGAAGAGGGAAAGGTGCTTTTCTGCAACCAGTAGCTTCTTGCTGCCATAAGACAAATCAGCACACAGGCCTGTTCTTGCAGTTGGCTTCCCATCTCAGCAGAAGGAATGATTTTCTTCTACTGGTCGCTAGTGCATTGTTACTGTCAGCTCGCCTATGTCTGCTGTGCTTCCCAGTATACTTTCTGTATACACCAATCCTTATAGTATTTCTCTCTAATACCCTCCCTAGGGCATGTAATGCTTAGCAAGCATTAGGGGTTTTATAACTGATCTAGTGGAAACAAGACAAAGAATTTTAAAACTTGGATTCATGAATTTATGAAAGCTTATTTTTAAAATATCTTGTGTTAATATATTTATTATAGAAGTAAATACTTAAATTTTTATTTGTTAATATAGATATGTAGTTTTTAATATCGAAATGCTATAATTCCAGTAAATGCTAACTATCTTTTCTTTTTCTTTTTCTTTTTTTTTCTTTTTAAGGTACCAGTATTTTTTGCAAATTAAACAAGACATTCTTACTGGAAGGTAGGCTATTATATATTTTTAGTAATAGATTTAAGAATATTCTTAATTCTATAGTAAGTAATTCATGAGCTTTGCAAACTATTGAAAAATGATTACATATAATATGAATTTCTTTCATCAAATAAGTTCATTACTTAGTAGTTGAAATATAAATCACATGGAAATTTCCAAGTGTGACTAGTAAATTATAAATTATAGTGCTTTTGAAATCATTGTGTTTAACTTTGGGCTATGTATTTTCTGTTTTGTTTTATTAGATTGCCCTGTCCTTATAATACTGCTGCCCTTTTGGCTTCATTTGCTGTTCAATGTAAGTATCAGCCCAGGTTTTTAGTTCTTATTGATTTTTCCAGATGGAGTAAGGGGGGAGAGAGAGATACATTGATCAGTTGCCTCCCATACACACCACAATTGGGGATGGAACCCACAACCCAAGTATGTGCCCATATTGAGAATCAAACCCTATGACCTTCAGGTGCTCTGGACAAAGCTCTGTCTAATGTAGCCATACCAGGTAGGCAGGCCCAGCAACTTTTGAGACATAGCATATAATTACACTAGAGGCACAGTGCATGAATTTGTGCACTGGTGATGTCCAATCAGCCCACCCTGATGGGAGCCAATCAGGGTGGGGCCGGCCTGGGCGAGGGGCCACAATTGTTCCAATCATTCTGCCATTCAGTCCCGGGCTTTTATTATATAGGATTAGTCAGCTCAGACAGCCATAACAAAATATCATAAATTTGTTTGGCTGAAACAACAGAAATTTATTTTCCTCACAATTCTGGAGGCTGGAATTTGGGGTTAGGGTACCAGCATAGCATCATCCCATGCACCAGAAAGTGGTGGATCGATTGCCAGTCGGCACATGCCCAGATTGCAGATTCAATACCTAGTCCAGTGAGTGCAGGAAACAATGGGACAATGTTTCTCTCTCTATTCTCTCTGAGATCAATTAAAATGAATGATAAATAATGTTCTATAAGTATGGTTTTAACAGGAAAGACATTAGTGATCTATGAAGTGAAAAATTTGTTATAACATATATATATACAGCATGACCCCATTTTTCAAAAAAATATTGATTTCAGAAGAAGGGAGAGGGTGAGATAGAAACATCCTACCTAATAATAGAGTAATATGCAAATCAACCATCACTCTGCTATACCCACCAGCCAATCAGAGCAAGATGCAAATTAACCCATCAAATAGGTGGTTAATTTGTATTAGTGGAGGGAGGGAGGAGTGAAGACTGAAGACAGCATACAAGGAAGAGGGAGGGAAAATGGAAAGCAAAGTGGCTGCAGTGAGCTGTGGGTCGGGCATGTGGGGCAAAGCCCGCAGTTGTGGCAGTGTGTGCAGCTGCAGAGACAGTGGCAGCGGTGGCCTTGGGCGAAGTGGGATGGGCGGGGCACGCCTCACCAGCCCCGCCCCACCCAGTCCTGCCTGTTGTAGCGGGAGAGGTGAGGGGCTGGAGAGGTGGCGATGGCAGGAGGGAAGCCCACCGGAAGTCTTGCAGGAATATTCCTGCAACAGGTCACTAGTCAATGATAAGAATCATTGACCCACTGTCTCCTGCACGGGACCTAGTCCAAAACCTGAGTGGGAATCATATTGTGACTTCCTGGTTTATAGATTGATGCTCAACCACTGAGCCCCACCACCTGGACCCCATTTTTATCAATACCAGGCTCATGAGGTACAGTGGCAAGATCTCCTAGATGAAAGTTTAAAGTTACCCAAACTCCTTTGCAGCTAGGTTTCTGGGTATGAATTTGTTTCTGCTGATTGAACGCACTTGCACAATATTTTGAAGGCAGAAATGAGGCAGAGGCATCTTCCTTCAGTTTGGGCTATTTGCTGCTGGTGTCATGTTTGCAAAGATGTGGAGGTTTTCTGCGGCGGAATCCAGGCTGTGCACAGGCAGTTGTGGCAAGGCAGTGCCCAGTGACCTGTTTTTAGGAACTGGGGGGCACTTGCAGGGCCAGCAGTTTCCTGATCCCCGGGTCACAGCTGCACCAGAGTGTTCTAGCATTCAGCTGTGGCTGAGGGCAGCTCTGGGCAGGGAGTCTTTCATGGGGGCCTAGCCTAATACCTACTCTGATGATTTCCCAAGCACCATTCCCTGTGCTAAATTCTTTCCTGCCTAAAATAGCAAAGATCTACAAACATTTTGGATCCTCTACTTTCAACAACAAAAAATGCTGCACTGGGTCAGGTATGAGAAGTGGGTGAGGTGTTGCGGAAGACTCTCTTTGAGTCTCAGCTTTCTCTTCTGTAGAATGGAGACCAAAAATTACCTGTTCTTAGTTACTGAAGACTGTGGCAGCTGTGTTTCCCAAAGAAACACATTTCCCAACCCTCCTGTGGCCTTGCCACTTTCTGCCACGTCCTCTCTTTTGAAGCAGCGCTAACCTGTGATGCGCTGGTATCCAGTATACTGGTTATCTGGTTACCTGAGAATTCCAAGGCCAAGACTGAAAAGGCGAGGAGCTATAGCCCTGCCCACTCCACCAGGGTTTCTAGCTCTGCCCCACCCACACCTCTTGGGGTTCTGGCTGGTGTAGGGCCTTGCCCTCCTGGCTTGCTTCCCCTCTGGTCAGTGGCCCAGCTGGTGTGCTGCTTTGCCCAGCAGGCAGGTTAAGAGCCCAGGTTGGGCCTCACACCTCCTGGCTCCTGTGTGCCTGAGTCCTGCAGCCCCTATTCCTGCCACTGCTCAGACCGGGGCCAGATGCCCGGTGCTGTGTGTAGCCCGCAGGGACTTCTGTGGCCACCAGGAAAGCTTCCCCAATCAATCCCTGACTCTGGTGCCCTGATCCCGGGTCCACTTCCACCAAAGAAGAACTTTTGCCTGGTCAGCTACCCAAGAGCAAGTACCTCCAAGGTCCGCAGACCCCAAATTTCAGCCAGCTAAGGAGGTGCTGGGGGTGATATGACCCTGATCGAGGTGCTGGGGGTGATATGACCCAGAGCAGGCTGGTAGGTTGCCGAGTGCATATCACAGACACTGGTCATTCTGGTTCTCCTGATCAATCCACTGTAATAGTCGCTAGGTTTTTATATATACAGGCAGTCCTCTTGTTACGTCAGACTGTTACGTCAGTTTCGCTATTTCGACGAATGTACTTATGTGCTTTATGTTTTTTATTATTTACTACAAGTAAAGGTTAAGAGCTGTTATCTTTTAAATTTTTTTTTTTTTTACTATTTCACTTCATTACTGCTGTGTATGTGCTCCTTGTGAGTGACATAGGTACTTATGTAGGTGGGTTCTGACTTAACTCGAAAATCATGTTACGTCACACCATAGGAACAGATCTACATAACCCGAGGACCTACTGTATAAATTGTCTATATTGATAGTTCATTGCCTTTAATGTGTAAGTTCTTTAGATGTAAGTTGCTGCACAGGAGAAAGTGACTGCAAAGGAAATGTAATGAAACATCCACTTAGTTAGCAATTACTTCAGTTCCAGAAAAAAATTCTGAAGTTTGAAATCTTGAAGACTGTTATATGCATTGTTATAACTTGTTTAAATGGTAACAGTAGAAATAGAAATATTTTACTTCCAGAAATATAATGGAATTCATGACTTTGATGATTTGACTATAAACAATAAAAATGTGTTTATTAAAGTAAATATTTTTCTTTATTAGCTGAACTTGGAGACTACAATCAGTCAGAAAACTTGCCAGGCTACCTCTCAGATTATTCTTTCATTCCTAATCAACCTCAAGATTTTGAAAAAGAAATTGCAAAATTACATCAGCAACATACGTAAGGATTTATTTACTTTTCTACTTATTTGGCAAACTTTTTGGGGGAGTTAATCTTCACCCAAGGATATTTTTAGAAAGAATAGAAGGAAGAAGGAGACAGAAACATCCATGTGTGTGTGTGTGAGAGAGAGAGAGAGAGAGAGAGAGAGAGAGACGTTGATTGCTTGTGTCCCACATATAAGCCCTGACTGGGCCAGGGTTCAAGCCTTTGACTGGATTTGAATTCAAGACACAGTGCTCTAACCACTGAGCAATCAGCTAAGGCGGTAAATTTCTTAATGGCATCTTTTCTAGAGAAATGTTTTATAATTTTTAAATGCAAATTAATAACTTGTGTTACTGAAAATGTACTCTCCAGTTAAGTTAGATGCTACTGTACATAACTAAAAGGAGTGGTCATGCATGGTGTTTTGTAAAAGATTTAATTAGGATGTTGAAAAATGTCCAGATAAATAGCCTTTTATAATTTGGCCATATTTGTGATTGATTTAATTTTTAACCTAATGATGTCTTTTCAGAGGCTTAACTCCTGCAGAAGCAGAATTTAATTACCTGAACACAGCACGTACCTTAGAACTCTATGGAGTTGAATTCCACTATGCAAGGGTAAGTGAAGAAAACTTACTTTGATATTGATGAGTTAGGCTCTGTCAACATAGTAATGCCCTAACAGCATTAGGTAACAAATGTAGTAACTAGTAAGTGCTGAAAATTTGTAAGTGTAAGTATTTTCACACTCACTTAAGATTCAATACCTGATGAAAATGGTTGAAGTAGATTTTTCATGTTATTTTTCTTCAAGGAAGTGATTTATGTAATCATGATAACTTTTGCAGAGCATAGGAGACAATACCTTTAGAATTTTTATTTTAAAAATAAAGATTAAGTATAGGAAAAGTAGTTTTTTTTATATATTTAACTTTCATGCTAAGCATTATCATAATAAAAGATGCTTTCACCACACTTACTTTACTTTCATCATTTAGTGACATTAAATATTTTTATTTTTATTTTTAAAGCACAAATGAAGCATATTAATATATTTTGGCTGTCCACGTCACCCCGAATCCCTTCATTAACTGGCTGGTGCTACTCAGTTGGTTGAGCAGTTGCCAGTTCAATTCCCAGTCAGGGCACATGCCTGGATTGTAGGCTCCATCCCCAGTAGGGGCATGCAGCAGGCAGCTAATGGATGTTTCTCTCTCCCTCCCTGTCACTCTAAAAAAATTACCAATTAAAACATCTTTTTTTTAAAAAAGTGGAATTATGATAACTAGCTTTTCCACAGCACTCTGTTTTTTAATTGAGTCAAATGTGGCTGCTTCCAAAAGACTATATCTTCTGCCATAAGGATATTTGTGAGTGGCTATTAATACACCTGGATTCCTTCACATATTTTTAAGAGGTTATATTCCTTTAGAAGTAATTGGAGTACAGCTATTATGTGTAACCAGTGAAAAGTGGAAATATATGGTAATCATCTGTTAATTTGGTGATAAGGTTTTACATTCTCTTGGGACAAATTGCTGAGCCTGATAAGAATAGCAGCCTGAAAGGGAGATGAGTTTTGTTTAGTTATTTTGAATTTATTTTAATTTATAGACGTACACAGACAGACGATAGTTTGAGAACTCGAAGTTCTACTTCATGTAATGGTTTTATTGTTTAGAGCTTCACCTGGTTATGTTCTGAGAGGAGCACTAAGTCTTATATTTCACAAAGCTTATGTCAGTCTCTCCTTTAAAAAAAACAATGACCCCAGCAGCTTGGCTCAGTGGTTGAGGGTTGACCTATGAACCAGGAGGTTACAGTTCGATTTCTGGTCAAGGCACGTGCCTGGGTTTCGGGCTTGACCCTCATTGGGGGCCATACAAGAGGCAACTGGTCAATGATTCTCATTGATGTTTTCTTCTCTCCCTCCCTCCCTCCCCTCCTCCCTCTCTCCTTCCCTCCCTCCCCCCATCCCTCCCTCTCTCCCTCTCTCCCTCCCTTTCCCCTTATTACTCCCTGTAATCAATTTTTTAAAATACTTTTTAAAAAAACAGAATGATTTGCTTTTCTAACATAACTATATATGATCATCCTTAATGTTTGTGACTTGGAAATCTGTTTGTGTGACGCCATTTAAAATGTGTACGTCTCTGTCATAGACAGCAAGAACCCTACTCAGCTCTGGTGCTCTTGAGTTGCTCTGAGTCTATATATTATTCTAAATTCTTCCAACTAGGCTAGGGCAGTGCCCACTGTATGAACTGTTGGGAACTTAGTTCAAGTTCCTCCTTTATCTTCCATTCACTGGATGCAGTTGTGGGGTCTGAGCACCTCTGCCTAGGGCTGGACCTCCTTGGACACCAAATCTTAGAGAAGTCATGAGAGGTTGTAGGTGTATATCAATGAGTCTTTATTGCAAAAGCCAGTGGCCACAAACCATTAGAGACAAGAGTCCTTCATAACAGTATCTCAGTCAGGCAGCCGTACATGGGCTGGTAAATACATCTTTCCCACATCATTGCACCTCTAATAGTCTCTGTACCCACAGTCATCTGAGCAGTTGCACACTACCCCCTAGACTCACTGCCTCATATCATAGTGGTACCTAAGCTCTGCCTCAGCAGCTTCTCCTGTCTTCCCTGCCCAGCGCACTGGACTCTGTAGCCTCACATAGTAACTACCTCCGAGCTTCTCTCCCATCTCGGTCTCTCCAGCACACTTCTTCACACTCCAGCAGCCTAGCTAGCCATAACCTGCATGTTACTCCAGAGACAAAGATGGCTAGTTGCCAACAGTGATATCAGTCCTTTGGGTTACAGAAGGGCACAGCGTTCTGGGAGATCACTGTGGCCTTGCACCTGCTTATTCCTTGGGCGTTTTGATTAGGATTCTCATGTTCAGAGCGGCCTTGGCATATTGATAACAAGGCCTTTCACATTTTGAGTGCTTTGGCAGTCTGAGGACTCTGGTGTGGTTCCCACAGTCTATCTTGAACTTTTTTCTTTAAAATGTGCTCCTGCACCCTCACTCCCTATTTGGAGCCTATTGCCTTTGAACATGATTCTCTAAAATGTAACATAGTGCTCAGAATTTGTGCAACTAAATTTTGTTTTTTATTTTAATAAAGTTTAAAACCAGAGATAATTTAATATGTGAACTAAACTATGGTTAACAAGAAAAAGACCACTACATTCAATTATTTTAATCATAAGCTTTTCTCTCTCTCTTTTTTTTTTTAGTTTATTGATTTTTAGAGATAGAGGGAGGGAGGGAGGGAGAGAAACATGAGTGTGAGAGTGCAACATGGATCGGCTACCTCCTGCACACCCCCTACTGCAACTTGCAACTCGGCATGTGCCCTTGACCAGGAATGGAACCGGCAACTTCTTGGTGCACAGGACACCAAAACTGCTGAACCACACAGGGCTTATCAGTTTTGTAAAGGTAGTTGGGACTGCTATCTGTTATCTCTGACTGCTATCAATTAAATACAAAGAGTGTTAAACTACCCTTTTTTTCTTTTTCTTAATTAAATTTATTGGGGTGGCATTAGTTAATAAGATTATATAGTTTTCAAGTGCACATCTCTATGATACAACAATCTGTATATTGCATTGTGTACCCAACACCCGAAGCCAAGTCACCTTTTATCCCCATGTATTTGGCCCTTTCCCCTTTACTACTCCTTCTTCTCTTCCCTCTGGCAACCACCATACTGTTGTCTGTGTCTGGGTTTCAGTTTTATATCCTGCATATGAGTGAAATCCTATGGTTCTCAGCTTTTTCTAACTGACTTATTTCTCTCAGCGTAATATTCTCAAGGTTCATTCATGTTGTCACAAATAGCAGTCAGTATGTAATTTTTTCCCTATGGTTGAGTAATACAGTATTCCATTGTATATATGTACCATATCTTCCTTATCCAATTCTCTATTGAAGGACATTTTGGTGTTTCCATGTCTTGGCCACCATGAATAATGCTGCAGTGAATATAGGAAGTATATATAACTTTGCTAATAAATGTTTTCAAATTTTTTGGGTAGCTAACCAGAACAGGAATGGCTTGGTGTATGTTAACTCTATTCTTTTTCTTTTTTTCTTTTTTTTAATCACTACTAGAGGATATGTTTTTATTGATATTTAGAGAGGGGAAGGGAAAGAGAGAGAGAGAAACATTGATTGGTTGCCTCCTGCATGCACCCCAATGGGAATGAACTCACCAACTTTTATGTACAGGATGATGCTCCAACCAACTGAGCCACCCAGCCAGAGTGTGGTAACTGTATTCTTAATGTTTTTAAGACCCACCAGAATGTTTTCCATGAGGGTTCTTTATTCTCCACAACTTTTCCACTACTTGTTATTACCTGTCTTATTAACAGTAGCCATTCTAACAGAAGTGAGGTGGTATCTCATTGTTGTTTTAATTTACATTTCCCTAATAGATAGTGAAGTTGAGCATCTTTTCATATGTCTGTTGCCATTTGTCTTGGGAGAGATGTCTGTTCAGGTCTTCTGCCCAATTTTTTAATTGGATTGTTTGTATAGTGTTGAATTCTTTTTGTATATTAGCTCCTTGTTGGAGCTGTGGTTTGCAAATATCTCCCATTCGGTTGGTTGCCTCTTTGTTTTGTTGTCGATATCTTTTGCTCTAGAAAAGCTTTGTACTTTCCTTTTTTAGTGACATGGCTGGATTTTACACATAATTAACCATGTTGTTATTTATTAATTTAAGGTAAGAATTTTTTGTTATTCAAATTATTAGATTGTAAAACTCTCTCAGAAAGTCTTAAATGTGGAGTACTGAATTAAAGTAATTTAAACAGAGTTATCCAGAAACATATTTTGTATAGACAAAAAAAAGTCAGGAAAGATTTCTGTTGTGTGTGGATATAAAAGCTTAAGAAGAAAATGTGCAAATGTTGAGTAAACATGAAGAGAAATTTTGTAGCATCAGGAACAAAAAAGAAGAGGGAAGAGAATACATAAATAAAATACTTGCTTTAATTGAATATCATAAGTAAAAGTGTGTAAGTCTTTAGTGCATTCATAGTGGTGGCTCTGTTATGTACCTTGCAGTCTTGACACTAAGGATTACTTAGTGAACAAAACATCAATTAGCCCTGCCCTCATGGAACTTACAGTATAGTGAGGGAGAAAGAAATGGAACGTGTATTAACCATTAAATATGTGGGGCATGAAGGAGAAAGTACAGAATGCTCTGGGATCTTATGGCAGGAATATCTATCTAATCCTACCCGGGAGCAGTGGTAGGGGATCCTTCTTAGAAGAAATAATTTACTGAAGCCAGAAGAATGAATAAGATTAGCAAAGAGTGTGGTTTTCACTGTAGAGCTGTCAGCATGAATGAAGGCTTGAAATAACTGGAGAACATGAAATATTTCACACAATGAAAACTGTTAGTATATCTAGAAGATTAAATGAATAAGGGAAGATGATATAAAACTAAAGAATGAATGATAACTTTAGGATAAAAAGGAAAATAAAAATTATTTGAGATGAAGAGGGGGATATTTTGGTTTACTGTTAAATATATTCTAAATAGTTGGTTTTTCTCGGTTGCAGGGTGTTCAGTTGTATGATTTTTAACACGTGTAGATTCATGTAACTACTACTGCAATCAAAATACAGAGTAGTTCCATAACCCAAAAAAAGTTTCACACTGTCCCTTTGTAGTCCAGCCTTCTATTTACACCTCTTTTCGGACTCTATTTTTGTCTATATTTAGACTCTAGTTTTGTCTTTTCCAAAATGTCTGGTAAGTGGTATTCTGTATATTACCTTTTGAGACTGGCTTCTTTTATTTTCAGTAATGAATTTGAGATTTTGTAAGTTATTGTATGTATTAGTAGTTCATTATTTTTATTGTTGAATATTATTCCAGTGTCTAGATATACTGTGGTTTGTTTATACAGTCACCAACTGAAGAACATCTTGATTGTTTCCAGCATTTAAAAAAAATTATTAATAGACCTACTGCAAGCACTTATTTGCAAGTTTTTGTATGAATTTAAGTTTTTATTTCTGTAGGGTAAAAACCACAGAGTGGAATTGTCAGGTCATATGGTACATGCATATTTAGCTTTATGTGAAATTGCCCATCTGTTTTCTAGAATGATTGCACCACTTTGTATCCCCATCAGCAGTATTTGTAGGTTCTAGTTGTTTCACATCCTTTTTAGCATGTGGTACTGCTTGTTTTGTTTAAGATTTTATGATAGGTGTATTTTATCTCATCATGGTTCTATTTTGCATTTCCCTGATGACTAATGATATTGCACATCCTATTTCCTGTGATAAATGTCTCTTCTCGTGTTGTCCATTGTCTAATTTGGTTGTTTCTTTTCTTGCTTTTGTGTTTTGAGAGCTCTTTATGTATTCTACATATATGTTTTTTGATGGATATATATGATTTGCAGATGTTTTCTCTCTTTGGTTTCCTCTTTTATTCTCTTGACAATGTATTTCAAATATAAGTGATGGATTCTAATGAACAAAATAAACTGAAGAACAAAATAGTTCTAGAGACATAGAAGCATGGAGCAGATGACAGATCTCAGAGGGAAGGGAGGTGGGGTGGGAAGGTTAGGGGAGGAGAGATGAACCTGGGAACTTAATGTATATATGCATATCCCATGGACACAGACAATAGTGTAGTGAAGGTCAGGGAGGGGCGGGTGTGAGGGGAAGGGGTCAAAGGGGAAAAACAAAAGAGGACATACTGTAATACTTTCAACAATAAATACAATTTTTTTAAATTCTCTAAATATTTGGAAATTAAGAAATATACTTCTAAATAAACCATGGGTACAAACACTGTCATTATTTCTATCCAACACTAGTCTGTACTTTCTCTCAGACAGTCATCTAGAAAGAATAACAATTAGTTACCCCTAAGTTGGTGGTTAGGCTTGTTTGATGATGTAATGGGTAGCAAAGTAATCTTGAAAAAAAAATAACTTGAATATATTAATACCAAATAACATGTGTTTTAAAATTTTGTAAAGAATTTCTGACCTTTTAAAATGGAAAAAGCACTGCCAGGAGTAAATGCTGGTCTTGGCTAGGTAGATCAGTTGGTTAGAGTGTTGTCGCCATGCCAAGGTTGCAGGTTTGATTCCCAGTGAAAGCACATACAGGAATGAAACAATGCATAAATAAGTGGAACAACAAATCATTGTTTATCTTTCTCTCTCTCTCTCTCTCTCTCTCTCTCTCTCTCTCTCTCTCTCTCTCAAATCCTATATAATGAAAGGATAATATGCAAATTGATCCTAATGGCAGAACGACTGGGAACGATGGGTCACTATGATGTGCACTGACCACCAGGGGGCAGATGCTCAATGCAGGAGCTGCCCCCTGATGGTCAGCGTGCTCCCTCAGAGGGAGTGTCACCCTCCACTGCCTTCCTCTGCTGGCCTGATTGCCCCCAATTGTCCTCCCCTGCAGGCCTGAAAGCCCATAAGTGCCCTCCCCTGCAGGCCATCTTGTGGCTACCATCTTGTGTGTTGGAGTGATGGTCAATTTCCATATTACCTCTTTATTATATAGGATAATTAAAGTCATGAGATGAGAGCATTGCAGGAACATGCCTAGTAGATACTGAATGGAAGAGGTCCTTGGATGTGAACACTTAGCAGTTCAGAGGTTAGAAAGATGAGGAAGAACCAGGAAAGAACACCAGGAAGAAGTAGCATCCTGTCTAATAAAGAGGGAATATACTAATTGACTGCCACCCCTCAAAGATGGCAGTGCCCACAGCCATAAGATGATGGTGCCCAGTCCCCTGGGCCCCGCCGGGGTGGCAGGCACGCAGCAAGGTCAGGCCCACCCCCAGGTGGGTCCAGTTGCTCTGTGTGACTGCCTCTGGCCATCTGAGGCTTGCCTGCACCCAGGGCGCCGGGAAGTCTCAGATGCCTGCTTTCCAGCTGCCCAGGTCGCCTGAGGCTCAGGTAACCATGGCTGGTTGAGGCTTGTGCTACTGGCAGTGGCAGCAGCAGAGATGTGATGGGGGCATCACCTTCCTGATTGCCAGATTACCTCCCGCCTCTGAGGGCTAGCAGACTGTGAGAAGGGGCAGGCCAGGCTGAGGGACTCCCCCCCTCCAGTGCATGAATTTTTATGCACCGGGCCTCTAGTTTTATATAGAAAGAAAGCCTTTCTGTCAAAGCCTTTCTGTCTTTGAAACCAAGTGATAACTGTGTTAGAGGAGTCCTGGTTAGAAATGTACACAGGCTCTTGGTGGCCTTATAACAGCAGTTTGGGAAGTAGAGTGATGACCAGAGATTGATTAGGGAGTATTTAAGGAAGGCTGTGAGAGATTTTGCTCTCCAGGATACAGATAATAGTAACAGGAAACACCTATTTGGCATTTACAAGACATTATGTTTATTAATCTCATTTAATACTTAAAACAGCTCTGTGAGGTAAGAGAAGAACCAGTTTATAGGTTCTTTCAAAACCTTGTTTTTAACCTGCATGTATTTGAACACTTCATGAGACAATGGTTAGAATAATTTAAAAAATTAAAAATATAATCCCTTGAGGAGATTAAAAATGGTGGGAAAGTAAATGGATGCTGCATGGACATGCTCTCAGGAACAAACTGTAGTTACAACTGAAATATAGAAAACCTTCCTGAATAATCAACGGAAGACTTGTAGGAGAGAACCCTGATACCTGAGGACCAAGAGTGGAGACCGCACAGAGGCTGGTAGATGGGGCTGAAGCGCGAAAGGGCTGGCTGGGTGCCCACAGAGAGCAACTGAGTTCCGGAGAGGTATCTCAGCTGTGCGGGTTGCCACTGAGATCTCTGGGATCGAATTCCCAAGATGGGCACCCCAGCAGAGAGCACCACAGCTGAGAAGGGTAACCACTGGCTGTGGAAAGCAGCAGGTTTGCTGTCTGCCAGGGAGAGACAGCTGGAAATTCAGGCACCCTCTTAAAGGGCCAATGCACAAAATTCCCTGTGAAGCCACCCACCTTACGCTCCCAAAGAGGGAGGGCAAAGTGGGTTGGAGCTCTCTGAGCAGAATCCAGGATTCGAGATGGGGTTAACGTTTGAAGGCAGACACTGCCAGTTTCCTGTGGTGGTGAATCATTGCCTCACACAGGGAAAGGACAGTCTTTCCCACACACATTTGCTTTGCCTGACCCCGCAATTGGAAAACACCTTGCCTTGGGGCCACTTAAGAAACTAAAAACTATCTTGACTCTATTGAATGCTCTTGCCTATTAAATTTTAGAAGATTTTTAACATCTCCTTTTTCAATATCCTGTAGTTTTCTGAGTACAGGTCTTCTACCTCCTTAGGCAAGTTTATTCCTAGGTATTTTAGGAATAAGATACCTAGGAATAAATTTTTATTCCTAGGTATCTTATTTTCTTAATTTTTTTGTTGCAATGGTAAATGGGGTTGTGTTTTTAATTTATTATTATTGGTGTAAAAAAAGCCAAAGATGTTTGGGTGTTAAATTTGTATCTATCACAATGACAAATTCATTTATTAAATCTGGTAACGTTTTGATGAAGTTTTTAGGGTTTTCTATGTACAGTATCATGTCATCTGCAAGTAATGATAGTTTTACTTATTCTTTTCCAATTTAGATATCTTCTATTAGTATTTCTGCTTCTTGGCTGATCACTATGGCTTGCACTTCCAGTACAATGTCAAACAGGAGTGGTGAGAGTGGGCATCACTGTCTTGTTCCTGTTTTTAAGGGAAATGGTTTTAGTTTTTCCCCATTGAGTATTTTGTTGGCTATAGGTTTGTCATATAAGGTTTTATTATGTTGAGGTATTATTTCTTTAGTCCCACTTTACTGAGAGTTTTCGTCAAAAAATGGTGTTGGATTGTGTCATATGCTTTTTCTGTATCAACTGTGGTTTTTGTCTTTGAATTTGTTTATATGATATATCCCTTTTATTGATTTGCAGATATTGTTCCAGCCTTGCTTCCCCAGAATAAATCTCACTTGGTCGTGGTGTATAATCTTTTTAATGTATTGCTAGATGTGATTTGGTAAAATTTTGTTGAGGATTTTAGCATCTATGTTCATCAGGAATATTGGCCTCTTTCTTTTTACTGACTTTATCTGGTTTGGGGATTAGGGTAATGCTGGTTTCATAGGAAGAGCTTGGAAGTGTGCCTTCCTCTTGAATTTTTTGGAATAGTCTGAGGAGGATTGGTGTTCTTCTGTGAATGTTTGGTAAAAATCCCCCCTGAAGCCGTCTGGTCCATGGCTTTTGTTTGCTGGAAGTATTTTGATTACTGTTTCAATTTCATTGGTTGTTATCTGTCTATTCTGGTTTTCTAATTCTTCCTGATTGAGTTTTGGAAGATTGTATTTTTCTAGGCATATGTCCATTTCATCTAGGTTGTCCAGTTCGTTGGAGTAGAGTTGTTCGAAGTATTTTTTTTACAATCCTTTGTATTTCTGTGGGGTCAGTTATTACTTCACATATTTCTAATTTTGTTCATCAATCTTGTTTATCCTTTCAAAGAACCAGCTTTTGGTTTTATTGATTTTTTTTGTCGAGGGAGGGGGTCCTCTATGTCATTTATTTCTGCTGTGGTGTTTATTATTTCCTCCCTTCTACTTTGGGCTTTTCTTGTTGCTGTTTTTCTAGTTGTTCAAGTTGTAGAGTTAGATACCTTTTTACCAGTTTTTCTGTGGGTTTTTTTTTTTAAGTAGGCCTGTAGAGATATGAACTTCCCTTTTACAATAGTACTGCTTTCATTATGTCCCCATAGATTTTGGATTGCTGTGTTTTCATTATCATTTGTTTCCAGAATGTTTTTTATTTCTTCTTTGATCTCTTTGGTAACTTGTTCATTTTTTAATTGCATGCTATTTACCCTCTAGGTATTTGATACTTTTTAATTGTTTTTATTGTAGTTGATTTCTAATTTTATGCCATTGTGATCTGAGAAAATGCTTGAGACAACTTCAGTGTGTTTTTTTTTTTTAATTTGTAGAGACTTAGCCTGTGCCTTAATATGTGGTCTATCTTTGAAAATGTTCATGTACACTTGAGAAGAATGTATATTCCGTAGCTTTGGAGTGAAATGTTCTGAAGATGTCAATTAAGTCCATCTGATCTAGTGAGTCATTTAGGCTTGCTGTTTCTTTGCTGATTTTTTTTTTTTTAGAAGTTTTATCCAGTGATGTCAGTTGGGTATTAATGTCCCCTAGTATGATTATATTGCTGTTTATCTCTGCCTTGATATCTTCCAGAAGTAGTTTATTTTTTTTAATGAATTTGAGTGCATATAGGTTTACCAGAGTTATATTCTCATGTTGATTTGCTCCCTTTAGTATTACGAAGTAGCCTTCCTTATCTCTTGTTATGGCTTTCACTTGAGATCTAATTTTTCAGATATAAGTATAGCTACTCCAGCATTTTTTTTTTTCCCCATTTGCATGGGGAAAAATTTTCCATCCTTTCATGCTCATCCTGTGTGTATCTTTTGTTCTGAGGTGGGTCTCTTACAGACAGCATATAGTTATGTTATGTTTTTGTATCCATTGAGCTACCCTATGCCTAGAGGCCCAATGCACGAAGATTCATATAAGAATGGGCCTTCCTTCCCCTGGCTGCCAGCACTGCCGTAGCTCTGGCCAGAGCTGCCTTTCCACCTTCCCACACTGCCCAGAGGCCCAGAGCAGCTGGGGTGGTGCAGAATGCCTGCATTGTCACCATGGGGACGGACACTAGCGGTCCAGCATCTGTGTATGCAAATTAACCTGCCATCTTTGTTGGGTTAATTTGCATACTCACTTCTGATTGGCTGGTGAGTGTCTCAAAGGTATGGTCAATTTGCATCTTACTCTTTTATTAGTGTAGATAGGTACTTATTTATTGCCAAATCAATTCAGTTTAATTCTGTATGCCTAAGTTTCTCTTTCTTGTTCTTCTCTATACAGCATTCCCTTTAGCATTTGTAATGCTGGCTTGGTGGTGATGTATTCCTTTAGCCTTTTTTTTTTTTTTTTTTTGTCTAGGGTGCTTTTTATTTGGCAATTTTGAATGATAGCCCTGACGGATATAGTAATCTTGGTTTTAGATTCTTTCTTTATATTACCTTGAATACTTCATGTGCTTTCCTTCTGGCCTGTAGAGTTTCAGATGAGAAATCAGGTGTCAGCCTTATGGGAGCTCCATTGTAGATAATAGTTTGCTTTTCTCTTGTGGCCTTTAAGATTCTCTCTTTGACTTTAATTTTTGGCATTTTAATTATGCTGTGTCTGGGCATGGGCCTATTTGGGTTCTTGTTTGAGGTTCTCTGTGCCTCCTGAACTTGTGTGACTTTTTCTTTACCAGGTTAGGGAAGTTTTCTATCCCTTCTCCCCTTCTGCCTCTTCTGGGACGCCTGCTCTTCAAATATTGTTAACATTTCATCATGTCCTCTACAGCTCCCTTAAGTTGTTCCCCTGTTTTTTAAATTTTTTTTCTTTTTGATTCTTTGAATGAGTGATTTTCAACCTCATCTTTTAATTCACTGATTCGATTCTCAGCTTCCCCTAATCTGCTATTTATTTCTTCCAGTGTCTTCTTTATGTGTGCTATGTCATTCTTTGTTTTCTTAGTTACTATATGTTTTCTCATGCTGTTGAGCATCTTTACCATCCTTACTCTGAACTCTATCTGATAAATTTCTGATCTCTATTTCATTTATCTCTTCTTCTGGAGAATTCTCTTGTTCTTTCGTTTGTAGATTGTTTCCTATCTTTGGCTTTCTGTTTGGGTTTGTGACTGTGTATTAGATAGATCTGCTACGCCTCTCAATCTCTAATGCAGGAAAGTGTCAAATGCTGTTTCTAACTGATCAGGCAAAAACTAAAAACCTCCATACACTGTATCTGTTTACAGACTTACATGATTCTGTCTTAAATTGTCCTCAATCAAGCATCCATATATGTGGCAAGAGTTTTTTCAACAGGGTTCAGTAGTTGCTTCTGCCTGGAGGCTAATTGTTATTCTAAGTCTCTCTTTAAAAAAAAAAAAAGATATATTTTTATTTATTTTTTTTTTTTTTACAGAGAGGAAGGGAGAAGGATAGAGAGCTAGAAACATCGATGAGAGAAACATTGATAAGCTGCCTCCTGTGCACCCCCCCCCGCCCCGCCCCCCCCCCCCCCCCCCACACACACACACACACACACACTAGGGATGTGCCCACAGCCAAGGCATGTGTCCCTGACCGGAATCAAACCTGGGACCCTTCAGTCTGCAGGCTGACTCTCTATCCACTGAGCCAAACTAGTTTCAGCTATTCTCAGTCTCTTAATTGGGCCTCAGCAATTGTGCACTGTGGGGCAAAGTGTTTTCCAATGGAGGGATTAGCTGTCTTCCCCCACAGGCAAGGTCGCCTGTATGCCTAATGCCTGCGGAATATGACCTTGCAGTGTAAGGGAATGACTCAGCACAGGAAACCAGGGTGTCTGCCTTCTGAGCTCTGAATCCTAAGCCCCGGATCCTGGCTTCTGTTCTCACAGCTCCAGTCCACTCTGCCCTCCCTCTGCCAGAGCACAAGGTAGGTGACTCCTCAGGGAATTTTGTTCTTTGGCCCTTTAAGAGGGTGCCTGAATTTCCAGCTGTCTCTCCCTGGCAAACAACAACCCTGCTGCTTTTCATAGCAAAATGTTATGTGACTACCCTTCTCAGTTGTGGTGCTCTTTTCTGGGGGCCCAGCTCGGGAATTAGACCCTAGAGTTCTCATTGGCAACGCCCACAGCTGAGATATCTCTCTGGAACTCAGTTGCTGTCTGTGGGCGTCCCGCCAGCCCTTTCGCCCTTCTGCCACTCCTACCAGTTTCTATGCAGTCTCCCCTTTTGGTCCTCAGGCATAGGGTTCTCTCCAGCGAGTCTTCCATTGATTATCAAGGAAGTTTTTCTGTAATTTAGTTGTAATTACAGTTTGTTCCTGGGAGCATATCTGTGCAGCATCCACTTTATCCACTGGCATTTTTAATCTCTGTACTTAATCTTTTAAATTTGCTTCTATATCCACCACTACATAGAACTTGCTCTTGTGTGTGTAGTTTGAGCTGTGGCTTTCTGTAATCTGATTGTATCTTTTTTATGTCTTTACAGTTCAGGTGCATTGATTATATACCTTGAAATGTTACGTATTATTTTCAAGTTTTACAGATTCTTTTTCTTTTTTAATTTCTTTATTGATTAAGGTATTACGTATATATCCTTATTCTCCCATTACCCTCCAAGCTCCCATTCATGCCCCCACCCTCCCTTGTTGTCTGTGTCCATTGATTAAGCTTGTATGCATGCATACAAGTCCTTTGGTTAATCTCTTCCCCTTTACTCCCACTGTTCCCTGCCTTCCCTGAGGTTTGATGTTCTGATTGATGTTTCTCTGTCTCTGGATCTATTTTTGTTCATCAGTTTATGTTGTTCATTATATTCCACAAATGAGTAAGAGCATGTGATTTTTATCTTTCTCTGTCTGACGTTTTTCACTTAGCATAATGTTCTCCATCTCCATCCATGTTGTTGCAAATGGTAAGAACTCTTTTTTTTACCACAGTGTAGTATTCCATTGTGTAGATGTACCACAGTTTTCTAATCCACTCATCTGCTGATGGGCACTTAGGCTGTTTCCAAATCTTAGCTATGGCAAATTGTGCTGCTATGAAATAGGGGTCCATTCTTTCCATATATCTTTTCTGATGTTTTTTGATGGGGAGCTGAAAAAGTAATAGGAGCACATATTAAGTCTGTCATCAATTAGGCTAAGTCTGCCATTTTAGTCCTGACTTCTAATTGATGTCCTTTAAAAATGATTTAAGATTCTGATAATAATGTACAGGTTTTGGTTAATGGTAAACAAAATGAGCAGCCAGACAAATTAGCATACACTGTTGTGTTTGACCTTGTTATGTATTATTCTACCCAATGGGTTAATTTAATAAGGTTTTACTTAATTAGAAATTATTATAACAATTTAAATATTTTTTCTTAGGGAGACAATTATAAAATCTTATATTTTCAACAATTTTTTTTAGCAGATCAATAGTAGGTGGTAAAAGCATTATTGCTATATCAGTTTACCTATGGAAAGTTTCAAGTCAAAAAGCAAAACTATTTCAGGGTTGATTAGCATCTGAAAAACAGTATTTTAATTCTATTCATTTTCCTCATAATGTAGGTTAGCTATTCAAGTTCGATCAGTTAGAATGAAAATTCTTACTCAATTCTCAAAGCACAATTCAGATTTTCTTCTTTAGAGTCTTCCAAACTCTCAAACAATTAATTGTTCCTCACTCTATAATTTCATGATGTATTTTATTGTATTATACTAATTAAAGGAGTTTTCTTATCTTGAAAATACTGTTTTATTGCAGGTTACCCTTCACCAAACTCTGAAGTCCATTTTTCTTATTCACTTTTTATAATCAGAGCATTATATTTGCACAGTGATTGGAATGTAAGAATTTTAGGAATGGAAGGATGGATACTAACTCATCATTCTAATTTTCTGTCCCAAATAAAGTATAAACTATGGGAAGTCCTGAGATCATAATGACTTTTAATAATGCAACGTTTAAGTTTGATTTGAAATATGTCATTTATTTTTATGAGGTAACAATTACCATATGGATTTGTAACTATGCAATTACTAGAGGCCTGGTGCACGACATTTGCGCACTCTGCCCGGCCTGCACCCTCTTGCAGTCTGGGACCCCTGAGGCTTGTCCGACTGCTGGAGGCAGGAGAGGCTCCCACCTCCACCATGCTCTCCAGCCAGGAGCTGGGTTGGCTGCTCCTTAGCACTGCCTTGAGGGTAGGAGAAGCTTCTGCCACTGCAACTGCGCTTTCCAGCTGTGAGCCCAGCTTCTGGCAGAGCAGTGCTCCCCCTGTGGTAGCGCAGTGACCAGAGGACAGCTCCTGCTTTGAGCTTCTGCCCTCTGGTGGTCAGTGCATATCATAGCGACCTGTCGTTCTGCCGTTTGGTCTATTTGTATATTACGGTTTTATTATATGGGATGTGGTGCCTTTGAAAATTTCTCATTGTATAAAAAATAAAACTAATCCTATTTTTAAAATATATTTTTAACAGATAAAGCCCAGTATTTTAGATTTGTCATTTTCTTTTTTGAAGGATCAAAGTAACAATGAAATTATGATTGGAGTGATGTCAGGAGGAATTCTCATTTATAAGAACAGGGTACGAATGAATACCTTTCCATGGTAAGGACTTCCATGAATACTTTTGCTTTTTTATATTACTAATATAATAATTCATATTAAAGAAAATGACGAAGTATATTAATGTTGGCATGCAAATTTATTTTACTTGGAATCTACCAGAAGACACCAAAATAATTGTGTTAATTTATTTCAAAAATTGCTTAGCTTCTCGGAAATATTACTTTATGAATTTTTCTCTTAGGGAATCTCTAAATTTGTACTGTAATATGTTAGCTAGCATCATGTGTACTCTGTCCTGCACCATCCCCATTGCTTTAAATACAGTATTTCATTTAAATGCATTCATTGAGATAGATTATTATTTGGAACACAGGCATACTAAGACTTATATTACAGTGGCTTAAATTGGTGCTAAGAAAGTATGGTGGCTGCATGGGGTATAAAACCTATGTTTTTATTTTTGCTTTTTGTCTCAGTTCTACTGTCCTTCGTATATTACCCTTGTCCTCACTGTCTAGGATGACTCACCCACCATCACTTCTATATCCCAGAATGAAGAAAAAGGAAAAGTAGCATCTGCCAGTTCCCTTTAATGGAATGACATGAAAATCTTAACAGTCACATTTATCATATCTCATATAAGTAACTCAGGTTTTTAAAAAATAAACACAATGATTTTCTTTAGGGGAAGAAACAAATACAAAAGAACTATATTGTATTAATCTGTTTTGTTGTTTTTTATAGCTCTTAAAATATTTGGTCCTGATTTTTCAATATCTATGATTTTCATTTTTATAATATTCACTCTTAATAGAAATAGGGTAACTGACAGGAGCAATTATTTTATAAAATTGCCACAACTTTGTTTTTTTTAAAGAAAGATAAATTTTTGTTAGGACATAAGAACATAAACCATGAAAAAAAAAATTAATGAAATTAAATACTTTTGCTTTTCAAAAGATACTCTAAATACACAGTTGTTTAAAAAAGACATATTTTTAAAAAACAAAGAATTTACCAAGAATATATGAAGAACTTACAGCTCAGTAATAAGACAAACTAATTTAAAAATAAGAAAAATACTTGAATAAACAATTCAACCAAAGATACACAAATGGCCAACATGAAAAGATGCTCAGTCATCAGTGAAATGCAAATTAAAGCCATAGTGCAGTATTACTGAACAACCACTAGAAAAGCTCCAATTAAAAAGAATGACAGTGTTGTGCAGCTGGTGTGGCTCAGTGGTTGAGCATCAGCCAATGAACCAGGAGGTCACTGTTGGATCCCAGTCATGGTACATGCTCAGGTTGTAGGCTTGATCCCCAGTAGGGAGCATCCAATATATAATTCTCTTTCATCACCGATGTGTCTACATCCTCCCCTTCCTCTTTCTCTAAAAATCAATAAAAACTACTTTTTTTTTTAAAGGGAAAGGTTGGCAGTCTCTTTAAAGTTAAACATAGATTGACATATAATTCAGCAATTCTATTCCTAGATAATTACCCAAGAGAAATGAAAACACGTTTTTATAAATATTTGTCCAGCCCTGACTGGTTTGGCTCAGTGGATAGAGCATCGGCCTGTGGACTAAAGGGTCCCAGATTCGATTCAAGTCAAGGGCATGTACTTTGGTTGTGGGCACATCCCCAGTGGAGAGTGTGCAGGAGGCTGCTGATCAATGTTTCTCTCTCTTCGATGTTTCTAACTCACTATCCCTCTCCCTTCCTGTCTATAAAAAATCAATAAAAAAATTTAAAAAGATTTGTCTTCTAAGCTTATCTAATAAAAGAGTATTATGCAAATTAATCATCACTCCACTGCACCCACAAGCCATGCCCATAAGCCAATCAGGAGCGAATATGCAAATAAACCCAACCAAGATGGCTACAGCCACAGAGAACAGGAGGGGGGCTTGAGTTTCCCCCGGCGATGGAAGAATCCAAGCCTTCTGGACACCCTTACAGGCCAAGACCTCGCTTAAGGCTACAAAGTTTCAATTATAAAAGATACATAAATCCCAACAGAAATGGCTGCTGCCATGGAGGGAGCAGAAGGCTTGGCTCTGCTCCAGGCTACAAAGTTTTAATTGTAGGAGATAAATAAACCCCAGATACCAAGGCCTCCACTTCGGTCACCAGGGGGCATGGCCAGCCTGCAAACCACCATAGGCCCCTTGCTCAGGCCGCCCCACGTCCTAAGGGAACCCCCACCCTGATCCAGGACACCCTTCAGGGCAAACCAGCCAGCTCCCACCCATGCACCAGGCCTCTATCCTATCTAATTAAAGAATAATATGCAGATTGACCATCATTCCAACACACAAGATGGTTGCCCCCATGTGGTCAAAGATCCTGCCCCAATGTGTACACAAGATGGCCAGCAGGGAAGGGCAGTTGGGAGGGACCAGGCCTTCAAGATAGAGCAGTTGTGGGCGATCAGGCCATCAGGGGAGGGCAGTTGGGGGCAACCAGGCCTGCAGGGAAGGGCAGTTGAAAGGGGCCCAGACCTGCACGGGAGGGCAGTTAGGGGCAAATAGGCTGTCAGAGGAGCAGTTAGGCATCAATCAGGCTGGCAGGGGAGTGGTTAGGGGGTGATCAGGCTGGCAGGCAGAAGTGGTTAGGGACGAGCAGTTGGGAGTCAGCAGTCCTGGATTGTGAGAGGGATGTCTGACTTCCTATTTAGGTCCCATCCCGCTGGGCAGCCGGACATCCCTTGAGGAGTCCCAGATTGGAGAGGGTGCAGGCTGTAGGGGTCCCAGATTGGAGAAGGTGCAGGTTGGGGGGGGGGCCCATATTGGAGAGAGTGCAGACTGAACGTAGGGACACAACCCTTCCTTGCACTGATTTCGTGCACCGGGCTTCTAGTGTTATTCATAATAGCACAAAACAAAATTCCAAATGTCCATCAGTTGGTGAGAGGAAAAGCAAATCATGGTATATCTACACAAAGGAATACTGTTCAGAAATAAAAAGAAATGAACTAGATACATTATGCTATGTGGATGACCCTACCCTCAAAACATTATGCTGATTGTTAGAAGTCCATACATATACTTTGTTTCTATTTATATGAAATTCATAAATTACTGGTTAGAGCAGAGCAATGGTTGTAAGGAACTGAACATGGGAAGAGGCAATTGACTGCAAAGGGGCACCAGGCGACATTTTGAAGTGATGGAAATGTTACATGGTGAATTGGGTGGATGGAAGTTACACAGCCAAATACATTTGTCAAAATTCATTGAATTGTTCGCCTATGATTATTATATTTCATTGTATGTATAAATTACACCTCTGAATAGCTCATAAAAACACTAAAGATCACTTAGTGTTTCTTGTTACATCTTCTCAGTGCTTCCTATGCAATTCAAACTGTGGTATGTTCAAAGGAGAATATAAAACAGTTCAATGCGTGGTCCCTATAAGTGAACACAAAAATTCATTATAAAACAGTAAGAAAGTGTATTGGTAGATGTATATCTTTATGATTTTACTAAAGACAATTTTTAAAAATACATTCTTACATTTTATTTTACATTTTATATAAATGTCAAAATCAGAAATAAATTATTTTCAGTTCATATGCATTAAAAGAATATGATAATCTAAATTTTCCTGTATTGTCAAAATTCTATATTATACACAATTCCTTTATTATTAATAAGGATTCTAAAAGAGTTTTTGGCAAATTGCTTCAAAAAAACAAAAGATACACTCTCTCTAGAGAAAACTTTAATGGCTCAGTGATAGTTGAAATGGTTTTATAAAGGATAAATAAAAATTTCCTAAATGAAATTAAAATGAAATGTGCAAGAGGCACATGTGTTTAGAGGGTTCAATCAGGGAATTCATGGTAGATGTACCAAGCATGTGGGAAGACCTACTAGTAAGAAAGAACTTGGCAACTTGAGGAAATATTGGGCTTTTTGGTTTGGTTTTTCCTTCAGTTTTCTTCATTGTGTATAGAAGCAAGGCAACAAGAATTTAGGAAAATAATGCTTAAGAGAAATTAGATTTAGATTTTGAAGGATCTTATGTATTCTATATGCTCAGGAGTTGGTATTTTATTGGTAAGTATACCTACAGCTTAATATTGAGAAAGAACTCATATTTTCCAAGTCTTTCTCATAAAATTTAGGCAAGTATATGCACCTTTATTATATTGACTGGAAAACCTTATATAGTGTTCATTTTAAACATTGTGAAGAATTAATCTATGTAGATGGGATTTAAATGTATTAAAGCTATTAAATTTTCATTGTCATGGAACATAAGAATGTCTTGTGATCCTAACTACTCATAACAATACATACTATAACAAATACATTTATAAATACTACACCAATAGCCATGATTTAAGATCCAGTATGAAACCAAAATTCAAATGGTAGAATTACCAAATTTCTACATGAATGAAGAATTTAGAGCAAAGTTGGAAGTTTTAGAATTGATTATTTTAAATATTGAGACAGAAAAAAAATGACTCATGGATTTTAATGCATTTTATCTGTAGCTTAAAATCCTGTAAGTTGGGGGTTATTAGCATTGTTTTTTCAGATAAGGATTGAAAAATGGCAGAGAACTTGGCTGGTCTAAGGTTAAACAACTGGTTAAGTATAAAGTGGAACTTTTAACCCAGGTCTTTCAGATTCTGAAACACACTCTTCTCCCTTACCACTTCTCTTAAAATTAGAACTACATGTAGAAAAAGTAGTGTGCCACATACTAAATATGCTTCCTCGTATCTTTTCATGTATGATTATTCCTGAATTATTTAGTTCAAGTTCATACTTTTAAAGTGTTGAATAGTGAATTGGGATTATTTTTAGAGAAAATAATCTGTAAATTAGACTTCATTAAAATCAATGCTAATAAAAGACAACACTATTAAGCCTGGCTGGTGTGGCTCAGTGTTTGAGTGTCAACCCATGAACCAGGATATCATGGTTTGATTCCAGTCAGGGCATATGCCCAGGTGGTGGGTTCAATCCCCAGCATGGAGCATGCAGGAGGCAGCTAATCAATGATTCTTTCTCATTATTGATGTTTCTATATTTTCTCTTCTTTCCTCTTTGAAATCAATTAAAATATTTCTTTTTAAAAAGAAATACATATTTTAAAAAACAAAAACAAAACATTCACCATTAAGAAAATAAAATGGGGAAGAGAAAGTTCTGGTTCCAAGTCCAGCAGGTAAAGAATTTGGAAGTCATCACTCCTATCCTTACAAGAAAAAACAACAAAAAATAAGGAAATATGAAAATCAACTATTGTTTTTAGATCCTTCAGAGAATTAAGTACTCAAGGCACACTGCAGCTCTCAAAACTGAAGAGACAGATGAATATAAAGAATGACAGTTTACTAGGACTAAGAAATCACTCTGTAGCCAGCAACTGGTAGGAAATAATTAAAGGGTGATTGACTTTGCTTTAGTCGGAGCAAAGATAGCTTGAGAGGTGAAAACTCGTGAAGTCTCAGCCTTAGGAAGTCCTTCCCCCGCCCCCCTTCATGTTTTCATAAGTTTTACCATCAGTTGCTCACCAGGTTCTCAGTGTGAACAATGGAGAAAAATTTCATGTTCTGGAGGGTTGAGGGTTGATGGTGCTGGTGAACCGGAGGTAACTATTTAAAATGTGCCCAGAGCTTTCTTTTTTCTTTACGGAAGGTCTGCCCTCAAGGAAATAGTTTTACCAATACTTAACCATCATGGGTTTTTATCAATAAGAGCCTAGTCAGCCGAAACCGGTTTGGCTCAGTGGGTCTGCGGACTCAAGGGTCCCAGGTTCGATTCCAGTCAAGGGCATGTACATTGGTAGCGGGCGCATCCCCGTTGGGGGGGAGGGGGTGCAGGAGGCAGCTGGTCTGTATCTCTCATCGATGTTTCTGGCTCTCTGTCCCTCTCCCTTCCTCTCTGTGAAAAATCAATGAAATATACTTAAAACAAAATAAGAGCCTATTCAAAGTGGGGGAAGGGAAATCACAACATCCGGCTCCCTCCATAGTTCTTGTGTCACCTGAGTGTAAGGTTTGAGGAGCAGGAAAAGGGAGTTGGAGACCAAGACATGTTAAAGGGGAAGTTTATTCTGCTGTAAGGATTGAGATTCATTATCGGAGGAGGTAGAGAAACCAGGATTAGAGGAGGGGAGGAGGAGAACCCAGCCAATTGCCTCCTGAGACTGGAAGAGACAGTAACACCTGCAAGGGAGAAGATTCCTTTTGAGTGGGAGGAACAGGAAGGGGTGGGCCCCAGGGCACTCGGCACGTGCTGATTGATGGTTCAATGTCTTGGGATCTCATAACTCCACCCACCAGTTGGGGAGAGGGAGGATCTATCACTAAAAACTAGGTGAGCTGTAAAGCAATGAAAGTCAGTCAAGGGTCACAAACCACTAAAACACTGAGACCTAATAGGATTAAATAATTATTCCTCCAACCCACATCTTACTACATTACCATGGTTCCTATATAATATAATTACAATTTAAATAACTGCAAGACTCAATCTACATAAGAAGTAGTCTGTCAGGAAACCCAGGGACAAGGGGGAGACAAAAACAAAGATAGGATAGGAAGTAGCCTCAAACACCAACCTCACAAACTGATCCTTTGAGGAAGCTACAGTTTGATAGCCTTAGTTTCTAAATGAATTTGTGCCCGGGGCATTATTGAAAACAGTAGAGTAAGGGAGTGTTAAAGTTAGGAGTGCTTATTGAAAGACTGGAATGACTGGTATCACTCTCATTTTAGGTTACTGTGGGCATATCCAAAGCTGGGCCCTCCTGAAAAGCAACAGTAGAAGCTTAACATTGAGGGTTGACTACTGGAGATAGAGTTCATAAAAGTAGTCCACCAGCCCTGGCCAGTGTGATTCAGTGATAACAGTGTCATACTTTAATAGTTCACATTCTGAACATAAAATTATAGTAATTTTTAAAAAAATATATTTTCATTGATTTCAGAGAGGGGGAGGGAGAGAGAAAAACATCACTAATGAGAGAGAATCATTGATTGGCTGCCTCCTGCACACACCCTACTGAGGATCTAACCCAGAATCCGGGCATGTTCCTTAACTGGGAATGGAACCTTGACCTCCTGGTTCATAGGTCAACGCTCGACAACTGAGCCACACCAGCCAGATGATGAAATATATTTTAATAAACACTGCCTTTATAAGTATTCAAAGTGTATGTACATTTTTGTATATACAAAAGGATACCCTGATTAAGGTATCTATGGAAAATCTGTTAATGTTATGCTAAATAGTGGAAGTGTCAATGCTTTTCATGTAAGTAAAATCAGGAAAAAATATGCTTACTCTCTCTAATTCAGCTTTGTTATTTAAGTCCTATCAAGCATATTAAGGCAAGAATCCTATTTAATAAAGAGGGGATATGCTAATTGACCACCACTCCATCACAAAGATGGCTGCACCCACAGTTGAGGCCAAGTTCCCATAAGGATTCTTAACAAGCATTCATCAGGAACCTAAGGCTATGCCTTCCCCTGCCCCCGTGGGGCTTGACAAGGGACCTCAGGCTGCATCCCACACCCGGCAGGGCTTGACAGGGGACTTGAGGCCACGACCCCTGCCCCAGCACCAGGCTGAGGGACCTGAGGCCGTGCCCCCCACCCAGCGTGGCTTGATGGGACCTCAAGGTGCACCCCCAATGCTGGGTCTGGAGAACCAGGCCCCACAACCCACCCCAGCACCAGGCCAGGGGACCTGAGGTTTCACCCCCCTGCCTTGAGCATCCCTGTACTCAAGAGCATCTAGATTTTTTTTCCATTGCTATATCTAAGAGTTTTATAATTTTGCATCTTATGTCTAAGTCTCTGATCCATTTTGAGTTATTGGGTCGGCAGCTAAGTAATTGCGGATTTTTTAAAGAAAATCAAAGACAATTTTTTCATGGAACTAAATAACTTTATTCTGTAATGTATTGCCCTTTTTGATCAATGACCTTTTGCCATCTTTCAGGCAGCATCATAATCCCACGTTCAAAAAACTTCTGGTTTTTATTAGCAAAAAACTGAATCAGGTACGATTTGACATCATCATCATTATTGAAATTTTTACCATTCAAGGAGTTTTGTAAAGATCGAAACAAAAAGTAATCAGATGGTGCAAGGTCAGGACTATATGGTGGATGTGGCAAAACATCCCAACCAAGCTCCATTAATTTTTGCCGAGTGACCAAAGATGTGTGTGGCCTTGCATTGTCATGATGGAATACAACACCTTTTCGATTTGTCAATTCGGGCCGCTTTTCTTCAACTGCATTGTTTAATTTCGTTAGTTGTTCAATGTAGACATCAGAATTGACCGTTCGGTTGGGTGGTAAGAGTTCAAAGTAGACAATTCCTTTGTAATCCCACCAAACTGATAACAAAACCTTCTTTTGATGAATATCAGCTTTTGATGTTGTTTGAGTTGGTTCACCTGGCCTGCTCCACGATCTTTTCCGCTTGATATTGTTGTAAACAACCCATTTTTCATCGCCAGTTATCAGTCGTTTTAAAAATGGATCATTTTCATTACGTTTCTTTAGCAAATCGCAGCTGCTAATGTGTTGCGTTAACTGTGATTCTTTCAGTTCGTGAGGAACCCATGTACCGAGTTTTAAAACATAGCCAAGTTGTTTTAAGTGATTTTCAATGCATGTATGTGATACATGAAGCTTCTCTGCAATCTCACGTGTTGTACTGTGACAGTCCGAATTGATTATTGCTTTGATTAGGGCGTCATCAACTTCAACTGGACGACCAGAGCGTTTTTCATCTTTGAGTGAAAAATCACCAGAACGAAATTTGGCAAACCAATTTTGACACTGCCGTTCTTTTAAGGCTTCGTCACCATAAATAGCACATAACTTTTTATGAGCTTGCGATGCGTTTTTCCCTTTGAGGAAATAAAAAAGCAAAATATGACGAAAATGTTCCTTTTGATTTTCCATTTTTTAACGAACGCCAAACGAAAACTACAAAACAGATAAAAAAACTTTTTTTACTGATTAACAGCTGAATAGCCAACTATCAAATAACAAAATGTGTTTTACATTTGTACTACGTCTGCAAACCTAAAAATTCAACTGAAGCCATATATGTGTGAAACCAGCAATTACTTAGTTGCCGACCCAATAATTTTTGTGAAGATTATAAGGCCTTTGTCTAAATTTACTTTGTTTTTGCATGTGGATGTCCAGTTGTTCCAGATTCATTTGCTTCATTGTATTGCCTTTGCCCTTTCTCAAAGATTATTTGACTTTGTTTATGGAGGTCTGTTTCTGAGTTCTGTATTCTATAACATTGATCTGTTTTGTCTATTCTTTCACAAATACTATACTATTTTGATTGCTATAGCTTTATAGTAAGATTTTAACTCAGGTAGCATCACTCCTCCAACTTCGTTGTTTTTCTATACTGTGGTTGGCAAACTGAGGCTTGCGAGCCACATGTGGCTCTTTGGCCCCTTGAGTGTGGCTCTTCCACAAAATACCACGGCCTGGGCGAGTCTAGTTTGAAGAAGTGGCATTAGAAGAAGTTTAAGTTTAAAAAATTTGGCTCTCAAAATTTCAATCGTTGTACTGTTGATATTTGGCTCTGTTGACTAATGAATTTGCTGACCACTGCTTTAATACATGTTGGCTATTCTGGATTTTTCGCCTCTCCATATAAACTTTAGAATCAATTTGTCAGTATTCACAAATAACTTCATGGGATTTTTATTGGGATTGCATTGAATCTATAGATCAAAGTGGACAGAATTGACATCTTTGGCAAACAATACTGATTGGAACTTGGAATTTCTTTGCATTTATTTATATCTTTGTCATTTTGGCTCATTGGAGTTTTATAATTTTCTTCATATAGTCCTAGAGCATATTTTTTAGATTTATACTTAAGTATTTCATTTTGGGGGGTGCTAATGTACATGGTATTAATGTTTTTAATTTCAAATTTTACTTGGTTATTGTGGCTGTACAGGAAAGCAGTGAACTTTTGTATATTAACTGTGTACCCTACAACTTTACTATCATCAATTATTAGTTCCAGGAGATTTTTTGTTTGATTCTTTTGGATGTTCTACATAGACAATTATGTCATCTGTAAACAAAGATAGTTTTATGTGATCCTTTTCAAACAGTGTATCTTTTGTTTCCTTTTTTTGCCTTAATGAAGAGGAGTGGTTAAAGGGGACATCCCTACATTTTACCTGATCTTAGATAGAACACTAATTTCACACCATTAAGTATGTTAGCTGCAAGTTAGAAAATATGAAGTTGAGAAAGTTTTCCTCTATTCCTACTTTACTGAGGGTTTTTAATCATGACTAGGCATTGGATTTTGTCAGATGCTTATTCTGAATGTATTGATGTGATCATGTAATTTTTTTTCTCTTTTAGTCTTTTGAAGTATTTGTTTATATTAATTGATTTTCAAAAGGCTTGCATTTCTGGGATAAATCCCACCTGGAATTGTTATTTCATATGATAATATTTTATTTAGGATTTTTTTAAATTTATGGTTATGAGAGATGCTGTTTTATAGTTTTCTTGTAAGGTCTTTTTCTAGTTTTGGTATTAGGATAATTCTGACCTCATAAAATGGCTTTGGAAATGTTACCTCTGATTCTATACTCTGAAAGGGATTGAAAAGAATTGGTATAATATTTAAATTTTTTGTATACTTCACTAGTGAATACATGTGGGCCTGGTGACTTTTTAAAAATCCCTTTAATATCTAATATCTACAGTAATCTCCTCTTATCTGCAGTTTGCTTTCCACAATTTCAGTTATCCATGGACTGAAAATGTTAAATGAAAAATTCCAGAAATAAATAATTCCTAAATTTTAAATTGTATGCTGTTCTGAGTAGGGTGATGGAATCTTGAATTGTCCAGCTCCATCCAGCCAGGGGTGACTCATCCTTTTTTCAGCATATTCGATACCTGCCCATCAGTCACCTAGTATCCCTCTCGGTTATCAGATCTTAGTATTTATGTCCAAGTAACCCTTATTTTACTTACCAATGGCCCAAAGTGCAGAACTTAGTGATGCTGACAACTTGGATATGCCAAAAAGAAGCCATAAGTTGCCGAAACCGGTTTGGTTCAGTGGATAGAGCGTTGGTCTGCGGACTGAGGGGTCCCAGGTTCTATTCCAGTCAAGGGCATGTACATTGGCTGCAGGCACATCCCCCGGGGGTGGGGGGGAGAGCAGGAGGCAGCTGGTTGATCTTTCTCATCGATGTTTCTTACTCACTATCCCTCTCCCTTCCTCTCTGTAAAAATTCAATAAAATATATATGTATGTATGTGTGTGTGTGTGTATATATATATATATTTATTTTATTTTTTATTTTTTTAAAGAAGCCATAAATTGCTTCCTTTAGATGAAAAAGTATGTATAGGGGGGGAAAACATTCAGAGGTAGGGTTCAATATTATATGCATTTTCAGGTATTCACTGGGTATTGAAGTTTATAGCCTGCAAATGAAGGAGGACTACCGTATAGGTCCATTTAGGCCAAGTATTTCTTCCTTTATTAATTTTAGCAGATTGTGTCTTTCAAAAAATTGGTTCATTTTCATTGAAATTATCAAATTTGTGGATCTAGACTTGTTTATAGTATTTTTATTATGCTTTTAATATCAGTGTTATTTATAGTAATGTCTACTCTTCACTTCTGATATTAATACTTGTGTTGTATTCTCTTTTTTCTTAGTTTGGCTAGAGGTTTATAAATTTTATCAATCTTTTAAAATAATTGTTTTCTTAATTTGCTAATATTTATGTCTTTAATCAGTATTTTAAATACTTAAGTTCTGTTTCTTTTTATCTAGGTTGAAGATTGTAAAAATTTCGTTTAAGTGCAAACAGTTTTTTATTCAACTTAGAAAAGAGTTGGTGAGTATTGGTCTAATAATTATCAATATAAAGAAATCTTAAGAAATGATAGGTCATTCATGACAACTTTTAGTGCTAGTGAAAGTGTTATTAATACTACTGGAGACCCGGTGCATGAAATTTGTGCACCTGACGGGGGGGGTCCCTCAGCCCTGCCGGTACCCTCTTCAATCTGGGACCCCTTGGGGGATATCCGACTGCCAGTTTAGGCCCAATCCCAGGGATCAGGTGGTTATGAGCCAATGCCTGCCTGATTACCCTCAATTGCCCTCCCCTATCAGCCTGATCGTCCCCAACTGCCCTCCCCTGCCAGTTTGATCACCCCACACTGCCCTCCCCTGCTGGCCTGATCACACCCCTAACTGCTTGCTTCACTGATGGCCTGATCGCCCCTAACTGCTCTCCCCTGACAGCCTGAATCCCCCTGACAGCCTGATTGCCCCTAATTGCCTCTGCCTTGGCTGCCACCACCGTGGCTTTGTCCAGAAGGAAGTTAGACATCTGGAAGATGGCCGGTTGACCTGGTCTAATTAGCATATTACCCTTTTATAGTATAGATGGATAACTACTTTCTGACTTATTTGACTATTTATGACAAGATGTTTTATTTTCCCAGTGTTTCTATGGTTATGATTTAAAGTTTTTCTAGTTATCCATTCTGCTATCTTTTAAGCTTAAAAACTGACCTCAGTCATGATGTTTATTATCAGTCCCCACAGTCCATTCATGAGGGCAGTAAATGAGTATTTTATGTTTCTTTTTCTTTTTACTACTAAATCTATAGTAGTTCCTTTCATATATAAGCTCATTTTACTTTAGGGAACTTGAGTGTTTAGTTTTATTTCTTGTTCATGAACATATAGTTCATTTCTCCCTTTTTTGTTGTGGCAGTGCCTTTTTATATATTAAATACAACACATTGTATTATCATGGAAAGTAGTGTTGGAAAGAATTTCATCTTGTAGTTTTTTTATTTTTATTTTATCAAATTAGACGAATCTTATTCTTTGACGTATATTATTTCTCAGAAATCTTGACAAATTAATGCAGGTTTCAGATTGTTGTGTATGTGTAAAATATATTCAAGATCTTAAAATTGTATTTGAATAAGCTGCATTTTATCAGAAGATAGTGATCTACAAAGTCACTATAATTCATCATTTATGCTCACGAAATAAAGTTTTTTCAACAGAGTTATAGTGAAATAGAATAATATACAGATATTAAGTATAGTGCTTAATAAATATATGATATATAATGTTAATATGTAGAACATTACTACCACTCCAGAAACTGGTATTATTGCTAATGGAGGTGATGCCCACTTGCAGTCCTTAACTCCTCCAAAATGCAAACATTACTCTCATTTGTATCACCAGGGATTAGTTTGTTTATTTTTGAACTTCAAAGAAATTCCATAGAATGCTCTCTTTTTGTCTGCTTTTTTTCTCTTAACATTATGAAGTCCACCCATGTTTTTGGACATAACAGGAGTTTGCTCTATTGCTGTATGCTATTCTATAGAATGAATATACCATAAATAGTTATTTATTCTTACGTTAGTGAACAGTTTTGTCATTTCCAGATTGTAGCTATTATTATTAATGCTACTTATGAGCATTTTTTACATGTTTCAGTAAATGTTTAGAGGAATAAAATATGATGTCTTATTTGGTAACTGGAGAACAAACAAATATTTTACCTTATATAGGTAGAAGACAGTAAATAAGTCAACTTTTCTAACTTGCTTCCTCTTACAGTACTATTGTTATTACTCATCATAACAGTACTTTTAGTATCTAACATTTACTGTGTGCCTGGTAATATACCAATCATTATCATATCAATTAATTCTTACAACCATTGCCTCAGATAATGTATCATTAGGAATGTGTTTAGCTTCAGGTAATATCAGTAACAAAAAGTCAGCTAACAATTGATTAAAGACAGACATACTCTGCAGAATGGTGCCTTTTAATGTTTTCTCTCTGAAATATCTCTTTATTTTTAAATACCCAAACTTTATAGAAATCTACTTATTTCTCAATATTGTGGTTAGCATATCTATTGTTTACAATATGTGTGGGAAAGTTTGTTACATTTCAAATACAATTAGAAGAATGCCAGAATCACATGTATACTTTTTGAAGTTCAGTGTCAAAGGAGGAAGCACAGAACAATTACTGCAGTCATATTCTGAGACATTCTCTGTCATTTTTCATTATATGTGGTATGTGGTACAATATGTAACTATGTAGTTCATGCAAAGCACCCCTTAAGCATAATTAAGATTTCTTTGACCTTCTAGAAGTGATATTGTAAGCATATTATCTTCTAACAGTAATTTAATATTTATATCTGGGCATGTTTCTGTATTTTTGTTATGAAAAAATATCTTTATGACCTTTTAATGGGCAAAGAGTTCTTTAACAGGACAGAAAACAAAACTATCTGAAAAGAAAAATTCAATAACTTGAACTATGTTAAAATTAATAACTGTATTCATCAAAAGACATCATTAAGAGAGTGAAGTATCACAGAATACGTATGTAATGCACACACACACTTCATCCTGGGTTGTATATTCAATCTAATCTAAAAACATATTAGTGGATTGAACAGACACTGCAGAAATTAGGATATCCGCATGGCCAGTAACATGAAAAGATGTTGAACCTCACTAATCATCAGGGAAGTACAAATAACAAAAATGGGATACTTCTTCATATCCACCAGAATAGTAATGAAAAGATTGATAAGTCAGTGGTGAGTATGTGGGACCACACTGCTGGTAGGAAGGCATATATCCTATATAATAGAGAGGTAATATGCAAATTGACCATCACACCCTCACAAAATGGCTGCCTATGACCAGGCTGGCAATGGGGTTATTGAGAGATGACCAAACAACTGAACAAGCGGGCCGTGTGGGGCAACCAGGTTGGCAGGGGGGTTAGTGAGGGACAACCAAACGACTGAACAGCAGGCCAGCAGGGTGGGCTGTGAGGGGCAACCAGGCCAGCAAGGGAGCAATTGGGGGCAACCAGGTTTGGAGGGGGGGCAGTTTGGGGACACCAGGCCGGCAGGGGGGGCAGTTGGGGGTGACCTGGCTGGCAGTAGGGGGCAGTTAGGGGCAATCAGGCTGGCACACAGAAGCAATGAGGGGTGATCAGGCCGGTGGGGTGGGGGGGAGGCAGTTAGGTGTGACCAGGCAGGCAGGCAGGTGAGCTATAAGGAGCCAGTGGTCCAGGATTGTGAGGGGGATGTCCAACTGCCAGTTTAGGCCCAATACCAGGGATTGGGCCTAAACAGGCAATCAGACATCCCTCCAGGGGTCCTGGGTTGTAGAGGGAGCAGGCTGGGCTGAGGAGACCCACTCCACCCCCCTGTGCACGAATTTTCTGTACCAGGCTTCTAGTTTATCTATAAAAGGTAAATGGACCATAAAATCTTGATATATTCCTGATATTTTCTACTTTTTATTTATTTATTTATTTATTACAGCATGAATCCAGAGAAACCTTATTGGGATTTAATATGATGAACTATAGAGCATGCAAAAATTTGTGGAAAGCATGTGTAGAACATCACACATTCTTCCGTTTGGACAGACCACTTCCACCTCAAAAGAATTTTTTTGCACATTATTTTACATTAGGTTCAAAATTCCGGTACTGGTAAGTATTGCTTTTGCATTAATGCTGCGTTGCTAAATTTTTCCTCCCTTTTAAATTAAGGGTATAGTTTATTGAACCATAGAATTGTTGTTACTTATACATACCTATGAATCAAAATCTCCATGACTATATCAACAAAAAGTTCTATAGGTTCTTTTGAAAAACCTGTTTCTTTGACTTTATTTCATTTCATTAGTTCCTATAGTAAATCAATGATATTTAATTATTTATATTCTAGAACTGTTATAATTTCTATTATGTTTTTATTAAACATTTACAAGAAAATTTCTTTGTTCCAAGACACCATGTATTTGTAAGCTGTTTTCTGCATAAGCTTACTAATACGTGGCTTATTTTGTGTCTGAGTTCTCAAACCCTTTATTGTACAGAGTTCAAAACAGCTGTTATACAAAATCAGATTTAATAACTGAAAAGTAGCCCTACGTCCTTTTCCTAATATTGTTGTATTTTTTATTTCTGATGGCTTTTATTTTTTTCCTGAAGGCAACAATCTTTGGGGGATAGCTGATTAGAAAAAAATAACAGCATAAGGCCTCTGATAGGTTATTTTATTTAAAATGCATGCCTTCCCCTCCCGCAAAAGATTCAGTAGCAACACAAACAGAATTGGGAAAATTTTAATATCGTTCATGCTCCAAAAGGTCAGGGCACCTGCCTGGGTTGCAGGCTCGATGCCCAATAGGAGGTGGTGTGGGAGGCAACTGACCAATGTTTTTCTCTCTTTTTCCCTCTTTAAAATCAATTAAAAAAAAAAAAAAAAAACCTTTGCCAAAACCGGTTTGGCTCAGTGGTAGAACGTCGGTCTGCGGACTGAAAGGTCCCTGGTTCAATTCCGGTCAAGGGCATGTACATTGGTTGCGGGCACATTCTCGGTAGGGGGTGTGCAAGAGGCAGCTGGTCGATGTTTCTAGCTCTCTATCTCTCTCCCTTCTTCTCTGTAAAAAATCAATTTTATATATATATATATATATATATATATATATATATATATATATATATATATATATATTTATTTATTTATTTTTTAACTTTTTATTTTTTCAGGCACAGCAGATTTTTAGTAGCTTGGTGTCATGTTTAACTCCTAGCTCACCTTCCTAAAAGCAATATTGGACAAACTAAGGCAGTGGTACTTGCAAATTCAAAGGTAAATAGAGAGTGTGAGTGTTAGATCAAAGGTGAAGGTCAAGGAAAATTTTACTAAACATTATATATTGGTACTATTCCTCAGCAATGACAAAAGAAATCTCTAATGAAAGAACAGTACTAACCATAATGGTCTCAATAAACTTCATTCCTAATTAAGCAACCCCCAGAGTTACTGTACAAGGACTATACTTTCTTTAATCTTCCTCTGTCCTTGAAAAGACAATCTATAATAATAAAAGCATAAAATGCTAATTAGACTGGACAACTTTCCACACAAAGCCAGGGCCGCGAGGGAAGTCCAGGTCCCGGGCACCAGAGGGGAGCCTCTGCTAGCAGCTGTGGGAAGGAAGGCCTACTCTTGCACGGATTTTGTGCATGGGCCTTTATAAATATAAATAAAGCACACACCATTTTGCTTAGCAGCAAAGAAATGAATAGATTGTAATAAACAGCCTTATTTATTACACTATTATAATTCAAACAAGTCTTGGATGAGAAAAAAATCAAGGAGTTTACCCAAACTATACCACAGCAAATAAAATCTAATCATAATGACTACAAATACAAAAGAGAGTTTAAACAGTTTGGAGATAAATCATCACTGAAACAGAATGAAATTTCTATATGAATATTGATTATTATTATTTTTTAATGAAGAAGCTAAAGAAATTAGTTTAAAAAAATAAAATATTGGTGGGGAGAAGAGCAACACCTGCCTTGCAGCCTATTACTGCCTTTGGGGGAATATGGGCCTATTACTAGCAGGTTTTGAATTTCTAAACAGCTTTCTTAAAATGTAATTGATATACAGTAAGCTACTATATTTAAAGTTTTAAAATTGATATTTGGAGATACATATCCATTAATCCATCACCACTCAAGATCACTAGCATATCTACCCAAAATGTTTCCCCAAACCCTCTTGTAATTCCTTTCTCCCACTCTTTTATATCCCCATGAAACCAGCCATGTATTTTATATGTAAATATATGTAAATAGTTTTTTTTTAAGGTTTTATATCAGTTTAAGCATGTATATTGCATGTTTGTATTTTAGTCTGGCTTCTTTTACTAAGCATAGATATTCTAAAATGTATCTGTGTTGTTACATGTATTGATGGCTCATTTCTTTTTATTGTAGAGTAGTATTCCATTGTATAGATATACTGTAATTTTTTATCCATTCACTTGATTATAATATATAATGGTTTGTTTCCCCATTTGGGTTGTTTCCAAGTTTGGGCTATTAATAAAGCTACTGTGAACATTCATGTGAAATGTTTGCTTTAATTGCTCTTGATTAAATACTTAAGAGTGGAATGCCCAGATCATGTGGTAAATATTTAACTTTGAAAAATCTGCCAGTCATTTTTTTAAAGGAGTTTGTACCATTATATGTACCCACCAGCAATGTATGAGATTTCCAATCAGTATATTCTCACCAACATTCATTGTTATCTTTTCATTTTACTAGTGTCTTCTGAAAAACATAATTTTATGAAGTACAAATTGCCAATTTTTCTTTTATGGATTTTTCTTTCTGTTTCATATATAAGAAATCTTTGCCTAACCCCAGGTCACTAAGATTCATTCCTGTTTTCTTCTATGTGTTTTGTAGTTTTAGCTCTTAACATTTAGGTCTGTGATTCATTTGAAATAATTTTTGTATATGGTGGGAAGTATGGATTGATTTTGTTAGGGTTTTGTTTGTTTTTGTTATTGCATATGGACATCCAGTTGTCCCAGCACAATTTATTGAAAAGATTGTCCATTTTTCATTGACTTGGCTTTTGCACCTTGGTTGAAAATCAATAATTCAGATTTTTATAGTATTGTTTTTGGTCTTATATCTAATAAGTTTTAAAATCAGTAGTATTAGTCCTCCAACTTAGTTTTTTTTCCCCCTCTCTTTTTAGTTTTTTTCTTTTCTTTTCTTTTCTTTTCTTTTTCGCTTTGTTATTTTTTTCTTTTAGAAGCAAGGCCTTTTTTTTTTTTTTTTTTTTTTTAAGTTTCTTTATGTGATGAGTGACATTGATTTTTCATGTCTTAAACTTTCCCTGCTTTCCACTGATAAACCTTACTTTGTCATCATCTTTTACCCTTTTTTTATTTTATTCACTTTGCTAAAGTTTCATTTAGAATTTTTGCATTCATGTTCATGAAGGATATTATTTTGTAGTTTTCTAATAATGTCATTGTCAGGTTTTGGTGTTAGGTTTTTGACCTCATTAAATGAGTTGCGGGGGAAATAAGTTGGGAGGTACTAATATTTCCTCATTTTCAACTTTCTAGAAGACTTTCTGTGGTAATGGTATTATTTTCTTTTGAAATGTTTAATAGAATATACCAATTAATCCATGTAGGGCAGAAGTTTTATTTACAGGAAACTTTTTAACTACACATGAAAATTCTTTATTAGCTATACAGCAATTCAGGATTTCTTTTCCTGAACAAGCATTAGTAGGTGTTTTTCAAGAAATTTATCTATTTCATCTAAGTTGTTGAATTTTTTATATAAAATTTATAATATTTTCCTGTTATCTTTATATCTCTAGAATCTGTAAGAATGCCATTTCTGTCATTCTTGATATTGATACTATTTTTCTTCTCTTTTCTTTCTGAATATTCTCACTAGAGTTTATCAGTTTGAATTAAATATCCTATCTAATAAAAGTAATATGCAAATTGACCATCACTCCAACACACAAGATGGCACCCCCATGTGGACACAGGATGGCAGCCACAAGATGGCCAGCAGGGGAGGGCAGTAGGGAGGGACCAGGCCTGCAGGAGAGAGCAATTAGGGGTGACCAGGCCTGCAGGGAAGGGCAGTTAGGGGCAATCAGGCTGGTAGAGGAGCAGTTAGGCATTAATCAGGCTGGCAGGGGAGTGGTTAAGGGGCAGACAGAAGTGGTTAGGGGCAATCAGGAAAGCAGGCAGGCGAGCAGTTGGGAGCCAGCGGGACTGTATTGTGAGGGGGATGTCCCAGATTGGAGAGGTTGCAGGCTGTGTTGAGGGACACACACCCCACCCATTCCCAAATTTAATGCACCGGGCCTCTAGTTTTTAAATCTTGAGCGACAAAGCTTTTATCCAGCCCTGGCTAGTATGTCTCAGTTGTTGAGCATTATCCTTTGCACCAAGTGTCACAGGCTTAATTTCCACTCAGGGCATATGTCCAGTTGCAGGCTTGATCCTCAATGGGGGGGCATGCAGAAAATTTTTTTCAGGCTTATCTACCATGTCTGAAAGGGAAAACATAACCAAAAAAATACTTTACTTAGTAAGGTTACCATTGAAATTTAGACATTAACAAAAATAAAAATCCTTACAGAATATAACATTTCTGAATCCATTTTTGAAAAATGTTTAATGGTGCCAGCCGGCATGGCTCAGTGATTGAATGTCCCTGTTTGGGCGTCTCCCCAGTAGGGGTCTTGCAGGAGGCAGCCAATCAATGATTCTCTCTCATCATTGATGTTTCTATCTCTTCCTGTCCCTTCCTCTATGCAATCAATAAAAATATACTTTGAACAGAGAATCCAAGATGGCTGCACAGGTAAACACGTAGCCGCAGCCGCACACAACAAAATACAACTAAAATATAAAATGGACATTACCCAGAACTACAGGAAAGTCGACTGACTGGAAATTCTACAACGAGATTCTACAAGGAAAAAACCAGAAGGAAGAGCGGAGGAGCTGTAAAAACCTAAGGTACGGAGACACGCAGCGCGCGTGGAGAGGCAGTCCCGGAGGCACGCACATTCTGTGCAGAGGATGGACTATTGACTCTGCTGCCAGATTGCCCTGGTGGGAAGGAGACAAAGGCTCCGGACTGTGCTGGGCCCCAGTTCCGACTCCTCAGAACCCCACTTCTAGGCCAGACCCCAGGGACCCAGGCTCAAACAGAGGGAGCTGGGCTGTAAGGCGGAACCCCGGGGGAGCGGCGAAAGGAGGTCCCAGAGGTGCGCACATTGCGAGCAGAGAAGGGACTGTTGGCTGTGCCATGGGATTGCCCTGGCGGGAAGGAGACAGGGGCTCCAGACTGTTCTGAACGCCACTTCCAACTCCACTTCCAGCTGAACTGAACCCCAGTTCCGGGCTCATTGGGGGAAAGCCTACACTGTTCGGTAGCAGGCGAAAATCGAGGGCACCTTTCTCCCAGAGGTGCTTGCAGCGAGTACCAAAGGACCCAGGGGATTACTGAGACTCAGGAACCGCATAGGGCATGGCTGACGGAAGCCTGTAGGCTCCACCCTGAAACTCCGCCCCATCAGGGAAGCAGCAAAAATGCCAAGACAAAGAAATAGATCACAAATGAAAGAAATGGAGGACAAGAAGCAAATGGATATAGAGTTCATAACCACACTTATAAGGTTGTTCAAGAATCTCCTAGAAAAGGCCGATAAAATAAATAAGACCTATGAGGATATGAAAAAGGATCAACTAGAAATAATAAGGATCAACAAGAAACGAAGAATACATTGTCCGAAATAAAAAATATTATACAGAGTCCTAAAAACAGAATGGAAGACCGCAAGAATCAAGTCAAAGATTTGGAACATAAAGAGCCAGAGGATACTCCTCCACAGAAGCAAGAAGATAAGAGAATCCAGAAAATTGAAGATAGTGTAAGAAACCTCTGGGACAACTTCAAGCGAACCAACATCAGAATTATGGGGGTCCCAGAAAATGAGAGAGAGCAAGATACTGAAAACATACTGAAAGAAATAGTGACAGTAAACTTCCCCCACCTGGTGAAAGAATTAGACTTACAAGTCCAGGAAGCGCACAGAACTCCAAACAAAAGGAATCCAAAGAAGACCACACCAAGACACATCATAATTAAAATTCCAAGAGCAAAAGACAAAGAGAATATTAAAAGCAGCAAGAGAAAAGCAGGTAGTTACCTATAAAGGAGCACCCATACGATTGTCAGCTGATTTCTCAACAGAAACCATGCAGGCCAGACGGGAATGGCAAGAAATATTCAAGGTGATGAATAGTAAGAACCTACAGCCAAAGATAATCTATCCAGCAAAGCTATCACTCAGAATCGAAGGCCAGATAAAGAGCTTCACTAATAAAAAAAAAGCTAAAGGAGTTCATCACCACCAAACCAGAATTATATGAATTGCTGAAGGGGGTTCTTTCGGAAGAGAAAGTAAATAAAGATAAAAATTATGAACAACAAATACGTAACTATCAACAAGTGAGTCTAAAAACCAAGGAAATTAAAAAAAACTGATGAACAATATTAACTGTTGAATACAATAGAATCAGAGGTATGGAAGGGGAGTGAACTGACGATTCTTGGGGGAAAGGGGAAAGGGGGATGTGGGAAGAGACTGAACATAAACTGTGCACCTATGGATGGGGACAATGGGGGGTGGGGAAAGGGCAGAGGGTGGGGTGGGAACCTGGTGGAGGAGAGCAATGGGGGGGAGGGGGAGAAACATTTGTAATAATATGAACAATAAATATCTATTAAAAAATATATAGATATATTTTACTATTAAGTGTATTTTCAAAGTGTGTGTGTGTGTATATATATATACACACACACACACTTTGAAAATACACTTAATAGTAAAATTGAGCTATTCAAGAGGTAAATTAAAATAGCTCATGAACCCTAGCTGGTTTGACTCGGTGGATAGAGCTCCAGCCTTCAGGTTCACTTTCCAGTCAAGGGCTCTTACCTCAATTGCAGGTTCCATCCCACTGTGGTAGTGACACATGCAGGAGGCAATCAATCAATGTGTCTCTCTCACATTGATTTTTCTATCTCCTCACTCTCTCTAAAAAAAATCAATGGAAAAATTTATCCTCGGGTGAAGATTAGCAGAAAATAGCTCATGAACTGGCCCTGGCTGGATAAGTTGGTTAAAGTGTTATCCCAATATGCCAAGGTTGTGGGTTCAATCCCTGGTCAGCCTATATACCAAAATCAACCAATGAATATATAAATAAATGGAATAGTAAATTGATGTTTTTCTCCATACCTCTCTTCCTCCCTTCTTTGCTTCCCTCCCTCTTTCCTTTCCTCTCTCTCTAAAATCAATAAAATTCTATAAATAATTAAAATAAATCAAGGAGTATCTGGCAAAAAACTAAGAACTTTAAATATAAAACTAAACTAAGTATCCTATCTAATAAAGAGGGAATATGCTATTGACCCTCACCCTGTGGCAAAGATGGTGGCACCCTCAGCCAATGATGGGAATATGCTAATTGACTGCCCCCCTCAAAGACAGTAGTGCCCACAGCCATTGAAGAGGAAATATGCTAATTGATTGTCACACCCTCAAAGATGGTGGTACCCACAGCCACGAGATGGCGACGCCCAGTCCCCTTAGCCATACCGGGGTGGCAGGCGTGCAGAAAGGCTGGGCCTACCCCACGCACCTGCCTTTGGAGTTCCCCTCAGCCCCCAGGCGCCCAGGGCCGGCCCGAAGTGCAGGCAAGCCTCAGATTGCAGCTGCCTAGCTCCCTACGGCTGCCCGAGGGTTAGGTAACCATGGCCGGCTGAGGCTTGTGCTGCCGGCAGTGTCAGCAGCAGGAGTGATGGGGCATCACCTTCGCCTGATCACCAGGGCTGAGGGACCTCCCCCCCACCCTCCACTGCAATGCATGAATTTTTATGCACCGGGCCTCTAGGCCTATATAATAAAAGGATAATATGCAAATTGACGACAAAACAGAACAACCGGTTGCTATGTGCCCTGACCACCACGGGGCAGACGCTCAATTCAGGAGCAACCCCTGGTGATCAATGCACTCCACTCAGCCAGAAGCCAGGCTCACGGCTGGCAAGAGCAGCGATGGTGGTGGCAGCCTCTCCCGTCAACACAGCAGTGCTAAGGATATCCGACTAATGGCTTAGGCCTGCTCCTTTAAATTTAGGCAGGTTGAAGTTTAAGAAATTATATTTTCTTCTTAAAGGTTGCAAGTTCAATCTCTTCTTAAAGGAAATATAATTTCTTAAACTTCAACTTGTCTAAATTTAAAAATCATAGTAACATTTCTAACGTTTCCATTAAAGCTTCAACAGACATGCCATTCTATTTACATTTAGCTATACTCATCTATGAAAGATGATCTTAAAATTATTTGCTTAGCTTTGGAAACCCATATGGCTGCTTTTATATGTATTAGATATCTGCATATGTAAATGTTTATATTTGATAAATTAGACATTTATGTACATTCACAATTAAATGTGATGTGTCAAGTAACAAATTCTCTGAGAACCAAGTTTTTATTTACAAATTTGGTCTTTAATCATTGGAGTATCACAATGGAGAGTCAACTCCTGTACATAAACAGTGTACTTGCTAGGCAAATCAGCTTTAAGAAAAATCCTCTGTAGTGCCCAAGTCCAAATCATATTTCTGTTCTTAGTTCCTTTTTATATACAAAAATCTGGAATTTTTTGTGTCTGGACATGAAAGGATGTGAGAATGTAACCAGTCTTTTTTTTTTTTTTTTTTTTTTAATCTTTATTGTTGAAAGTATTACATAGGTCCTCCACCTCCCCCAATCTTAGCCTGCCCCTGCCCCAGGCCTTCACCACCCTATTGTCTGTGTCCATGGTTATGCATATATGTATACAAGCTCTTTCATTGACCACAATATAACCAGTCTTTTTATCTGTAACCATTACCAGTAGACAAGGAGGAAAAGTTTGTCTAAGGAAAGAGCTGTTCTTCGAGATGTCCATGTTTCAGGTCCTTCATTACCTGTAGTAATAGAGACACCACCTAACCACAGGCCTCTAGGGTAAGGGCAGGGCTTAGATGAGCTGAGACACAAAAGCCTATCTCAGTCCAGAGGGAGTACTTTTACAGGGCATAGCAGAGAAGGAACTCCGCTCATGCAAAATTATTTCTTTCACATTTACTCCCAAATAAGGAAGTGTCTGTGGAACACATTTGTGTTGATTAATGAGAGAACTTAAATTTTATACATTTAGCTAGAACTAGAATGTAGTCCAGTCATTAAGTCTTATCCTTTGCTTTCTTTTCCCTTTGCTTTCTTTTCCCTGCTAGAAATATCTTGTCTCTTAAGAGATTGTAATATAATCATGTTGTGTGTTATTTTAGAATTCTCTTCAGTATTTTATTGTGCATATTTATGTATTTCAGCGGGAGAACTGAAGTCCAGTCAGTTCAGTATGGCAAAGAAAAAGCAAATAAGGACAGGGTATTTGCAAGGTAAGGCTCCTGTTTCAGTATCTTCTTTTTTTTTTTTTTTTTAAGAAATATTAAAATTTACTAAAATCTCTTTTCTCAAATATGATTACAAAATTATCACCTGACCCTTCATTTTATTAAACAACAGATTATGTTGAGGGAATAGTGAAATAGTTTGTCTAATTCATTCATTCATATTTATTGCATGAGCTATATTAACCCTGTGCCAAGCATTATAGCTCTGACTACACTGAATCAAGTATTATATAATTAATATAACTTTTATTGCATGATTTATTACCCTTTTTTAAAACATTTCCAGAGACCTGGCTGGGTGGCTCAGTTGGAGTGTCATCCTGTACATCCAAAGGTTTTGGATTTGCTTCCCAGTTAGAACATATACCCAGGTTGCAAGTTCGATCCCTGGTCAAGATGTGTATGAGAGACAACAAATCGATGTTTCTCTCTAACATCAATACTTCCCCCTCTCACCCTTTCTCTATCTTTAAAATCAATAAAAACATATCCACAGGTGAGGATTTAAAAAGTTATAACACTTGGAATCAAAGGAAGAGAGCCCAGACAAGCTCTACCAAGAAAGGTATCCTAGGAACCAACTAACAAAGCCACATTGGCTGCCTACCTTTTAATTTTAACCTAATAGGTCCCCACACATCCTTTGCCAGGAGCTGGGGCAGGAAAGCAGATTTTGGATTGCTGGCCCAGCCCTGAAAGAGAGCCTCCTCCTCACCACCCTCCACGGGCTCACCACCTTTCCCCCTGCCAGGGCACTTTTCTTTTGTGTGTGCTTTCTATGTTCTTAGTCTCTACTCCTCCTCCTGCTGCCTGTGTGGGTCAGGACCAGGTCCAGCCACAGGCAGAAAAAGACACCATGTACAGTGGCACATCTTGACTAGTTGCTAATTTTCACTTGTGAAAATGATTTGATTTAGAATGAAATGGTTATGCTTTAAAACAAAAAAACACAAAATGTTTTGAGTAGCATTACTTTTACTATCCAGTTATTTCCATATATTTTTTAATCATATTGTTAAGAAATAAGTTGCTTTTTATTTTGCTGTCATTTAATTATTTTCACTTTTTTAGGATTTTTAAATAGCCAATTTACTTTTTTTTTTTTTAATATTTTATTTTATTTATTTATTTTTTTTTAACAGGAAGGGAGAGAGATAGGGAGTTAGAAACATCGATAACAGAGAAACATCGATCAGCTGCCTCCTATACGCTCCCTACTGGGGATGTGCCCGCAATCAAAGTACATGCCCTTGACCAGAATTGAACCTGGGACCTTTCAGTCCGCAAGCTGACGCTCTATCCACTGAGCCAAACCGGTTTTGGCTATTAGCCAATTTACTTTTAACAAATGAAGTGAGGTGATTAAATTTATGTTTTAGAAAATGGTTTTATGAGCAAGGATAGACAAAGTATTAGAAATAGAGACTGAGTACCCAGAAACCAAGTTATTGCAGTAATCCAAGTGAAAATAATGAAGGCCTGAACTAAAAAATATATATATATCTTTATTGTTCATATTAAATAATGAAGGCCTGAACTACAATATTTTTTATGTATCTATATATATATATATATATATATATATATATGTGTGTGTGTGTGTGTGTGTGTGTGTGTGTGTGTGTATATATCTTTATTGTTTAGATTATTACAAAAGTTCTTCATTTTTTTCCCCCTCCACCAGGTTTCCACCCCACCCTTTGCCCTTTCCCCACCCTCCATTTTCCTCATCCATAGGTGCACAGTTTATGTTCAGTCTCTTCCCACACCCTCCACACCCCTTTTCCCCGAGAATCGTCAGTCCACTCCCCTTCCATACCTTTGATTCTATTATATTCAACAGTTAATATTGTTCATCAGGTTTTTTAATTCCCTTGGTTTTTAGATTCACTTGTTGATAGTTATATATTTGTGTTCATAAGTTTTATCTTTATTTTCTTCCTCCTCCTAAAGAACCCCCTGCAGCAATTCATATAATTCTGGTTTGGTAGTGATGAACTCTGTTCGCTTTTTTTTATTAGTGAAGCTCTTTATCAGGCCTTCGATTCTGAGTGATAGCTTTGCTGGGTAGAGTATTTTTGGCTGTAGGTTCTTGCTATTCATCCCCTTGAATATTTATTGCCATTCCTGTCTGGCCTGCATGGTTTCTGTTGAGAAATCAGCTGACAATCATATAAGTGCTCCTTTATAGGTAACTACCTGCTTTGCTCTTGCTGCTTTTAATATTCTCTCTTTGTATTTTGCTCTTGGAATTTTAATTATGATTTGTCTTGGTGTGGTCCTCTTTGGGTTCCTTTTGTTTGGAGTTCTGTGCGCTTCCTGGACTTGTAAGTCTATTTCTTTCACAAGGTGGGGGAAGTTTTCTTTCACTATTTCTTTCAATATGTTTTCAGTATCTTGCTCTCTCTCATTTTCTGGGACCCTCATAATTCTGATGTTGATTCGCTTGAAGTTGTCCCAGAGGTTTCTTACACTGTCTTCAACTTTCTGGATTCTTTTGTCTTCTTGCTTCTGCGGAGGAGTGTCCTCTGGCTCTTTGTGTTCCAAATCTTTGACTTGATTCTTGCGATCTTCCATTCTGTTTTTAGGACTCTGTATAATATTTTTTATTTCAGACAATATATTCTTTATTTCTAGTTGATCCCTTTTCATATTCTCATAGGTCTCATTTATTTTATCTGCCTTTTCTAGGAAATTCTTGAAAAATTTTATAAGCATGGTTTTGAACTCTATATCCAGTAGCTTTTTGTCCTCCATTTCTTTCGTTTGTGATCTCTTTCCTTGTCTCACATTTTCGCTGCTTCTCTGAGTTTGTAGGGTGGCTTTGTGTGTTAAGGTGTTATGGTTCAATGTCAGATTTAAATGATTTACAACAGATGGGATGTAGAAGGGAGAACAAATTTGTAATGGAAAAAGGTGTTAAATTGGCACAGATCTAGTTTGATATGTCTGAGCAATGCTCTTAGCAGGATTATGCAATAAATGATTAAATATTCAGAGACACTGGAAAAATGATGGCGATCCGCAAGAAAGCAGGAACGGAGAATGTGTGAGAGAGTGAGGGAGCAATAGAGGAGTGTGGGTGGGCGTGTGTGTGAGAGAGCTAGGGACAATTAGATCCTGCGGGTCTTCCAGAGGGCTGCCAGACTGGGCAGTCTTAGATTGCAAAACCCCACTGGCACCACGGGCACGCTGGGGCGGCCAGCATGGGCACAGAGACCACGCCATCTTGAAGAACAGGACTGTTTGTGACTTGGATCCTAGCTTCACCAACACCCAATCTGGTCTCAGACACAAGCCATGACCTTACAAGCACTTGGGACAAAGATCTGCGACCACAGCTGCAGAACCATGGACACCAAGTCTCCAGACATTCTGGCCACAGATAGCTGTGAGTCACAGAGCCCATCCGCTCCCCTGCTGCGGCAGCATAGGACCTGCCAGACCCACTCCATGCGAGCAGGCCTCCTGCCGAAACAGGGTGGCTGTGTGAATTAACTTTGACTCTGGAATTGTGCACACATGGGAGTCTGTTTCCTATGGCACAGTAGTGGTTCTCCTGCTGACACTGAGTGGCTATGCTGCCTGATTTTGACTTGGCACATACACAGGAGTCTGTTTCCCATGGCGCAAGACTGGGCCTCCCCTGAACATAGGGCAACTGTGCAACCCAGCCCCCCAAGCAGACTGGGGACCCTAATTCTCCACACAAGAGTTAGCAATGAGCACCAGTGACTTGACTCTCGGTGCACACACATGGAACTCTGTTTCTCATTGTGTGTGCACGCGATCCTTGATTCTCAATGCACTCACTCTGGGCCCCTATGACTCCAACTCTTGGCCCACAGGCACATGGGGACCTTGATTCTCAGCGCAAGACCACACTAAGCAACAGAGACTCCAATACTAGATTCTCAGTGCGTGCACATGGAGTCTCTGATTCCTGGCATGTGCTAGAGGACTCTGATTGTAGGTGCATGCCTGCGGGGACTTTTTTTTTTTTTTTTTTTTTTAATCAATGTAACACATGTTGGGTCCCTAATTGTAGGTGCACACATGAGGCTGCACTGAGCACTGGTGACTCTGATTCTCAGTGTGTGTGGCTCCCACCAACCCTTGGCAGCCACACACCTTGAGGTCCGAGCTCTTCATTCACACTCAGGTGGCATGATGCTCCCACTGCACATGGCTCAGGCCCCTGCAACTCAGCATTAGGACCTTCTAGTTATAGTTAGAATGTAGAGACAACAAAACAGTCCCCAAAGGAAAGAAAAAGAGGCTCGCCAAGAAAGGAAATAAGTGAAACAGAGGCATGCAGTGTGACAGAAAAAGAATTCAGCTTAATGGTCATACAGTTCATAAATCAGGTGGATGACAAAATCAACAACTTATGCAAAAATTAGAAAGAAATCAAAAGTGATATAGCTACAATCAAAAATGCTATGGAAGGTAGACTAGAAGAAGTGGAGGACCGAATTAGTAAGTTAGAATAAAAGGTAGAGAAACAAGTCCAATCTGAACACCAACTGGAGAAAAAAATTTAAAAGCAGGAGAGCCTAAGGCAGCTTTGGCACACCACAAAATGAAGTAGCATACATATAATAGGAATTACAGAAGGACAAGAAGCTCAGTAAGGAATAGAGAATCTATTTGAAGAAATAATGACAGAACACTTCCCTGATATGGGGAAGAAAAAAGTCACACAAGTACAGAGAGTCCCAATGAAATGGAAATCCCAAAAGACCTACACCAAGAAACGTCATAATTACAATGGCAAATGTTAATGACAAAGAAAGAATCTTAAAGGCTGCAAGACAGAGACAGAGAGTTACCTACAAAGGATCCCCCATCAGATTACCAAACGATTTCTCAACAGAAACACACGAAGCTAGAAAGGAATGGAATGGAATGGAATGGAATGGAATGGAATGGAATGGAATGGAATGGAATGGAATATACAAACTGATGTGAAGCAAATAACGGAATGCAAGAATATGCTATCCAGCAAGATTTATCAATCAAAATTGAAAGGGAAATCAGGAGCTTCATAGACAAAAAAGTATGCTAAGGGAATTTATCACTACCAAGTTAGCAATGCTAAAATGCAAGAAATGCTAAAGAAAGAATAGAAAGGGAGGAAGGAACACAGGCATAAAGTACAGAAATGTCTACAAACAAATACATATCAATAATAACATTAAATGTAAATGGATTAAATGCTGCATTCAAAAGACATTAAGTGTCTGAATGGATAAGAAAACATGACCCCTCTATATGCTGTCTACAGGAGACCCACCTTAGAACAAGGGACTCACAGAGACTGAAAGTGAAGGGATGGAAAAATAATTATCAGGCAAATGGAAATGAAAAAAAGCCAGAGTAGCAATACTTATATCTGACAAAATAGACCTCAGAATGAAGACCATACAGAAACAAAGAAGGCCATTTCATAATTCTAATGGGATCGATACAACAAGAGGATGTAACTCTGCTAAACATATATGTACCCAATGCAGGAGCACCCAAATACAAAAAAAAAAAAAAAAAAGATATCAGGGGAGAAATTGACAACAATACAATTTTAGTAGGAAACTTTAATACACCATTAACATCACTGGATAAATCCTCTAGACAAAAAAATTAGCAAAGAAACAGCAATGCTAAACAACTCACTAGATCAGATGGACTTAACAACTTGAGAACATTCCCAAAACTACAGAATATACATTCTTCTCAAGCACACATGGGACATTTTCAAATATAGACCACATATTGGGACACAGGGAAAGTGTTCCTTTCTCTTGGGTTTTCTGAAATAGACTAAGGAGTATAGGTGTTAGTTCTTTGAATGTTTGATAAAATTTCACTGTGAAGCTGTCTGGACCTTGTTATTTTTCTAAGAATTTATCTGTTTCATCCATATTGTCCAGCTTGTTCACATATAGTTGTTCTTAGTATTGTCTTACAATCGTTTGTATTTATGTGGTATCAGTGGTTACTCTTCCACTTTCGTTTCTGATCTTGTTTATTTGGGTCCTTTCTCTCTGTTTCTTGATAAGTCTGGCTAATGGTTTATCAACTCTGTTTATCTGTTTATCCTTTCAAAGCATCAGCTCTTGGTTTCATTGATTTTTCTTGTATTGTTTTTTTGTTTGTTTGTTTGACTCCATGTTATTTATTTCTGCTCTAATCTTTATTATTTCCTTCCTTCTACTTACTTTGGGCTTTTCTTGTTGTTCTTTTTTCTAGTTCTTGAAGTTGTAGGATTAAATAGTTTATTAAGTAGTTTATTGTTTTTTTCTGTTTTTTGAGGTATGCCTCTAGTTCTGTGTATGAACTTCCCTCTTGGGACGGCTTTTGCTATGTCCCAGAGATTTGGGGTTGTTGTGTATTCATTTTCATTGGTTTCTAGGAAGTTTTTTTATTTCTTTCTTTATCTCGTTGTAACCCATTCATTGTTTAATAACATGCTATATAGCCTTCATGTGTTTGAATATTTTGGGGTAGTATTTTACTGTAGTTTATTTCTAATTTCATGTCACTGTGATCTGAGAAGATGCTTGATATGATTTCAATGTTCTTGGACTTGTAGAGATTTGTTTTGTATCATAACATCTGGTATATGTTTGTGAATGATCCATGTTTTCAGGTGTTACACTCTGGCAGACAGCACCCTGCTGCTTTTCACAGCCTGATATTATGTGGGTATTCTCCTCAGTTTTGATGCTCTCTGCTGAGATGCCCAGCTTCAGGATTAGATCCCAGAGTTCTCAGTGGCAACTCCCCACATCTGAAATATCTCACAGGGCCTTCATTTGCTGTCTATGGGCAACCAGCCAGCCCTTTTGCCCCCACCTCTCCTACCATTCGCTATGCAGTATCCACTTTTGGTCCTCAGGTGTCAGGGTTCTCTCCTGCAAGTTTTCTGTTGATTATTCAGGAAGTTTTTCTGTATTTTAGTTGTAATCCCAGTTTGTTCCTGGGAGCATGTCCATGTAGCATCCATTTATTTGTTGCCATTTTTAATCCTTGGGTATTTTTTTAATGTTGAAAAATCTATAGTCATTTATAATGTCAGTAAATTGTTAAATAGTTAAATCCTTTTATCCTAAACTGTAGATGTAACTTTAGGATTCTTCCCCTTACCCTGGGTCTTCCATGCCTCCAGAATCCAAGTCATTACTAAGGCTATCTGAGGCTTTGCCAGTACTATGCCCTGAATGCTATAAAAATAAATTTAAGCCAAAACCGGTTTGGCTCAGCAGTAGAGTGTCGGTCTGCGGACTGAAAGGTCCCAGTTCGATTCCGGTCAAGGGCATGTACATTGGTTCGGGCACATCCCCGGTAGGGGGTGTGCAGGAGGCAGCTGGTCGATGTTTCTCTCTCATCGACGTTTCTAGCTCTCTCTCTCTCTTCCTTCCTCTCTGTAAAAAATCAATATAATATATTTTTTTTTAAAGGAAAAAAAAAAGAAGAAATCCTCACTGAGTCTTCAGTGAGCCAAAAGCTTTAAAAATAAATAAATAAATAAATAAATAAATAAATAAATAAATAAATTTAAAATAATAGTATAAGTTCCTTGGTGTAAAAATATTGGAAACAAAAACAATATATATATATATATATATATATATATATATATATATATATATATATATATAATTAATTAATACATGATTTATATGTGTTTGAACAATAACATTTACTGCACTTGTTTTCTTCCTTCCTTGCTTACCCTCATCCTATCCTGGTTGGTCTGTGAATAATCCACCCCACAGGAATGCCATCAATGAAAATGCCTTGAAATAGGAAGGATTTAGCTAGTTAAAGCTATACCATTTTGCTGCGACAAGTGGACTCTTCACTTTGAATGGTGTAATTTAGCATTTGTTCAAAAAAATTTAGAAGTCGATTTATTATTTCTTATTTTTAGATTTGTGAGGAAAATATTGTTTCTCTATTAAATATATTACTAAATATTGGTGTTATATTAGTAGTAGTTTGGTCATTTTAGAAAGGAGAAAAAAGACCATGAGAACACAGAGATGCCTACCTTAGTGTACGTAACTACTGAAATTATTCAGAATCTTCCCTTTTACAGTCCTGGATACCTTGTTTCCAGTTAGACATTACTAAGGACCTGCACAGTAAAACGTTAATTTGAAATTGTTTTCCTTGAAATTGCTCTTGAGAAAGAGTTCACATCCTATCAATTTTGTTGTTTTAATTAAAAATGTATTTCTTCTAGCTCTTAACTTTTTGTAACACTCCTTTCAAACTTGGTAAAATAAAAGTAAATATTTTTCTGATTCTTTTCTGTTAAAACTGCATCATGACAAAAACTAACATTATTTTCTTAACAAGAAACTTACTTTATTCACTTGATATTTACAAAACTGTTGAACACAAATTGATAACTAGTTCCACTATAGTGTGATGTTCTAATATGAGTACCAAGTCATAGCTGTATTTATATATTAATGTTAATATCACATGAAAATAACTTTCTTATAAGTGTTAATGTTTTAATATTTTGATTATATCAGATTTCTAGAAATATGCAGTTACACCTGAGTCTTAGTTCTTCATTTTGTATATGCATTATTAAAATGTGAAATTGTTTAATAGGTGACTTTATAAGACAGATATATATCATTCACCGAATAGTAAAGCTACCATTCTAATACCATAAACTCCAAATAGCCATCCTATTTCTCTTGTCATGTCAGAATTATATGAATCCTCTTTGAAGGTGTTAATAGTGAAAGATTAAGCTATTCTGGGGTGGTTTTTATAATATATCAGAAACTTGTTTTGGTGACCTGATGCACGTGTGCCAAAATATTCAGATGGTTTTAGTAATTATTAAATTCACTCATTCTCTTAAAATATTAGAGAATTTTAGAGTTGGCAATATAAATAGAACAGATTTCTCCTTAGACTTTTCATGTAAGGTTGGTTTTTCTTCAGCAATAAGTTAACTGTGTTTTATTTATATATCAACTCTTTGAATTGCTTTTATACTTTTTTAATTGTCATATAATATCTAAGAAGAAAGCATAAGAATGTTCTCATGCAATAGAAAATTGAGGTGCCATGGTCAGAATATGAATTTACCACATTGCAAACACACTGATGAAGTGTGGTATTTTTTTCTCTGAAATTTCCACACTCAACAGGAAACATAGACAGCAAGTCTGAGTGGGTGGGTCTCTGAGGTTAAAACTGTTAATAAAATAAAATATCTGAAATTTAGCTTTAAATGCAAAGCATTTACAACCATGTTTAGTTTATTAACAACAGTCAAGTGTTCTGACGCTTTAAACTAGGTGAGTATAACTGGATTTTTTCCATTTTCAAATGACTTTTTTTCCTCTCTTAGAAAATGAAAGTAGTTGCTCTCCTAGCTATCGTTATTAAATTTTCTTACAGCTTACATTTAGTAGTTTAATATATGAGAAAGAATAGTTTAACATTAAGAATTAGCATTCATAAGAGAGCCATAAATGCTAAAGTTCATGCTTTAAAAACTTCAAATTTACTTATGAAAAATGAAATCTGAATCAACATCCTTTTTTTTTAAATTGATAACATTTACATCTCCTAGCAAATGTTAAATGTTCTTATATTAAGGAGATGTCATTAGGCCAAACTAAAAAGGCTTTAGCTATAAATACATGAAATGATATATTTGTGTGGTTTGGATTCATAAGTAATTTAAGTTCCTCATGCTTTAGTAAAGTTAGTAGACTAAAACATTGCACAGAAAACTTAGATACTCGTATATTATAAAATTCAGGAGGTAGTAAAGGACCTTAAGATTATACATTGTACTGATAACATAGATATTAGTTGTAAGGTCAAAATTAGGATTTAGGGTCCCCACCCATCATGGTTTTTTGTTGTTGTTGTTGTGTGTTGTGGTGTTTTGTTTTGTTTTTTTGTTTTTGCTTTTTTTTGTTTGTTTTGTAGAAGAAAATATTTTCTACAAAAGAAAATAATTCAAGAGAGAAACATGGAAATAAAGACTAATGAAATGGAAGAAAGATGTAAATATATATAAAAGAATGCCAACCCAATAATATTTTCTGGGATTTAAAATAGGTAGAAATAAAATACAAGACAAATAATATATCAATAATAACTTTAAAAAAATAAGACTAATAAAATACTGTAGAAAAAAAGCAAATAGAGAAGAGATTAGAATACTAAAAAAGTAAATATAAGTCCAAATATGCTTCCTGGTTTGTACATAAATCTTATTGAGTACTCTTGGTTATTGTTACATGGTTTTTAGTCTTTTGTTTCTCTGTGTTCTTCAATAAATTTCTTTTTTTTTCCCCTAGTGACTTTCTTACTCAAATATGAAATTATCAGTTCATAAGATAATTTATTATGTGTTTTTATACAAGTAGTTTAATTCATAATATTAACCTCCATATTAGCTCTGCATCTCAAAAAAACTAAAATTTAGATAGATGTCATATATTTTCCATGAATTTTGGCCACTATTTGAATTTGCATATAAAAAAGACTTTAGTTAACTTACATAAAATTCTGAGGGTGTTTAATCTCTGCAAAGATCGATATCTTTTCTGAAAAGATGATAGCTGAAATATATAAGTAGGTAACAAAACATATTCTTTTATTTCCCACCATGAGACAAAATCTCACTGGTGGGGAGAGTTCAGTGAGCAGGGGAAGGAGACATATATAATGCTTTCAACAGTAAATAATTTATAAGTTAATAAGGACATAAATAAATAAATAATGTGTTTTAATAAACCCTGCCTTTATAATTTAAAAAGAAAGAAAAGAAAACTATCCACTGGCCTACTACATATTAGAAGGAAAAAATACAAATAAAATGTAATATACATAACTATCATTTTTGCCTTGTCCTCCCTGAGGCAGAGGATCAGGGTTTGAATTTAAGGACATTCAGGAGATAATATGTCAGGAATTATTTAATACATTCAAGGATTTCAGAGACTCTACAATTTTGATAATATTTGAAAAAACTTTTGATAGCCATCTCTTCCCTTGCTTTTTCCTTTTCTCCTTTTTAATCTTGTTTCTTTTTCTCCTTTTCCCTATTCTCTCTCCTACTTTTTCTGGCTTATTTTTTCTTCCTTAATATAAATATTTACTTTCTTAGGAAAGTATTTGATAAATAGTCTCTGACAACAGTAATTTCTTGAAAGTAAACTATATTTACTCATCTAGAATATATGTTAATACAAATTCTGAGTTTTGGTTTATGGTTTGGTGCATAAAATTAAAAATTTTACATATTATTTTGGCAGATCCCCAAGTAAACCCTTGGCACGAAAATTAATGGATTGGGAAGTAGTAAGCAGAAATTCAGTATCTGATGACAGGTTGGAAACACAAAGCCTTCCATCACGAACTCCACCTGGGACGCCTAATCAGTAAGTGCAGACTCAAATCAGGTGTTCATTTTTCTCATTTCTAAATTATTGACTATATATGTCCATTACTTGAAGATCAAAATATGTAAACATTTCTTATTTAAATTTTGGTTAGATATGACTTTTGTTATTGCAGATCATTATTTCCTCTGAGCATTTCTCTGAGCCTCTAGCTCATTGTGTAAGTGGCATGAAATAATAGCCTCCCATCAGATGAGGTAGTAGAGCCTTCAGCAAGAATGCTCAATTTCTTACACAGTCAACTTTTAAAGTAAGGGTTCCTAACCAATAAATCAAAATCTGCTACTAGACTTAAAATATGAGAATATGGTTGTTGTTGACATCATCCTTTTCCATGTGGATCTCCATTAGAATTTCTGAAGGAGCATACGTTGTCTGAAAATTCTAAGTGACTATGATTCTCTTACTTAAGCTCCTACCCCAGCCACTGCTCTGCCATTTTCTATGGTCTAGAAAGAGGGATTTCCAACATCAGTTCATGCAAACTTGGCCATAGCTATGCTACGAAGCTGTGTTATTCAGCACTTTTGGTTTATTATACTCTAGGATTTCTCACAAATGCCGTATATTTTGGTGTAGATAGTAATAATAACATGATGTTATCTTCATTTTATAATGCTAACAGATGTGTTATAATATGTGTATGTAATTAAGATATTAATAAATGGATGTGTGTCAGTACATTGACAGACCTTGTTAACCCATAGGTTGATATACAAAATATTTGAATTTTGGTATGAAATACAATATTTGAAGAAATATCTCATACACATTAATGTCCAATCGGTGTACACTACGTTAAAGTTGTGTCACTGATAGATGTTTGTGAACCAAAGAATACACTTCTACCATATTGCCAGTAAAGTATACATCAAAAGTTGGGGTTCACAGAATGATACTTAATTCCTAGATATCTTTCTTTTCTAGAAAAAATAGACTAAAAAGTTTCTGTCTTGCTTATTACAGGTTGCTAAATCATCTTTCTTTAAAAGAGATTGTTTGTATTCAAAGGCTAATTAACTTGTTAGAAGAATATCCAGAAATTTCTTTTTCGGGCCCTTTTCTAGCCAGCCATTTATCCATTTGTGACCAGGAACAAGAAATTTAAACTAGATGATTGAATTAGTTAGCTCTAATTAATGAAACAATTCTGGATGATCTGAAAAGATTGGCTTTTTTCTAAATTTTAAAGAAACAGTACAGTATAGGGGTTATTTTGAGCAAATTAATTAATCTCTTTGTCCCATTTCCTTTATCTATAAAATTATATTTATAATAATAGTCTTATAGTATTGTTATGAAAGTTAAATGGTGATGTATGTAAAATGCTTAGAATAATGCCTAGCACAAAATGCACGCAATAAGTAAATGTTAGCTAGCATAGTTAATAATAGTGACAGTAATTCATGTGACTATGTCATGTATGAGGATAGAAATATGTAATTCCGTATTTAATCATAGGAAGTAAATAAAGTCCCATAAATAAAAAACATAAGAATTCAAAAAGAATATGCTAAGTGAAATCAGTCAGTCAGAGAAAGCTAAGACCCATATGATTTCATTCAGATGTGGGATATAAAACTAAAAGGCATTGACACAAACAACAGTATGATAGTTACCAGAGGGAAGGGGGGAATGTAGTAAAGGGAAAAGGGATCCAAGTATATGGTGATGGAAGACTATGATTAGACTGTGGGTGGTTAGCACACAATGCAATATACAATGAAAAAATAATTCAGACAAGAAGATATTTCTAAATCGTTTATTCTATCTATTTTATGAGTGCTCATTAAGTCACCAAGTTGTAGTAACTAAAACCTAGAAACATTGAGGTTGGTAGAGATAATAGATGACTAAATAGATAAAATCCTTGTGGTAGATGATTGTCTATAGCTCAGATTTTGATTTCTTATTCTGTGTTCTTTCTGTTTATGTCACACTGTTTTTGTCAAGAGACTTTGAGTAGTTGATGTGGTTAGTCTTAAAAGTACACACCCACTTTTTGAAGGAATCATATAAATAACATTTTTAAAATTGAATTAAAGCACATTTTACTCAATTTTCTTCCTCTTTGTGTAGTCGAAATTCTGCATTCACACAAGAGGGACCCCGGTTACGACCATCTTCAGTTGGTCATTTGGTAGACCATGTGGTTCACATTTCCCCAAGCGAAGTATTTGGAAATCACAGATCTCCATCTTCAACACAAGCTAACAGCATCATTCTGGAATCATCATCGTAAGACCTTTTCCTGTTCAATTTCCTTCTTATAAATAATAATACCCCAAATTGTTTCACTTTAAATATTCTTTGAAATTAGGGTATTTGATACAAGTTTTTATTTTTGCAATATTTGTAAATGTGCTTATTTGTCTCTGAGAGTTCTTGGTGCTCTCTTCACCAAAAAGAAATCTCCATTATTTCATTGATTCAGTATGTTCTTGAAATTTTAGTACATACACTTAAATATTTCTGCAGATACTATAGTACTGTGGAAGTCAGTAAGGTAGTGAAAGATAGAGTTTTTAAAAATATTTTTCAGAAAGGGACCCATGAGATGACTAGACAGTTTGGAAACATAAAGTAGCAGAGGGGAACTAAGTAAGATGACTGTTTCACTGAAAATAATAATGTGAAAATAATGTACACATTATGTTTAAAATTCATTCTTGTTTTATATTCTATACTGATACACATATTCATCTTCTTAAGTCAGTATTTATATGTCATCAGTTTAATGTACAAAATGTTTTCCCCTCATTAAAATGCAACATCTGGATTTATTGGTTTATATAATACAGTTCATATGTAAGTAAAAATACAGTGTGAGAATTAAGATAAAAGTAAAATACTTTATAAGATACATAGATAGGTAAGAAGATTCATTAATTGTTGAGAAAGAGGTATAAGATATAGTGAATGTAATCAGGATTAAAGAAAAGATGGGAGGGTAGATAGAGTGATCAGCAAAGCAGTTATTATAGGTACTCTAGGAAAATGTCACTAAATCTGTAAGACCCATACTGGGAACAGTATTTTCTGTCCACAGTGGAAAGTCTGCAGTTGTGAAGGACTGGCTGTATACATTGCCCTTAGACCATCTATAATAATAAAAGCATAATATGTTAATTAAACTAGACAGCTAAACGACATTCTAATGAAGCCACAGGGACTGAGGCAGAGGCGGTTAGGGGCAAGTAGGCAAGAGGTTAGGAGTGATTGGGCAGGCTAGTATTTAGGGGAGATCGGGCAGACAGGTGAGTGGTTAGGGGTAATCAGGCAGGCAGACAGAGGTAATTAGGGGAGATCAGGCAGGCAGGCTAAGCAGTTGGAGGCGATCAAGCAGGCAGAGTGTTTAGGGGCAATCAGGCAGGCATGCGAGTGGTTAAAGGAGATCAGGCAGGCAGGTGAGTGGTTAGGGGTGATGAGGCAGGCAGGCAGAGTGGTTAGGGGCGATTGGGCAGGCAGGCAGGTGAGCAGTTAGCAGCCAGCGGTCCCGGATTGCAAGAGGATTGTCATGGATTGTGAGAGGGTGCAGGCTGGGCTGAGGGAACCCTCCTCACCCTCCCATTTCCCCTGTCCCTCATGCACAAATTTCATGCACCGGACCTCTAGTTTTATATAAGAGATTGAACATCTACGGATTTTGGTATCCTCAAGGGTCCTAGAACCAATTCCCTGTGGAAAACAAGGGATTACTGGGGGAGCACATAGTTGTAGAAGCTTCCCCAAGCATCCTAAGCCCTAAGAGCAACCATGCATGTCGAGAACCTGTCTACCACCCTCTGAGAAGTTATTTTAGCAAGAAAGTTATACAAAACCATAAAGGAAGGTAGATAGCCTATGATCTGGAACCCAAAATTATATTCTTTACTTTGTTACATCTTGGCTGATCCTCTTTCTATATTCCATTCTCTTCACCTTTTCTTTAGAATTTGGCTTAAATGCCAACCTGAACCTGTATGCTTGTGTTCTCTTCCTATTGGTGTCTTCCTGTAGCTAGGAATGTTTAAAGAAGAGTTAGACTCAAACACCCACTGGAGTCTGACAAGTAACACAGGGTGGGATTTATGTGAACCTAAATACCCATGACCCATTGAAAGGCAGCAGCTACCCCTTGGCTTTGTCCAGTGGTTGACAACTTACAATTTAGGTCCATTCTTTCCAGAACTTCCAAACTTTTCCTTCTGGAAATCCATATTTGCCATGTAATTTTTAATGTCAATTAACTCACATTTTATAAAAACAATTGATGGGCCAAATGTGTGTTGGCCAAAATAGTTTCACAATCTCCAAATTTGCAACCACTATCCTAGGACAGTGATTTCTATTCAGAAGTACATAATAAAAATCACTTCTCAAGCCTTTTTACCATATATGCCTTATCTTACCTCAAAAATGCAGATTCAATGGTGTTAGCAAAATGTCCTGTAATGCCAGTGGTGTCCCTCTTTTGTAACTGAGCATCGCCATTGTTACGCCCAGACCCATCAGGTTTGGTTCACTGAGCTGTTACACTACAGATTGGGCATCAGTTTGTCCCTGTACTATTACTTGGCACTATATGTAGCCTATTAGTGGACCAAGAATAAAGAAAGTCACTCTAACTCCATTCCTATCTGATCTCAGCTCTTACACTCTTCCCTATAGATTTTTAAAAAATATATTTTATTGATTTTTTACAGAGAGGAAGGGAGAGGGATAAAGAGCTAGAAACATCGATGAGATGTGCCTGCAACCAATGTACCTGCCCTTGATCGGAATCGAACCTGGGACCCTTCCGTCCTCAGATCGATGCTCTATCCACTGAGCTAAACCAGTTTCGGCATTCCCTATAGATTTTTAGTTTGAAGCTAAATGCTTCCTGAGTATGACAGCTGAATACAAAATTAGGAAAAGTTTCTCTTCACCTTGCCTAAGTAAGGAATGAGACCTATCGATCGAAATATGTAGAATTCAGAGACTTCAGGTTTTTGTAAAGACTTGGAGGCTTTTAATCAACTTCTTCTTAGAAATGTCACATCTGTGAGGCTCTGCAAGGGATGTCCATCTTCATCTTTCTTAATCTCTTTTAGCACAGCATCCATGTCTATTCTAATCTGTGGGAATATTTTTTGACCCACAGCATTAGATTGTATTGAATCTTAGAGGTGTGGTTTCTTAGCAATTGAAACTAATGGAATAAAAACTCATATGTTTGGTATCTGGATCCCTGGACATCAAGGTAGACCTCTAAGAAGTTTTTGCTACAAAGGAGAGGTTTATTCTCTGATGCAGTATTACAGGTTTATCAGAATTGAGACCATTTTATGCTCTGCAGCCTTCTTTGTAGAAAGTTAGACTGAGTGGACATTCTTGTTTACCTACTTATTTAATTATTATATTTTATAGTGGCTTATACAATTTCAGAAGGACTATAATTCTCATTAAGAAACCCTCCCTGGAGGACATAGAGTTACACATAGATTATTCATTATTAATTCCTCTGACTTCCTTGGCACTAATCAGATTTTTAGTTCCCTACTAATAGTCACCAGGTATTTAGCAGCAAGCATCTAAGTTCACAGCTTCTCTACCAAGGAAGAGCATATGTATTCTCTAGCAAGGAAGGGCCACTGCGGCGGTAACCTGTGTATTAGTTATCTTGAGCTAAAGTATGCAAATTACCCTACTTACAGTGACTTGCAACACAGATTATTTTTTTTTTATAACACATGTACATCGTGGATGGACTGCCTCCACCCATGTCTTTTTTATTCCAAGACTCAGACTGACACCAGCCCGTGTTTGGGATGTGGCTGATCATGGCTGAGGAAAAAGAGAAGCATATTGAGTCCAGAGCTGTTTCTTAAAGCTCCTTTTCAAAAGGAGAAGCATACCGCTTCTATTCATATTATTATGGCCAGAGCAAGTCATATAGCCAAGCTTAATGTCAAATGGGAAGGGTGGAGAATGATTTTTGAACAGCATATAATTGAATACTTCCTCACGCCTATGTTGTTAGTCAATAAAAATAAACAGAAACTGAGTAAAATCTGTGCCTGAGTATCACAGCGGCTATTAACTTCTTATCTGTCCTTAAGCAATGGACAGTAATTCTTTTATTTCCCTCCAAGGACCTCCTGCCATCTCAGAGATAAATATAAGCCCAAAGATGGTCAGTGCTCTTATCAAGGACCATTTTTCCCTTGCCTGCGCTCCTCAACTCCTCAGCTTCCTGGATGCATGCCTTCTAGCATACAAGTTTAACCACTGGCTCCCCCTTTTGGTCTTTGTGAGAAATTCACAAGTAATGTTAACATGCTGTGCTTGAACTTTTATTATTTTTTATCTCAATTACAGTTAACATTAATATTATTTGAGTTTCAGTTATGCAGCATTGTAGTTAGACAAATCATATACACTGAGTGGCCAGATTATTATGATCTCTGAATGCATAATAATATGGCCACTCAGTGTGTGTGTGTGTGGGGGGGGGCGGGGGGTGCGCGCGCGCACATGCATATTAGAGGCCCGGTGCATGAATTCGTCAATGGGTAGGGTCTGACCAGGGGGGTGGACATGGGCATTTGGCCAGCCTGCCTGTTGGTTGAACTCCTGGTCGAGGGGACAATTTGTATATTAGCCTTTTATTATATTATGTTCAGAGATCATAATAATCTGGCCACTCAGTGTATTTTGCAAAATGTTTTTTCCCCCCAATATTTTTAGTACCCACCTGGCACAATATATGGTTATTACAATATTAGAGGCCCTGTGCGTGAAATTTGTGCACAGGGAGGAAGGGGTGTGTGTGTCCCTCAGTCCAGCCTGCACCCTCTCCTATCTGGGACATCCCTCTCACAATCCTGCTGGCTCCCAACCACTCGCCTGCCTGCCTGATTGGCCCTAACCACTTCTGCCTGCTAGCCTGATCATCCCCCTAACCTGATCAATGCCAAACTGTTCCCTGGTCAGCCTGGTCGCCACTAACTGTCTTCCCCCTATAGGCCTGGTCCCTCCCAACTGCCCGCCCTTGCAGACCTGGTCACTCCAGCTACCCTCCCCTGCAGGCCTGGTCCCCCCAACTTCCCTCCCCTTCTGGCCTGGTCACCCTTAACTGCCCTACCCTGCTGCTCTGGTTGCCCAACTGCCTTCCCCAGTAGGCCTGGCTCCTCTCCCCCAACTGTCCTCCCCTGCAGGCCTGGTTGCCCCAAACTACCCTCCTCTGCCAGCGCAGTCACCCCCAACTGCCCTCCCCTGCAGGCCTGGTTGCCCCTAACTGCCCTCCCCTGCAGGTCTTGTCCCTCCCACCTGCCCTCTCCTACAGGCCTGTGTCCCCCCTAACTGTCATCCCCTGCAGGCCTATGTCCCCCCTAACTGTCCTCCCCTGCAGGCCTGTTTGCCCCAGCTGCCATCTGCCAGCCCAGTTGCCCCTAATTGCCCTGCCCTGCAGGCCTGGCTGCCCCCAACTGCCCTCCCTTGCTGGCCTGATCACACACAACTGTCCTCCCCTCCTGACCATCTTGTGGCAGCCATCTTGTGTCCACATGGGGGTGGCCATCTTTGACCCCATGGAGGTGGCCATGAGTGATGGTCAATTTGCATATAACTCTTTATTATATAGGATTACCGTATTATATAGGATTACTGTATTGACTATATTCCCTATGCTGTACTTTGATTATTTTGCAACTACCAATTTTTACTTTTTATTCCCTTCACCTTTTTCACCCAGTACCCTAGCCCCTCTCATCTCTAGTAACTGTCAGTCTAGTCTCTGTTCTCAAAAGTACAATTTTTACCTTGAAACTTCCCCTATTATACCTAGCTTTTTTTTTTTTTTTTTTTTTTTGCTTTTTTTTTTTAAATCAATACCTTCTGTTACAGACTGTGGCTTATGTTCTCTAATGTTAATTAGATTTTCACATCTTCCCCCTTAAGTTATATACTCTAACAAGGTCTCATACAGTTTTGTCTTTTTGGTGTTCTCAGCATTTTTAATCAGATTCTAATCCTTATTGCAGCATTGAGTTCATTACTTTCATTTTTATTTCTAAATAAATTGGGCCACTTAACTTCTATAGACTACCAGTTGTTTTACCTGTGGAATGGCTCAACTCTCAGTTCTGATTTCTCTTTGCCTGCCTTGTTTCCTGGCTATTTGTATGACTACATTGAAAACTTTTTAAAAAACGTTTTTGGAAAGGTATGTACCCTGTTATAATGATTACTATAAATATCTTCACACAGATACCCTTGACATAGATTTTTTTATATGTAGTATTGATTACAGATTTGATAAAGTAGAAAATTGTATGTGCTATTTAAACTTCAAATGTAAAAATATTTCATTAAACAGTGGCATTTGCAAATCAATATGGTATTTAAAGCTTGTCTCTTACTAGACATTGTAAATATCTGAGTTGCTTGACTCTAGCTTTTAAAATAACAAGTATATGAGACAACTTCCAAAATACTTGTTCTTTTCCTTTTTCCTATCTAGATCACAAGAGACCCCTGGGGATGGGCAGCCTCCAGCTTTACCACCCAAACAATCGAAGAAAAACAGCTGGAACCAAATTTATTATTCACATTCTGAACAAGATCTGGAAAACCATATTAACGAGGCATTTGATGTTCCATCTTCCCCTGAAAAATCTACTGTAAGTAGTTTCAAATCTCAGATTTCTTTGAAATTTTTAAATCATAAATGAAGTTATTTTTGTATAGTGGCACGTTTTGTAGTATTTTCTCTTTTCATTAGAGGCCCGTACACAAAATTTGTGCATGGAGGAAGTAGAGGTCCCCTCAGCCCAGCCTGCACCCTCTCAATTCCGGGACCCCTCAGGGGATGTCCAACTGCCAGTTTAGGCCCAATCCCCTAAACTGGCATTTGGACATCCCTCTCACAATCCTGGGCCACTGGCTCCTAATTGCTCACCTAGCCTCCCTGGTTGCCCCTAACTGCCTCTGCCCTCTTCTCTCCCCCTCACTGCCCCACCTGCTGGCCTGGTCGCCCCTAACTGCCTCCCCACCCCCTGCTGGCTTGGTTGCCTCTTACTGCCCCCGCTGCCAGCCTGTTCGCTTTCAACTGCTCCCCCCCCCCCCCCCCCCCGGCCTAGTCTCCCCATGCAGCCTGCTGTTCAGTCCTTTGGTCGTCCCTCACTAACCCCCCTGCCGGCCTGATCATAGGCAGCTATATTGTGAGGGTCAATTTGCATATTACTTCTTTATTATATAAGATCATATGTTTTCTCATAAATTATGACATGATATAACCTAACTGGAATTTCCTTTTATCATCATTTATATAAATGCTCATTGCTCTGGATGTTAATTCTTAATAAATATATGTTGATTTTAGTATTGTAAAACACATTTCTAGAACCAATGCTAATAGTCCATTAAATACCGTTAACTTGATTATAATTCACTGAGTGCATAGACTATCATTTTCATCAACCTTTTGACTATATTTATGAATTATGTTGGTACTTTTGCCTTATAGAACATGCTTTTAACACAACAAATGGTAAATTGTAAAATCCCCTGATTTATGAATTTTTATTGCTTTTTTAGATAGATGTAAATAAACCAAAAGTGAGATTATCAATAAATTTTAAGGATACATAGTGTTCATGAAAAAGGGTAAGGACAGACAAAATATGCATATATTTCAGGAAACTTAATAGGTACATCAGTAAGTAAAATAAAATAAGATGCAGGGAGAAGAGGGTCCACAGCAAGTTTGGCACTGCCAGAAATTTCTGGTAGCCATTGCACACATGGCCCTCTCATTTTTCCACCTATGGCCCTCCCATGTTATGTCAAGTTGAAAGGCAAGAGGCACTCACTCTATTCTCCCATACTTGTTGTTCCACCACCATAGACACGTCAAAAAGAGAGAAGAATCCTTACCCATCATGGCAACTTTAGTGTTACCTCTGTGGTGATTCTTTTGTATCATTCATTCATTGGTTCATAGTTGTTGAGATCGTTCTGTGTGCTAAAGTACTTTGGTAGGTAATAGGAATACAGAGATAAGTAAAACATGGCCCCTGCTGTTAAATAATCTATGGTGTAGTTTGATTTTTCATTCATGTCTTTATTGAGTATCTGCCATGCATTGTTGTGGGCTTTGAGGGTTTTATGGAAAAACAAAACAAAAAAACACCTTGCCTTCAAGGAACTTACATTCTGGGGATAAAGGCGAGACAAATAGTAAACAAGGCACATAATTTAAGTATATAGCATATTAGATATTATAAATGCTAGGGAGAAACATAAAGTCAGAAGGCCTAGGAAATTTCAAGAATTTTAGATAATATAGCCAGGAATGAACTTAGTGATAAGCCATGTAGATAAGCTGAGGGAATGGTAGGTACAAAGGCAGGGGTATGACTGATACAATCAAGGAAGTCAGTGTGGCTAGTGCAAAATCAGCAAATGAGGAGGCGATGGGTCCAGAACTGGGTCAGATCCTGAAAGCCTTGTCTTATAAAATAAAGACTTTGTTTTAAACCCTGAGTGAGATAGGAAGCAAATGCACATACAGATCTGAAGAGAGAAATAGCATAATGTGACAAGTTTTAACAGTTTCATTCTAGCTGTTCTATTAAAAATAGCCTGAGAGCAGGGTAGTAGAGATAGTGTGTTATAATATATTGAAGTATTTCAAGCAAGCAATGGTGATTTGGACCAGCATGGTAGCCATAGAAGGAGTAAGACATGACTATATTCTGGCTATATTTATAGAGTAAAACTAACATAATATGCTGATGGGTTAGATTGGTGTATTAGAGAGAGATCAAGGATAGAAGCAAGGTTTTTGCCCTGAACAACTAGAAAGGTGAAGTTTCCATTTACTAAGATCTAAAGACTACAGGTAGAGTAGGTATGGGTGGAATATCAGGAGCTCAATTTTGGACATGCTAAATTTGAGATGTCTATTAGAAATCCATTTGGAGATGGGATTCTGAAGTTGAAGGGAGAGGTTCAAGCTGGAGTTGTGACATTGAAAACTGATGGTATATAGACAATATGTTAAACCATGAGGTAGGAAGAAATCACCAAGGAGGTGTGTTGTGTATAGATTTCTAAATAAGATATTCTTGAAATTGAGCTTTGGCCCTCTAAATTATAAACAGGAGGGAGATTTAAAAAATAAAATAAAATAGCATCTGAGACTGAGGAGACATAGATAGAAATGGAGTCAACTGGTGAGAAGAAAGTCACAGAGATAATAATCAACTTCGTCAAATACTACAGTAAGTCAAGTAAGATGAGGGCTGAGAATTGAACACTGGAACAATGTGAAAACCTCTGGTGACCGTAATTGGAACAGTTTTGGTGAAATTCTAGAGGTGAAAATCCGACTCTAGGATGGAGTGAGAGGGACAGCAGATGGAAACACTCAAGAAATTTAGAGAAAGTATCACATGATCACACTCATATGTGGAATCTAAGTAACAAACTGATGAATGGAATGGACCCAGAGACATGGAAGCATGGAACAGAGTGCGGAATCCCAGAGGGAAGGTGGGGGAGGATGGAAAGGTGGGAGGTAATCAACAACAACAAAACAAAAGTTTAGCAGTAAGAGGAAGGAAAGTAAAGGCAGTAGCTAGATGGGGAAGTGGAGTCGGAGAAGAGGAGTTGTTGTTTTAATGGGAGAAGTAAGAGTATTTCCCGGAGGATGAAGGAAATGGATAAGCAGGAGGGTAGAGAATTGCTATAGCAATATTGTCGAGTATGGAAGAGAGGATGGGATCTAGAGCAAGCAAATAGGAAGACAATTTGAAGGCAATATAAGTTCTATAGTTAGAAGTGGTTATAGAGAATTTACAAATATATAAAAATAACTAATGAAGCTGTGGGGTTAAGGAAAGACTTCCCAGAAGTGATCATCTCTGAACTGTGTCTTGAAGGAATAAGTAAGAATTAGCCAGATATTTACCCTCAAAGAACAGGTATAAAACATGGTAAGTAAGCCAATAACAAATAACCAATCATATCCTATATATAATAAAGAGGTAATATCCAACACGCAAGATGGCCACCCTCATGTGGTCAAAGATGGTCAGCAAGGGAGAGCAGTTGGGAGGGACCAGGCCTGCAAGGAAGAGCAGTTGGGGGCAGTCAGGCCTGCAGAGGAGGGCAGTTAGGAATGACTAGGCTGGCAGAGGAAGGCAGTTGGGGGCGACCAGGCCTTCAGGGGATGGTAGTTAGGGGCAACCAGGCTGGCAAGGGAGGACAGTTAGTGATGACCAGGCCAGCAGGGGAAGGCAGTTGGGGGCGACCAGGCCTGCAGGGGAGGACAGTTAGGGGTGACCAGGCCGGCAGGGGAGGGTAGTTAGGGGTAATCAGGCCGACAGGGGAGCAGTTAGGCATCAATCAGGCTGGCAGAGGAGTGGTTAAGGGTGATCAAGCTGGCAGGCAGAAGCAGTTAGGAGCAATCAGGCAGGCAGACAAATGAGCAGTTGGGAGCCAGCAGTCCTGGATTGTGAGAGAGATGTTCCAGATTAGAGAGGATGAAGGCTTAGCTGAGAGACACACATCCCTCCCCACACCACCACCCCCCCCCCCACTTGTGCACAAATTTCGTGCACAGGGCCTCTAGTATTATATAATTTTATATAAGTGAAATGTCCAGAATAATCACATCTAGAGAGACAGAAAATAGATTTGTAGTTGAATAGGACTTAGGAATGGGATGAGGGGTTGGAAAATGACTGCTAATGAATACAGGATTTCTTTTGGAGGTGATGAAAATGTTCTAAAATTAAATTGTAGTGATGTTTGTACAACTCTGTAACTACAATATCAATTATTGAATTACGCACATTGATTGGTGAATTATATCTCAGTAAGGCTACTTTTTAAAAGTAGAGAGAGTAACATGAATTCATGTAACACTATGAGCACTTGCTGCATGTAAAGCTTTAAGCCAGGTTATAGAGATATTGCGATTCTTAAAATTAATTGATAAGCCCTGGCCAGGTAGCTAAGTGGGTTAAAGTATCGTCCTGATACACCAGGGTTGCAGGTTCAATCCCCAGTCAGGACACATACAAAATCAACCAATAAATGCATAAATAAGTGGTAAAACAGATTGATGTTTCTCTCTTTCTCCCCCTTCCTCTCTCTCTAAGAATTAATTTAAAAACAATAATTGATAAAGCTCCTGTCTCTCTTGGCACTTATAGTTTAGCATGTGGTGGCACAAAAACATGATAAAATAGATCTATTTGGGGTATCACGCCATTCCCTAAGTCTGTTATTCAAAATGTAAATTTCTGAATTAACATTTTAATTTTAATTTTGATTCTTTATGTACTATAGATAATGTCAACATACAAACAAAGCATTCTCTGTGTATGTAATGGATAGATTATAAGTGAAGAAAATTACAAGTTATTTATATTTATCTTTTTAGCCTAATGGTGGTATTCCACAAGATAATCTGGTTCTAATCAGAATGAAACCTGATGAAAATGGAAGATTTGGTTTCAATGTAAAGGTAATCTAAAATTTATATTGTACTCAGTTTTTAAATTAAGATGCTTTTATTTTGTTAATATTTGATTTGCTCTGTTTTAAGGGAGGATATGATCAGAAGATGCCTGTGATCGTGTCCCGAGTAGCACCAGGAACACCTGTGAGTTATCTAAATCTCCCAAGTAAATCTTGTTTTCAAGAATATGTACTTAATTAAATTAGTTAAAAAGGAAATAATCATTCTTTTAATTTGTCAAGTATCTACTGTTGTTGGTTGGATATCTTAAATTGCTGTAAAGTTTGTTTTTATTTATGCCCTGTTTATAAGAGTTTTTAAAATCCTTGTTTTATAAAGAAGCTGGTGTATGACTTTCAATGCTTCTAAAGTGTAAATAGATCCTATCAGAATAACTCCTTAAACAGCAAAATGTAGATAGGAGCCAGCCGGTGTGGCTCAGAGGTGGGGGTGTCTACCTATAAACCAAGAGGTCTGCAGGCTTGATCCCCAGTAGGGGGCGTGCAGGAGACAGCCGATCAATGATTCTCTCTAATCACTGATGTTTCTATATCTATTCTTTTCCCTTCCTTTCTGAAATCAATAAAAATATGTATTTTTTTAAATGTAGACAGGAGTTATATTTTTTATTCGTGTTTTTTTTTTTTGCTTGTTTTTTCATTTAGTATTGTTTACTTATATGCTATTTGCCTTCTTATGTTTAAAAAAAACTTAGTTTAAACATAAATAGTACTAGCGATTGTTTTTTTCTTATAAGGATAATTTTTAAACTTTTTATTATGAACATTCTAAACAAAAGGAGAGAAAATATTTTAGGAACCCATTATGATCACTTCCCCTGTTCCCATTATTTAGCTCAGCATTCATGAACTTCATGCTCATCATAAGGACAGCTCTTAATTAATATGGCTGTATTATCTTTATTGCTCTTCCATGCAGCAAATATGGCTTTCAAATTTACATTTATGTTATTGCCTACTTTACCTAATGGTCTTCAAGGACTGACTTTTCAGTCAGCACCCTTTATCGTTTAACTATCTCCCTGCCCCTAAGAAAGGTGTATAAATCAGTAGCTTGAGAGAAAGAGGTCAGTTATGCCTTTTTTGGTGCTTTCTTTGCAGCTACCTCAAAGTTAGTTTGAAGATCATAGTCAGGAATTAATTAAGGATATCATAATATATGGTTTTGATTTTGAAGGACTTTGTTGGTTGCAAATAATAGGGCATTTACTTATGGAATATCCCTGCCAACATAACTACAGCTTCTCCTTAGACTCTATCATACTTCAGTTTGGTGCAAAAGTAGTTTATGTGCAGTTTTTATTTTGTCATATATTAAAAGGAGCATATTCAAGGATTTGGATTAAGTTAATTGTTTTTATTGCTTCATCAAGAACAAAAAAAAAAATTACATAGAGCTCATAAGTGTCTCATAAAACCAAGCACAGGAACACAGTCACACCACCAGAAAGAACTCATCCGTCACTCTCTACTTTTTATCTATATTTCTTGTGTGAATGTCCCATTCTTCTCTGTTCAAACCATTTTGTACACTGAATCTGTGACATCTCTCAAGCCACTTCAAATATATTAGTCTGAATAAAAATAGTATATTTAGTGACAATTTCAGGTCAAGTCCTGTAATATCACCACCACCAGACATACTCTGCCTTCAGATATAATTATGACTCCTAAATCTCTGCTAAATTAAAATTGTATAGCTACTGCTATTTTGTCTCAGTCCACATGGTAGGATATGACTACTAGTAACTTCCATATTTACATATTACCAGCTCAGCAACCCAAAATGATTAAGCCTATACAAATTATTGGCTCCTGGGAAATAAACCAATCAGATCCAGTTTGAGTCAGATGTCCTCTTTTAAACCAATCTTGAGGTCAGAGGGGACAGGACAGGGATACAGTGTACAAAATTACTCTTGAGTCGGCTATGCATATGAAGGATAGGAACAAAGATGGGAAAATAGTCCAAAATTATTTATTTAATGATAACTGTATATGTTTCAGACTGCAGATGAAGAGATAAGAGGCTGCTAAATTCTGATCAAGTAGTAAGATAGATAATGTGTAACATAGAAAACTAAAGAAAAACAAAATGGGGGAGATATGTGGAGTTACTGAGATAAACACAAAAGTTGTAGGTAAGATGTTGAAAGTGACTCTAGAGAGGGGGGAATGGGAGGGAAGAACACGAGAAATGGTTTCTTAATCTTTCAGCTCTAGTCAACTTTTTAAACTATGTAATGTATAACTTTGCTAAAAACAAAAATTTTAATTGCAACTTAAATATATATCTTTTGACCTGACAGTGAGTGGCCTCTAATGAAACAGTTGTGCTAGGGAACAAACGATATACAAGGATGTTCACTGTAGTATTGTTTATAACAGTCAAAAATCAGGGGCAAATAAAATACACATCATTAGAGCTGGTGAAATACATTATGTGTTGCTATGTAACTATTTAAAAGAATGATGTAGCTCTATACTAGTATGCATATATGTTCATAAGAAGATATTACAAAAAATTAGTATTACAATTCTACGTTTATGTTTGATCCAGTTTTTTAAAATGTGAATTATGTGTATTAAAAAGTCTAGATACATGCTTAAAAGCTTAACAATGTTTCATCCAAGTAGTGGGATTACTGGTATTAATCACTTACTTCTATATTCCTTTTTTAATAGATCATGTCAGTGAGCATGCATTGCTTTTATAATTAGAAATTGCAATACACCTTTTTTATTATGCCAGTTGTAATGATCAGTGAATAACACAAAAGAAATAATTGATTTTTCTGAGCAGTGAATGTGGATAGTTATTAATTAAGTCAAGGATGTTCAGGGAACATTCTATAGACAGGTTCACTTCCAAACAGAATTCTGTGACTAAGTTTTTTTTTAGGCTATACGGATTATTGGTAAAATTTTATTTTTTGCCACATAGAACTGTGTTCCATATATATTAACTGAATTTAGGAAAAAATAAAACAATAGAAATTTATCATTTTTATATTATTTTACTAATTTGGAGACCATCACAATCTTCCCATTGGAAACCTCATTTTAAGTGATTGGGGGGGAAAGAGTTTTAAATATTTTCATGTTTTTTTAATTGTAATCCTTCTGAAATGGATAAAAGAATTCCCAATTAAAGTCAAATTTTTGTTCCAATGTGATCATCTTTGAGCCAATAACTATTTCTGCAACAAAAATTTATTTTAATATACAGGTCATCTAGACTTTCCAGATTAGAATGAAATGCAATAAAAAAATTATAAACATAACTGACAAAAGCAGATTATGCATGAGAGAGTTCTTTCTCTTCAATGGTAGTGAGTAAAAAAAAAAAATCTGCCTCTTAGTTACAGCATTTTGGTTAATACTGCCCTTTTAGTCTCAATCCTTTGGAATATCAGTGGCTATATGAAAGTACAGTTAGAGATTAATAACTATCTTCTCCTTAGCACATAAACTACCTCCTCTTTTCATTAACTATACTATTCACAAAGTAAGGTGAGAGTATAACTTTTTTCACTATAACCCTTTTCTCCCAGTACCATTAATGTCTTCCAGTTCACCACTCTTTGGGTACCTTGAAGACATTTACAAAAACTTGGACCAAATTGATACATAAAGGTATCACACTACTAATACACAGAAGGTGTATATGACTATCATCTGCTTCACTACAAGGAGAGAAAAAAGCAACTAGAGAGAATGGTCATAACCTTAAATTTGAGTTCTCCAGGTTTTAACATTTGTATACTTATATCATTTTTATCTTCACAGCTCTTTGTTATTATAATCAGAGCAGCTTATCTGCTCCATTTTCAGAGTTTCGGGTGTCTCAGAGCACACATTTTATAAGCAGTAGAGGACATGATATATCATGTTGGATTTTATTGACTTTGTGTTTATAGTGAATTTGAATAGTCATGTTTTCAAGTCTTCAAGCTTTTGCAACAGGAAGTTTCTTTTTTTGTGTGAGGTCCAACCCCATCATTTCCTTCTGTATCTGACCTATTGTCCTTCATTCTTTATTCCTATCCCTTCTTATTGCTATCCCTGGAATGTGCTGTCCATATTTCTGTTTATCTCTTTTATTTGAATTACTCATTTATTTTTCTCAATAAAATACAGGCAGTCATCACTTTGTACAGTAGAACATGACCATAAAAAATGACCATTCAAGATGAAACTATGTAAAGTGACCTTGATAATTAATGGGGGAAATTGTGGTTGTTTCTAAGACCTTTAAATTTTTCATTAAAATGTCTCTTACTGTCCCTTATAGAGAAATGAGAAATAGTAAAACTAGCCCTGGCCGGATGGCTCAGATGGTTGGGGCATCATCCCGTACACCAAAAGATTACAGGTTTAGCTGGGACCGGTTTGGCTCAGTGGATAGAGCGTCGGCCTGGGGACTGAAGGGTCCCGGGTTCCATTCCGATCAAGGGCATGTACCTTGGTTGCGGGCACATCCCCAGTAGGGGGCGTGCAAGAGGCAGCTGATCGATGACTCTCTCTCATCGATGTTTCTAACTCTCTATCCCTCTCTCTTCCTCTCTGTGAAAAATCAATAAAATATATTTTATAAAAATTAAAATAAAAAAAAAGATTACAGGTTTAATTTCCGTCAGGACACATACCTAGATTGCTGGTTCAGTCCCAGTTGAGGAACGAATGGGAGGCAGCTAATTGATGTCTCTCTGTCTCTATTTCTCTCTCTCCCATTTCCTTCCTCCTTTCTAAAATCAGTGCATATCCTTAGATGAGGATAAATAAATAAAATCTGTGAAATCAGTGCTTTTTAAAAAAAAAAGTAAAACTACTGATTGACTGCCCTGTCATTCTAAACATTAGAAGCATTGAGAACTTAAGTATTTAATTTCTTAATGAAAACTTATCACAAGTGGTTTGAATAGGCTTGTGCCCTTCTCGTCATATAAATTAAAATATAGAGTGAGCCGAAACCGGTTTGGCTCAATGGATAGAGCGTCAGCTTGGGGACTGAAGGGTCCCGGGTTCGATTCCGGTCAAGGGCATGTACCTTGGTTGCGGGCATATCCCCAGTAGGGGGTGTGCAAGAGGCAACTGATCGATGACTCTCTCTCATCGATGTTTCTAACTCTCTATCTCTCTCCCTTCCTCTCTGTACAAAATCAATAAAATATATTTAAAAAATATATAGAGAGAGTGAGCATTCTTTCTTGACTTAGCAAATTGTCATATCCTTTTTAAGTTTGAATTTACTTTCAATTTTTGGTCCTCTGCATTTTTTTTTTTAAGTAAACTTTTATTGATTTCAGAGAGGAAAGGAGAAAGAGAGGAAGAGAGAGATAGAAACATCAGTGATGAGAGAATATCATTGATTGGCTGCCTCCTCACGCCCTCCACTAGGGATCCAGCACACAGCCTGGGCATGTACCCTGGCCTGAAATTGAACTTTAACCTTTTGGTTCCTAGGTCAGCATTCAACTACTGAGCCACACCAGCCAGGCAGTCCTCTGCATTTTTAATGTTGTAAAATATCTCCAAGATTTCCTTTAATGAGAAGTTTTATGCCAGCATCATGTCCTCAAGAAAAACTTACTCCTTTTTTATTATACCCACTTTCATCATTAATGTTGATAAGTTCCCCTTCATTAAATCCCCTTCTCTGTATACTTAGAGTCTCTTAAACCAGCGGTCACCAACTGGTAGTCCACAGGCCACTGGTCGTCCATGAGGTCCAAAAGGTTGGTGATCACTGTCTTAAACAGTAGCAGTGTATATTTTCATCATCAGCTGTTTCTTACCCATTTTAATGTGGTTTTATTGTTGGGAGATGAGGCAGCACAAGTACTAGAATACACTTTGCTGTCTGCAGGAACTGAGTAACAGGTGCCCAGCGACAGATCACCAGCAGACATTGAAGGAAGTGATGTGTTTGGGTATTGGTCATGATGTGTCTATTATTTATGTAGAGAGTTTTGGGCTACAATCTAGCAGCAAAGATTGTATTTTATGGAATTATTCACAATTAATATATTCACAGTGGGAACTGAAATTTGTACATATCTGGGTAGTGCAAAGTGAGGCCTGACAGTGTCTAGGCATCTCCAAATAACTGGTCTTATCTCTATGGCTATGCATGTAATAAGGGGAAAAGTTGTTGAATGAAAAAAAAAAGAAGTAGAGTATCTTCATGGGAAAACTAGATTTCTGTTTCATTTTTGAGTAGATGAATGGATAGACGTTTTTCTATATGTAGCTTTAATTCTACTTTAGAGTCTATAAAAATAAATTTTTGTGCTTTACTTTTAGAAAGCCATGTACAGATCTGAAACCTTATTTGCATTATGTTGCAGGCTGACCTCTGTGTCCCTCGATTGAATGAAGGGGACCAAGTTGTACTGATCAATGGTCGGGACATTGCAGAACATACCCACGACCAGGTTGTCCTGTTTATTAAAGCTAGCTGTGAGAGACATTCTGGGGAACTCGTACTTCTAGTCCGGCCTAATGGTAAGTAATCTACATAGCACTGGATATTTTTCATAATTATTAGTGTTTCTTACTGGAATAGCAGCCAGAGTAGGCTTTTAAACCTAAATCTGTCTTGCATGTCAGTTTCCTGCTCAAAGTATAGTGGCTTCCATTCACACTTGGAGTAAAACGTAAGTTCTTGTCCTCCTTGCCTACCACTCAGCCTTGTTCATTCTGTCCTATGCTGGCTTTCTTGCTATTCCTTCCACCTACATTTTGTATGATTTTCCTGATTTTGTATGACTTATTCTCTCACTCCCTTCAGGTTTTAAGTCACATGTCATCCTCAGAAAGTCCTTCTTTCCCAACTGCCATAGCTAAAATGGCCTCTTTCCCCTGCTTGCTCTAGTAGTAGTAATAGATAATCAATAAATAATAGTTGAATTAATTAGTAAATTTGAACTCTGTTCCACTTTTAGGAAACTCTGTAACAAGCTGCAGTTAAATCATTTTTATTTTTAATCCTGTCATATGTTTTCAGTAGAGAATGCCTGTAACCTAATCATGTCATCTCCTGCTCTGGACAGCGAACGTATTAATTCAGAATCAGAGTCCCAGGCTTGGAGAAGCCCTCATGCTGTAAGCTCTGGCTCCTTTACTGACTGCTTAAGTTCCTCAGTAGTGATCTCAAGAATGTCCTGGTGGTACGGAGCACTCAGTAGCTCATGAAGCAGTTCACCCCCCATTTGGATAGCTTGAACTATTAATTTGAACTAAAATCAAACTTTCTTCAGTCCTGTTATCCAGAATAAATTTAATCCCTGTTCCTTCCGTTTTATTGAAAATAGCTGATTTTACCAGAAACCCTCCCCCTTTCCTCCAGTTCAGTAATCCCAGATCCTTCAGTGAGTGTTCATATGGCATTGTTTCAAGTTCCCTTCACACTGTATCAATTTCCTCTGGAAAAAATGTGTATATGCCTGTATCCCAGCATCAGACATACTCTTCTGGTTTTGTTCTGAACAGTTTACTATTAATCATAGTTTTAGCAATAAGAGTACTTATTGGTTAATGCTATATACCTACTAGTGGCCCATTGCAGGAAGATTCCTACAATAGGACTTTCTGCTGCAGTTGCTGCCCCACCTATTTTGCTCCCTTTCTTCCCTCCCCACCTGCTTTCCTGCCATCTGCCCGCCCTGCCTGCTTCCCTTCCTTCTCTACCACCTGGCTTGCTTGCTCCCTTAAGCAGTGCTTGGCTTCTTCAGTCTTCACTGTCTTCAGTCTTCACTCTGGCCTGGATATGCAAATTAACTGCCATCTTGATTGGGTTATTTTGCATACTACCCTGATTGGCTGGTGGGCGTAGCGAAGGTGCGATCAATTTGCATGTTTCTCTTTTATTAGGTAGGATGGCATATATTCAAGTAAAATGTAATTGGAACTCTATCTATTCCCACACCACACTGAACCCTATAAAAATTACAAGAAAAAAATACAAAACTCATTTTGCCTATTGGGTACAAGTAAGCATTTTCATTTCATCTTTTCTACTTGGTGTTTTTCTGCTTTCATTATCTGGAATTTGCATTCTAGGAAAATTCGCAGGATTCCAACACAACATTCTATTTTAACTTTTAAGGAACTCATTCATTTAGATTTGATATTTAGGTGATTCATTATTAGGCACTTTCTGTCAAGTAAGCAACTTAAATTTTATATTAAGATAACATCCTCTCTAGTTTAGTGTTGTTTTCTCTTGATACCAGATGTTAAAGATGTTTTCTCTTGATAACAGATGTTTAAATGTTTTCCTTGCATCTAGACTCTTGTATATTCTTATTTAATCTTTACAGCTATCCAGTGACACACCTACCATCCCCATTTTATAGTTGAGGACATTTTGACACCTTGACATTCAGTTCTGCTCACAAATTTATGACGGGTACAGATCCATATAATAGAAAAGTCTTAGTTTTTTGCAGTTCAAATCATCTCATTTATACTTTAAATTAGGAGAGGAATCCACCTAGGTCTTAATAAAGGTCTTTCTCTTATTATTTTTCTAGAAGTCCAGTGCACGAACTTTGTGCATGGCCAGAGGATGTCCCTCAGCCCAGCCTGTACCCTCCAATATGGGATCCCTCTCACAATCCAGGACAGCTGGCTCCCAACCACTCGCCTGCCTGATTGCCCATAACTGCTTCTGCCTGCCAGCCTGATCACCCCCTAATCACTCCCCTGCCAGCCTGATCGATGCCTATCTGCTCCCCTGTTGGCCCAATTACCCCTAACTGCCCTCCTCTGCAGGCCTGGTTCCCCCAGCTGCCCTCCCCTGCAGGCCTGGTCTCTTCCCCCTCCCCCACAACTGTTCTCCCCTTCAGGCCTAGTCCCCCCAAACTACCTTCCTCTGCCGGCCCATTCACCCCTACTGCCCTCCCTTGCAGGCCTGGTCACCACTAACTGCCCTCCCCTGCTAGCCTAATTTCCCTCCCCTGCTGGCCATCTTGTGGTGGCCATCTTGTGTCCACATGGAGGCGGCCATCTTGTGTGTTGGAGTGATGGTCAGTTGGGAGCCAGCAGTCCTGGATTGTGAGAGGGATGTCCAACTGCCCGTTTAGGCCAGATCCCACCAGGATTGGACCTAAACAGACAGTCGGACATCCCTCAAGGTTGTCCCAGATTGGAGAGAGTGCAGGCAAGGCTAAGGGACACACACATACCCTCCCGTGGACAGATTTCGTGCACTGGGCCTCTAGTGTTACTGTATCTGAGGGCAAGAAAAGAAAGAGGTGGACTATAGGCCAGGGTCTAGGGTCTGTCTCCCCTCAAACTGCCATGGCCATGAATTCTGGCCTAGGTTCTCATTTGAAATCCAGACTCCCCGGTTGTTTTGTAAATATGTCAAGGAGAGGATAAAACGTGTTTTGTTTAAAACTCTGTTTCATTTATAACTGTTCCTATCTAGACATATAGTATATAGGCTTCTATTTGTACTCTTGCCTTAGGTCCCACAAATTAGGGCAAGTCTTTTCAAAGCTGCTTCTTGGCAGCTCCTCTTTTTCTTAATGTCTCTTCAAATTATGGAGATTTTCAGCAATTATAGCCAAGAACCGTTCTTTTCCTCGAAGGTGCAGCAAATTTCTTCATCTCCACAGTCACTGTTTGGCCCTACACCTTGACATCAGACACAGATCTGATGAATTATGAATAAATTATTTTTCTTGACACATAAAAAATAAATCTAGTAAATTCTTTTCCCAACTCATTAAGTTTTTCATGTGTCTTTATTAAAATTTTTATTTTATTTTTTTTGGTCTTAGCTGTCTACGATGTAGTGGAAGAAAAGCTGGAAACTGAGCCAGACTTCCAGTACATTCCTGAGAAGGCCCCACTAGATGGCGCCCATCAGGATGACCGTTCCCTGCGGGAGTCAATGATCCAGCTAGCTGAGGGGCTTATCACGGGAACAGTCCTGACACAATTTGATGTAAGTAATATTGTATGGGTTTTTTCTTTCTTTCTTTTTAAAATATTTTTTTAATTTCGATTTTCAGAGAGAGAATTGGGAAGAGGCAAGAGAAACATCCATCCCTGATGGATCAAGCCTGCAACCTGAGCATGTGCCCTGACAGGGAATTGAACCAGTCACCTTTCAGTGTATAGGACTACACCCAACCAACTGAGATATACCAGCCAGGGCAATATTGTATGATTTCTTTCTTTTTTTCTTCTTTATTGATTTCAGAGAGGAAGGGAGAGGGAGAGAGAGATAGAAACATCAATGATGAGAGAGAATCATTGATTGGTTGCCTCCTGAACTCCCCCTACTGGGGATGGAGCCTGCAACCTGGACATGTGCTCTTGACTGGACTCAAACTGGGACCCTTTAGTCCACAGGCTGATGCTTAATCTGTAATAAAATAACTGTTTTTGTGAAAGTTGGCAGATGAAGGTAGGCAATTGTAGACTTAAAAATCCTAAATTAAAGGAAAATAGTTTGTACCTTGTAATATTTAACCTTTAAATTTTAGCAGTATAATTAGCCATTATTAGTATTTGTTGCTCTGAAGGATATGTTACAGATAAATGACTAAAACATTTGTGACTAAAAAAAAACAAACAAAAAAAAAAACTGTCAGTTTTGCTAGCTTCTTTAAGTTCTGGATTCATATACTTTAAATATCTACAAAGTATATAAAAGCTAAATGTTTTCTGCAGATTTTCTGTTTCAAAATGTCTGGTACTTTTTGCAGTAAGAAAAATTGTTTTAATTTATTTTGCCATTCTCTAAAATATGATATATTCATATCAGAATTTGTACAGAATTTAGCTTTGAAAATCTGGTTTAATATCCTATCAGCTTAAGGTACATCATTGTATAGATGAGGTATACTAAGAAAAACAAAACCTGTTTTATAGCATAGGAACAAGTCAGAAAAACAAAATGAAACTTTTGTTGGCCTGCTGAACTCGTACCTTTTTGTTTTGTTTTGTTTTGTTTTAGCAACTATATCGAAAAAAACCTGGAATGACAATGTCTTGTGCCAAATTACCTCAGAATATTTCCAAAAATAGATACAGAGATATTTCGCCTTGTAAGTATCTATGATTTCTGCATGTTAGGCTTTAATCTTTTTAACATGACTTTACTGAAATCTTTTTTTTTGAAATTTTTTCAGATGATGCTACACGGGTCATTTTAAAGGGTAATGAAGACTATATCAATGCAAATTATATAAATGTAAGTTTATTTTTATTATTTCATTTGTATAAGAAGGGCCACTATAAACTGAGATTTATTCCATTTTGTTAAAAGCCTAACCTTGAGAGAATATTAAAACTTTCAGATATTGAAAAATATTATAAAAGTAATGTTAAAAAATAGTTTGATACTGACATCCTATCTAATAAAAGAGTAATTTGCAAATTGACTGTACTTCTGCTACAACCACAAGCCACGCCCACCAGCCAATCAGGAGCGAGTATGCAAATTAACTTAACCAAGATGGCTGCGGCCATGGAGTGAGCAAAAGGCTTAGGTTTCCCTGATGATGGAGGAAGCCAAGCTTCCTGCAGCCCTGATCTTTGCTCAAGGCTACAATTATAGAAGATAAATAAATCCCAACAAAAATGGCTGTAGCCCGGGAGCAAGCAGGAGGTTTGGCTTCACTCAAGTCTAAAAAATTTCAATCACAGAAGATAAATAAATCCTAGATACCAGGGTCTCCGCTTGGGTTGCCAGGGGGCATGGCCGGCCTGCAAACAACCACAGGCCCCTCGCCCAGTCTGCCCCACACCCCAAGGGAACTCCCACCCTGATCCGGGATACCTTTCAGAGCAAATTAGCTGTCCACTATCTGTGCACCAGGCCTTTATCCTATCTAATAAAAGAGTAATATGCAAATTGACCATCACTACAACACACAAGATGGCTGCCCCCATGTGATCAAAGATAGCTGACCCCATGTGGATACAAGATGGCCAGCAGGAAATGGCAGTTGGTAGGGACCAGGTTCGCAAGGGAAGGCAGTTGTGGGTGATCAGGCCAACAGGGGGTGGTTTTTAGGAGGGACCAGGCCTGCAGGGGAGGGCAGTTAGGGGCAAACAGGCTGGCAGGGGAGCAGTTAGGCATCAATCAGGCTGGCAGGGGAGTGGTTAGGGGCAATCAGGAAGGCAGGCAGACGAGCAGTTGGGAGCCAGCAGTCCTGTATTGTGATAGGGATGTCCCAGATTGGAGAGGGTGCAGGCTTGGTTGAGGGACACACACCCTGTGCATGAATTTTGTGCACAGGGCCTCTAGTAGTAATATATACATATAACAGTGGAATGGAATAATCTAGTCTAGAAATAGGCTGAAATAAAACTAGAAATTTGTTTATGGTAGAGATAGCCTTTTAAATAATTTAAAGTAAAACTGATGATCTAGTGAATGAATTAGGTGTCTGGAATATACCATGATAAAGAGGTTTCCTCCTACTCCTATGGAGTAAAAACAGGATTACTATTTTTACTTTGGATTATAGAAAATTTTAAACATACAAAAATAGAGAAAAAGTTAACTGAACGAATTTAAACACATGACTCAGCTTTGACAGTTACCAACTAATGGCCAACTTTGTTTCACTTATCCTCCCACCATGCCCCACACATCCACATTGTTTTGGAACAAATCTACACATCATATAATTGATCTATAAACACTACATACTCTTGAGACCAGCATACATTTTAGATGTATCAAAATATAAATGTATGAAACGGACAAGAAAATACTTGGAGGAATATATGAGAATTGTTTAAAATCTCTGAGAAAGGAGATTTTTTTTAAGCTTAGGTACATGTCTAAGCTATAAAAAAGAAAAAAAGATTAATGAGTTGGACAATGTATAAATTTTAATTTGGGGGTTGCTTTGAAAAGTACTAAAATCAAATGACAAACTGAATTTTTTAAGTAGTATAAACTGCTTATTTCATCAATATTTGTAAAGAGCTCTAGAAGTCAATAAGAAAAATAAATACAATGTAATGAAAACAATGAAGGATATGCAAAGACTGTTCATAGGGAATGCTCTGCCAGTGACTTTATTTTAAAAAAAATTTATGGCATTTTATAATCTATTCAAAAGTAGAACAGTATGAAGAGCCCCCCCAACCATAAACCTGTTACCCACCTTCGATAAATATCAACAAACACAAAATTCATGCACTCGGGGGCAGGGGTCTTTCAGCCCAGCCTGCACCCTCTTGCAGTCCAGGTGCCCTCAGGGGATGTTTGACTGCCAGCTTAGGCCCAGGGAGCAAGCCTAAGCCATAAGTCAGACATCTTTAGAATTGCTACGAAGGCAGGAGAGGCTCCTGTCACTGCCACTGCACTCACCAGCCGTGAGCCGCCTTCTGGCTGAGCAGCACTCCCCCTGTGGGAACACTGACCACCAGCCGGAAGCTCCTGTGTTGAGTATCTGGCCCCCGTGGTCAGTGTGCATCATAGTGAGTGGTTGTTCCACAGTTTGGTTGATTTGCATATTAGCCTTTTATTATATAGGATGGCCAATCTTGTTCCATCTAAACACTACCCCCCTAGATTTATTTAAATCAAATATATCACTTTTTGTAAATATAATCAATTCGTATTATTTGTGATAGTCTATAAAGTCTTTATAACCTTGAATTAGCAAATACTGAATCCTTGCTGCAAAGGGAAAATACATGGGTTAGGGTCCCATGAGCTTCTATTTACAACATTTTGTCAGTTGATCGATACATAACCTTGCTTCAGTTTAAAGATACCTTTAAAGTAGTAATATATACATATAACAGTGGAATGGAATAATCTAGTCTAGAAATAGGCTGAAATAAAACTAGAAATTTGTTTATGGTAGAGATAGCCTTTTAAATAATTTAAAGTAAAACTGATGATCTAGTGAATGAATTAGGTGTCTGGAATATACCATGATAAAGAGGTTTCCTCCTACTCCTATGGAGTAAAAACAGGATTACTATTTTTACTTTAGCACTTGGGGACTGTTTTAAACAGTGAAATTGCTAACAACAAGCACAGAAATTTAAAAATGTGGCATTAAATAGACTGCAAAAAGGGCAGTTGTTTAAGTATGAGAGTAGAAGCAAGAAGGAAGAACAGCAGCATCTTACTCAATATTAGCTGGAAATGTTTGCTTTGCGTGGCTCAGATTTTTTACCGCTTTAGACATGTCTATAAATGACCATGAAAGCACTGGGATTACAAATAAATTTTAGCAAGTAGGCAAAATACAGAATCTGTGGATAGTGAGGATTAACTATTTTAATATGTATCTCTGGGGACCTTTTTTATTTTTACTATTTTAGGAAAACCACAATACCATTATAACACTTAAAAAAATCTAATGGTTAAATAAATAATACATTTTTCTTAAAAAGAAAAATCCAAATAAAAACTACAAAGGGAGCAAGCCTAAGCCATAAGTCAGACATCTTTAGAATTGCTGCGGAGGCAGGAGAGGCTCCTGTCACTGCCACTGCACTCAACAGCGGTGAACCCGGCTTCTGGCTGAGCAGCACTCCCCCTTTGGGAGCACTGACCACCAGGGGGAAGTCTTATTTAATAGACTGAAATGTCAGAAAGTTTGATAATACTATATATAAGTTTGTATCTATTTTTTTTTTAATATATTTTATTGATTTTCCACAGAGAGGAAGGAAGAGGGATAGAGAGCTAGAAACGTCGATGAGAGAGAAACATCGACCAGCTGCCTCCTGCACACCCCCTGCCGGGGATGTGCCCGCAACCAATGTACATGCCCTTGACCGGAATCGAACCTGGGACCCTTCAGTCCGCAGACCGACGCTCTATCCACTGAGCCAAACCGGTTTCGGCATAAGTTTATATCTTTTATCTGAAATTTGAGATCAAAGATGCTTCAGAATGTAGAATTTTTTTGGATTTTTTTAAGGTTATTAATGTATATACCATGGCAGGCTGTAATGAGTATATTATATTCAACATGCCAACTACAGATATTTCCATAAACAGTTTTAGTTGAGATCAACTCAGATATTCCTTTTCAAATGAGTCCAGGTTAGGTCAGGTGTACCAAAAGAAAAAGACAGCGTTACACTTTATTATTAAGGACATTACCAGGAAACAATCATTTCTCATATATTACGTATGGTAAAAGTACAAATAGGTACAACCTCTTTAGAGAGCAATTTTGTATACTCTGACAAGATTCTAAATGCATGTATACTAGTAGTATGATTCAACATTGTCATTTCTTCCTATTGCCCACACAAATAGGTTTCTTTTAATGTGCACAAAAATTTTAGGTTTGCAAAAGTATTCAACATAGTTTTATTTATGGTCACAAAAGATTAGCAGCAACTTAAGTATCCTATTTAATAAAAGCCTAATGTGCTAAGTGTCCAGTTGTCCATTCAACCAATCAAAGTATAATATGCTAATGATATGCTAAGGCTGCTCAGCCACTCACTATGATGTGCACTGACCATCAGGGGGCAGACAGTCAACTAATCTCTATGACGTATACTGATCACCAGGGGGCAGACGCTCCTACTGGTAGGTTAGCTTGCTGCTAGAGTCCGGCTGATCAAGACTAAGTGAGACATGCCGTGAGGCCTCCCATGAACCCTCCTCTCCTGGTCAACTTCCTATGTCCCTCCTGGCCCCGATCATGCACCAGTGGGGTCTGTAGGCCTAGCCTGTGCCTTCTCAAAATCTGGGACCCCTCCAAGGATGTCAGAGAGCCAGTTTTGGCCCAATCCCACAAGCCAGGCCAAGGGACCCTGCTGGTGCACAGATTTGTGCACCGGGCATCTAGTCTGTTAAATAATGTATGATATATTTATACAGTAGAGCCATTAAAAAGAATGAAATTTTATTTACTAATATGATCTCAAAGATAAAGTAGAAAAAAAGAAAATGGCCCTGGTCAAATTGAGGGGTTAGAGCATTGGCCCTCAGACTGAAAGGACTTAGATTTGATTCACGGTCAAGGGCATGTACCTTGGTTTCAGGTTTGATTCCCTGGCCCTGGTCTGGAGGCAAACAAATGTTTTCTCTCTCTCTCTTTCTTTCCCTCCCTCTCCCCCTCCTCCCTTCGTTTTACTCTCTCAAAATCAATAGAAAAAATATCTTCAGGTGAGAGTTAAAAAAAGAAGAAATAAAATGCAGAACAACATTATGTACTTCCGTTTAAAAAAAAAAAAAAGTTTTGATATTCATTTGTGTGCTGTATGTAGAATATCTCTGAAAGGATATATTAGCAACTAAAAGATAGGATTGCTTTCCTGGACATAAACTGGAGGCTGGGATGAAAGGGAAATTTCTTTCTCTTTTCAACTTTGGTATTCTTCTAATTGTCATGTGCATACACCACCTTTTCTTTTTTTAAATTGAATTTCAAAATGTAGTAGGATGATGATATATCTTACCCAAATATGATGTAACCTCTTTCTGAAAATAATAGTATCGATAAATTTAAAATATTTTTAATATCCTTTTGTGTTATCTATATATATAAAAGGCTAATATGCTAATTGTCTGACCATCTGACTGGTCACTATGATATGCATTGACGACCATCAGGGGGTAGATGCTCAACACAGGAGCTGCTGTGACATGCACTGGCCATTTACAGAGAAACAGCACCACAGACCTGGCACCCATAAAGCAACACGCAGCTTCCCCCAAGTGAGACATAGGCCCTGTCACCTCCCTGTAGTGAGAGCCCACCAAATCACATGCCAACGCTGCTGAGATCCCATGGTGCAAAGTGTGGCCCGCAGCCCAGTCGAGCCTGAAAACGGTGGCTGTAGGCACCAGGTAATGACATCATGTAGCAATGCCCAGCTTCCTACTCCTGGTGACTAGCCTCCTTGGAGTTTCTTCAGCATAGGAACATGACTTGCTTTATAGCCAGGTGGAACATTTTACACTTTAACCAAATGTCTGTGAAGCATTTTTCTATGCCTCATCTCATTTGATCCTCACAGAAGTCATGAAGTAGGTAGATAGGAGACTTGGTGGAATCCTATTTTCATTAGCTGGAAAACAGAGATTTAGTTTAAAAACTTGACCTGACTGAAAAGAAGTAAGAAATGGTGGACCTTGAAAATGATTTCAGGTTTTCTCACTGCATAGAATATAGTCAAACACTCCTATAGTTAGATATTTCACCCTTTGTTCTCTCTGCTTGATCTACAATAATAATAAGCTTCATGTTGATATTTACTGCTGTGTTGCTGATAATTACCTGAAAGAGAAGTTAGGGATGCTTCACTGGGCTGGAAAAAGTTTAGTTAAATCAGAAAGCAGGTCTAATTAAGCAAGTTTATCTCTATATATAAAGCTATTCTTGGCACCAATTGCATGTGTGTGTTTTGATTTGTCATTGTCAATCATGAATTTGGTTGACACTTTTATTATAGAGAAAGGACGAATAGCAATATTAAAATATTTCTTCTAATTAATTTCCTTTCAGTGTGCACGAATTCATGCATCAGGTCTCTAGTATATTATATAAAACTAGTGACCTGTTGCAGGAATATTTTTTTTTACATTTTTTTAATTAAATTATTGTCTGTATACATATTTTAACATTGCCCCCCCCATACATACCCTCCCTCCCCAGAGTTTTGTGTCCATTGGTTGTATTTATATGCATGCGTACAAGTCCTTCGGTTGATCTATTATCTCCCCCAGATCTCCCTCCCCTCCCCGCTGTAATTTGACAGTCTGCTTGTTGTTTTACTGTCTCTATATCTATCTTTTTGTTCATCAGTCTATAATGTTCTTTATTATCCATAAATGAGTGAGGTCATGTGGTGTTTCTCTTTCATTGACTGGCTTATTTCACTCAGCATGATGTTCTCCAATTCCATCCAGGTTGCTGCAAATGATGAGAATTCATTTTTTATGGCAGCATAGTATTCCATTGTGTAGATATACCATAGTTTTTTGATCCAATCATCTGCTGACGGGCACCTAGGCTGTTTCCAAATTCTACCTATTGTAGATTGTGCTGCTATGAACATAGGGGTGCATATATTCTTTCTGATTGGTGTTTCTAGTTTCTTGGGATATATTCCTAGGAGTGGGATTACTGGGTCAAATGGGAGTTCCATTTTCAGTTTTTTGAGGAAACTCCACACTGTTCTCCACAGTGGTTGCACCAGTCTGCATTCCCACCAACAGTGCACGAGGGTTCCTTTTTCTCCGCAACCTCGCCAACACTGTCGTCGGTTGATTTGTTGATGTTGGCCATTCTGACAGGTGTGAGATGGTACCGCATTGTTGTTTTGATTTGCATCTCTCGGATAATTAGTGACTGAGCATGTTTTCATGTGCCTTTTGGCCTTCCATCTGTCTTCTTTGTAGAATATTCTATTTAGGTCCATTGCCCATTTTTTAATTGGATCATTGATCTTCCTTTTATTTAGTTGTATAAGCTGTCTGTAGATGTTGGAGATTAAACCTTTATCAGTGGTAACATTTATAAATATGTTATCCCACACAGTGGGCTTTCTTGTTGCTTTGTTGATGGTTTCTTTTGCTGTAAAAAAGCTTTTTATTTTGATGTAGTCCCATTTGTTTATTTTCTCCTTAGCTTCCATTGCCCTAGGGGCAGTATCAGTGAAGAAGTTCTTTTGGCATATGTCTGAGATTTTGCTGCCTGTGGATGCTTCTAGTATTTTTATGGTTTCCCATTTTATGTTTAAGTCCTGTATCCATTTTGAGTTTATTTTTGTGTATGGTGTAAGTTGGTGATCTAGTTTCATTCTTTTGCATGTATCTGTCCAATTTTCCCAACACCATTTATTGAAGAGACTGTCTTGACTCCATTGTATGTTCATGCCTCCTTTGTCAAATATTAATTAAGCATAGTGATTTGGGTTGATATCTGGGTTCTCGATTCGATTCCATTGATCTATATGTCTGTTCTTGTGCCAGTACCAGGCTGTTTTGAGAACCGTGGCTTTGTAATACAGCGTGAAGTCTGGTATTGAGATCCCTCCTACTTTACCCTTCTTTCTCAGGATTGCTGTGGCTATTTGGGGTCTTTTATTGTTCCAAATGAACTTTTGGAGAGTTCTTTCTAGGTCAGTGAAATATGCCATTGGTATGTTAATGGGGAGTGCATTGAACCTATAGATTGCTTTAGGAAGTATGGACATTTTGATGATGTTGATTCTACCAATCCATGAACATGGTATGTTCTTCCATCTGTTTACATCTTCCTCTATCTCTTTTTTCAGTGTTGTGTAGTTTTCCGCAAATAGGTCCTTTACTTCCTTAGTTAAGTTTATTCCTAGGTATCTTAATTTTTTGGTGCGATGGTAAATGGAATTGCTTTTTTAGTCTCTGTTTCTGTAGTTTCACTGTTGGTGTATAGAAATGCCATGGATTTCTTGGCGTTAATTTTGTATCCTGCTACATTGTTGCAGGAATATTAATGCAAGACTTCTGGCAGGCTTTCCTCCCGCCACCGCCACCTTTCCTACCCCCCCCCCCCCCCCCCCCCGTCCTCCACCTCCCACTGTAACCACCGCCATCATCTCTGCGGCCACTTGCTGCCACCACCGCTGCGTGCCTTGCCCCGCCCACCCAACCTGCTGCCTCCCCCCGCCACCACCAACTCTGCGGCCCTGCACTTCTCTCCCTGCCCAGCACACACTGCCAGTGCTTTCCCTCCAACAGCTGCAGCCACCTTGTTTTCCACTTCCCTCCCTCTTCCTTCTATGCTCTCTTCAGTCTTCACTCCTCCCTCCTTCCGTGTATGCAAATTAACTGCCATCTTTGTTGAGTTAATTTGCATACTCACTCTGATTGGCTGGTGGGTGTAGCAGAATGATGGTTAATTTGCATATTACTCTATTATTAGGTAGGATGTAAACTAAAGTGGCAGAACTTTTTCTCCTCACAAATTTTACCAGTAAGTGTTTAGAGACCAAGTCTCTGCCTCTGAAACGGGGTTCTCTGTAAAACTTCTCTTAAAACCATAACAGCTTTAAAAAATACTTGGATTTCTGTTTCTACTAATTGGAATTTATATATTCCACACACACATACACATACACACACACACACACACACACACACACACACACACACACATACTAGAGGCCCAGTGCACAAAATTCATGCACGGAGTGGAGAGTGTCCCTCAGCCCAGCCTGCACCCTCTCCAGTCTGTGACCTCTCAAGATATGTCCAACTGCCCATTTAGGCTCAATCCCACTGGGATTGCTGGCTCCCAACTGCTCGCCTTCCTGCCTTTCTGATTGCCCCTAACTACTTCTGCCTGCCAACCGATCACCCCCTAACCACTCCCCTGCCAGCCTGATTGATGCCTAACTGCTCCTCTGCCATCCTGTTTGCCCCTAACTTCCCTCCTCTGTCAGTTTAGTCACCCTAACTTCCTTCTCCTGAAGGCTTGATCACCCCCAACTGCCCTCCCTTGCAGGCCTGACCCTCCCAACTGCCCTCCTATGCTGGCTATTTTGTGGTGGCCATCTTGTGTCCACATAGGGGCAGGATCTTTGACCACATGGGGGCAGTCAACTTGTGTGTTGGAGTGATGGTCAATCTGCATATTACTCTTTTATTAGATAGGATAGAGGCCTGGTGCGTTGGTGGGGGCTGGCTGATTTGCCCTGAAGGGTGTTCCGGATCAGGGTGGGGATTCCCTTGGGGCGTGGGGTGGCCTGGGCTAGGGGCCTGTGGTGGTTTGCCAGTTGCCCACGCCCCCTGGCAACAGAAGTGGAGGCCCTAGTATCTGGGGTTTATTTTATCTTCTGCAATTGAAACTTTGTAGCCTGGAGCAGAGCTAAACCTCCTGCTTACTCTGTGGCGGCAGCCATTTCTGTTGGAATTTATGATTCTTCTATAATTAAAACTTTGTAGCCTTAAGTGAAGGCCTGAGCTGGCCAGGATGTGTGAAAAGCTTGGCTTCCTCCATTGCAGGGGGCAACACTGGCCTCCTTCTCTTCCAGCTCTGTGGCTTGCGCCATTTCTGTTGGAATTTATTTACCTTCTGTAATTGAAACTTTGTAGCCTTGAGTGGAGGTCTAGGCCAGCAAGGGCAGGCGGAAAGCTTGGCTTCCTCCATTGCCAGGGAAACTCAAGCCTCCCTCCTGCTTTCTGTGGCCGCAGCCATCTTGGTTGGGTTTATTTGCATATTTGCTCCTGATTGGCTGGTGGGCATGGCTTGTGTTTGTAGCAAAGGTACGTTCAATTTGCATATTACTCTTTTATTAGATAGGATTGGCTATTGCCAAGAAATTTCTTCTACATGTAAAATAAAGTGTTGATAAAGATTTGTTGTGTTTCCTAGCTGGAGTGACTCAATTGGTTGAGTATCATACTGTGCACTGAAAGGTTGCCAGCTCAATTCCTGGTCAAGGCATATACCCAGGTTCTGGGTTCCATCTTCAGTCAGGGCACGCAAGACAACCAATTGATATTTCTCTCTCTCTCTTCTCTCTTTCCCCCCACCCTTCTCTTACCTGTGCGCGCGCGCGTGCGCCCCCCCCCCCCCCCCCGCCCCGCCTCTCCTTCCCTCCCTTTCTTCCTTCCTCTCTCTAAGCATGTCCTCAGGTGAAGATTTAAAAAAAAAAATTTTTATTTTACAATTTGTTATACTGACTTTGCAGTTTATTGAGATTAGTTGCATTCAGTTATTTTGTGGATGATTTTCATATGCTTGATAATAGTAAAAAGTGTTAATATAAAAGATTTTCTTTTTGTATCTTTTTCTTTTAAGATGGAAATTCCTTCTTCTAGCATTATAAATCAGTACATTGCTTGTCAAGGGCCATTACCACACACTTGTACAGATTTTTGGCAGATGACGTGGGAACAAGGCTCCTCCATGGTTGTAATGTTGACCACACAAGTTGAACGTGGCAGAGTAAGTCATACTTGAATCTTACACATTGCTTGGACCTTATTCAAATTACATTGCTTATACTTATAGTTAAAATGTTCACATTGATTTAGTCTTTTTTTTTTTAACCTTTACATCCATAGAGGACAGAAAGTAGATTAGTGCTTGTCTAAGTCTGGAGTCGGGTAAGAGGAGTGGGATAGAAGAATGAATGCACAGTGGTTACTAATGGGTATGGGATTTCTTTTGGGAGTGATGAAGTGATTGTGGTGATGGTTGCACAGCTCTGTGAATATATTAAAAACAATTGAATTGTGTACTTTTAAAAAAAATTTCAATTACAGTTGGTGTACAATATTATATTAGATGCAGGTGTACAAACCAGTGATTAGACATTTTATTTAACTTACGAAGTGATCAACCAAATAATTCTATTACCCGTCTGACACCATACATATTTATTACAGTACTATTGACTATATTCTTATGCTCTACTTTACATTCCTATGACTATTCTATAACTATCAATTTGTACTTCTTAATCCCTTCACTTATTTTACCCATTCCCCCAAAGAAATCAACTGACAGTCTTATGGGAACCCCCTTGTAAATAACTAATTACTTTACTCAAGCTGCTTTTAAGAATCTCTCTTTGTCTTCAACCTTCAGCTTTTTTGTTATTGTTGTTATTGATGAGAGAGAGAGAGAGAGAGAGAGAGAGAGCAAGAAACACCAGTGTGAGAAACATCAATTCGTTACCTCCACTTCCCTCCCCGCACATACCTCTACCAGGGATTGAAACCACAACCTCTTGGTATATAGGACTAATTCCAACCAACCGAGCCAGGGCAACCTTTGGCATTTTAATGGTGTCTCTTGGTGGGGGCCTCTTTGGGTTCATCTTGTATGTAACTCTCTGGCTGGGTTTCCCAGATTTGTACATCTGCTTCCTTCATTGGGTTATGGTAGTTTTCTGTTATTTTTTTCAAATAGGTTTCAAATTCTTGCTCTTTCTCTTCTCCTGGTAAAAGTTTAAATCAGAAAGCAGGTCTAATTTAGCAATGTTGGTATGCTTGAAGTTGTCCCAAAGACTTCTTATACTGTCCTCACTTTTTGGAATTTTTTTCCCCCTTTATGTTCTGATTTGGTGTTTTCTTGCTTCCTTATCTGCCTAATAATCACTGATTTGATCCTCTGCTTTATCTGTCCTCTCCTGTTGGTTCCATGTAATGTATTCTTTTTATTTTTATTGATTGATTGATTTTAGAGAGAGGAAGAGAAAGAGAAACATTGATTTGTTGTTTCATTTATTTATACATTCATTGGTTGATTCTTGTATGTGCCATGACCAGGATCAACCTTGGCATATCAGGACAACCAATTGAGCTACCTGCCAGAGCCCCCTGTAATGTATTCTTTAATTCATTTATTATAGTCTTCATTTCTGATTAGTGCTTTTTTCTGTTTTCTGTCTCCATTTTTTATGTGGGTTTTTTTTTTTTATCTCTGTTTTATATTTCCTATCCATTTGTTGAAGTCCTCACTAAGTTCATTAAGCCCCTTTATAGCAGTGTTTGAACTCTACTTCCAACAGATTGTCTCCATTTTGTTTAGTTCTCTTTCTGGAGTTTTATTCTGTTTTTCATTTGGGACATGTTCCTTTGTATCCTCATTTTGGCTGCCTCCCTGTGTTTTTTTCTATGTAATAAGTAGGGCTGTTATGTCTCCCAGGCTTGGTAAATTGGCCTTATATAATAGGTGTCTTGTAGGGCCCTATAACACAGATTTCCCGATCATCCAAGCTGCTCCAGGTACGCTCCCATGTGGGCTAAGTACACCCTCCTGTTGTAATTGAACCTTGATTGCTGTTGGCACCTCAGAGGATCTATGCCCAAACCACTTGGCTGCAAGGACTCACTCTGACCAACTTGCAGGATCAGCTGTGCAGGGACAGACCCCACAGACCAGGACTTTACAGCAGGGCTCTGATGCCTGCTGGGTCCACACCTTGAGTGTGTTACTTGTGGAGGTAGTTGGGTGGGTGGTGCTTTGACGTTTTCTGAAGCTATTCACCTGGTGCCGACTATGCCCTGCCTAGGGTCACCAGACCTAAGCACAAAGTGATTTGCAGGTGGCTACTACTTGTCCTGAGTTTAGAGGTGCCCAGGAGAGGCCAAGCTGCTAACCAAGGCAAGCTGCCTCTAGTGCCAGGACTAATGCCACTTAGTAAGAGGGGCACACTGAGGCCAGATGCTGCTTATTTGAGAGATTTGGGGAAATTTGTTTATATGGAAAAGGCACTGGAAAGAGATTGGGTGGGCCCACAAGTTGGGTGGGGTGGTCTCATAGAGTCACAACAGTGTTAGCCAGATGGATGGAGACTCAGATATGGCACCACCTTCTGGCTCTATGGAGGGAAGGCTCAGTAAAGAAACGAGGGTCTCTGCCAGCACTTCTACCTGGGAGAAAACTGCCCTGCCAGCCTTCACTGAACCACTCAATTCTTCCCTGTGTGTCCCTGGTGCCTTTCAAGTTTCTGTGAGTCCAGGTAAGTCCCTGTGTGGGCCCTTTAAGAGGAACGCCTGGTGATAGGAAAAATTACTAAGTCAACTTAAATTTTTAAGAGAGGAATCAAGGTTCAACTACTACAGGAGGGTGTACTTAGCCCACATGGGAGCGTACCTGGAGCAGCTTGGATGATCGGGAAATCTGTGTTATAGGGCCCTACAAGACACCTATTATATAAGGCCAATTTACCGATTTAATCGAACCCAGGACCCCTTTCTCTGTCTTACTCAACCACAATCCCCGCTGGTTTTTACAGGCAAAAGTTAAGGGGACTTCTCTTCCAGTACTGAAACACTGGTCAGGAGCTTGGTGTGGCACCGAGACCCCTTGCTCCTCAGAGGATCCCTCCATAGCCCCAATATCCCTCTTGATTTTTTTTTTTAAATATATTTTATTGGTTTTTTTACAGAGAGGAAGGGAGAGAGAGAGTTAGAAACATTGATGAGAGAATCATCTATCAGCTGCCTCTTGCACCCTTCCCCCCCTCCCCCAACTGGGGATGTGCCCGCAAACAAGGTACATGCCCTTGACCAGAATCGAACCCAGGACCCTTCAGTCCGCAGGCCGACGCTCTGTCCACTGAGCCAAACCGGTCTCGGCTCCCTCTTGATTTTTAACTGTTACACGTGGATGTGGTACCAGCCCATTCTGCATCTCTGCACCTCCCACCAGTCTAGACATGATGTCTGTATATCCTTAGTTATTTGACTTTTGTTCAACTAGGCTTCAGGCAGTTCTGAATGAAAGTTGTTTTGTAGTTTAGTTGTAATTTTGATGTAGTTATGGGAGGAAGTGAGCACAGCATTTAACTATACTGCCCTCTTGACTGGAAGCTGGATTGTGTACTTTAAATGGGTGAATTTTATATCAATAAAGCTGTGTGTTTTTTTTTAATTCTAATTGTGAAAATAAATGGATTGCATTTGGCATTTTAGTTGAAGATTCTTTCTCATTGTTAACTTAAATCCAAAAAGATTAAAATTAGTGCAGCATTTTGCCATTCTCATAGTAATAGTTGGTTCAGGCAAGAATTCATCACACATGGTAAAACATTGAGTAAAAGCTTATTGTATACAGGATATTTGCAGTCTCAAAATATATCCAAGCAGATTATTACAAAGAGAAAAAACCGACAAAGAAATGTTAATAATTGACAGAACTAGGTGTAGTATGTATGAAAGTTTATTAAATTTTTCTTGTAACTTTTCTGTAAATTTGAAAGTTATATTATAATTTTTAATATATTTTTAATCTATTGATTTTAGGTGAAGTGCCACCAATATTGGCCAGACCCCACAGGAAGTTCATCCTATGGATGCTACCAAGTCACCTGCCACTCGGAAGAAGGAAACACTGCATATATCTTCAGGAAGATGACACTAGTTAACCAAGAGGTGGGAAGCAAGATAGCTACCGTTCATTAGAACTGTTATGTTCAAGGTGAAGACTTTGAAAGCTGAAAATGTTTTCAGTCTGAGTTCTGGTTACTAAAAAATATTATTTTTCATTATTGAACTATTTGATTTGGGGGGATGCTTTGGAATCTTATGAAGTGTATTTTTTCTCTATAATAAATTTCCAATTTCTATAGTTAATTATAAGTGGTCAGTGAGAAAACAATCTAGTAAATAAATACTTATTACTCTTAAAACTAAGGATATTTAGTTTCAGATTTCTCTCTGAAATCAATAAAAATATATTTTTTAAAAAGCAGCTATGCATACTCATAAAAAGTGTACATTAGATGTTTTTGGTTAATATGATTTTTTTGCCTCCAAATAATATTAATCAAGTATTTGAGTACAACTGTGGAAATGGAAAGAATAATTAATTGTAAGTTATCAAATTATTCCTTTTTTTGAAGAGACTACAGGAGAGAAATTTTAGTCTCCTTAGTATTAAGGAAGAAAGATCGTAGGCAGGACCCTCCTACAGCAGATAGATCATATATTTCTTTCTTTCTTTTTAAATATATTTTTATGTATTTCAGCAAGGAATGGACAAGGGAAGGAGAGAGAGAGAGAGAGAGACATCAATGATGAGAAAGAATTATTGATTGGCTACCTCCTGCATGCCCCACACTGGGGGGTCGAGCCTGAAACTCAGGCATTTGGCCTCAGAGGGAATTGAACCAAGACCTCCTGGTTTATAGGTCAATGCTCAACCACTGAGCCATGCCAGCCAGGCCATCATAGCTTTCTGATTGTTCTTCTTCTTCTTGCCACCTGAGTCACTCTCCTTAGCTTCCAAATCCAGATCCAGAGATAGAAACTGATTAATAAATGATGGCTTAATAAGCCAATTGGAAGATCTCTGTGGTAAGTGGTATTGCTGTCAGTCTGCTAGAAACAGTATCCCACTTTTACTGCCTGCAACTAGATATTCCCCTGCCACCTTTGGTTTTGAAGGGCGCTGTGAGAAGAAGCAATTGCTAGAGAAGAGCAAACAAACTGTGAAGACCCAGGCCTATCCCTTTGGAAATGAGAAATCCATTACCTTCCACCCCCCTGAGTATAATTAAAGAAACACAGAAAGGTAGAGCCTTACCAAAAAAGAAGGAGCTAGATGTTGTGATGACTTATATTAAAGCAATCTGACATTGATTAAAGCTAAAGTTATAAGAAATTAAAAATTGAATGGTTCCAAAACCTTATGGGCTAGAGATTCCATCAGAATGAATTTAGTGTTTAGGATTATATACTATATAGCTCATAGTCTAACACCGTGGTCTGCAAACTGCGGCTCGGGAGCTGCATGCGGCTCTTTGGCCCCTTGAGTATGACTCTTCCACAAAATACCACAGCCTGGGCGAGTCAATTTTGAAGAAGTGGCATTAGAAGAAGTTTAAGTTTAAAAAAATTTGGCTCTCAAAAGAAATTTTAATCATTGTACTGTTGATACTTGGTTCTGTTGACTAATGAGTTTGCTGACCACTGGTATAACAAGGCAAGCCAGTAAGATATTTCTTCATTTTCTCAAGTAGATATGAGAGGTTATAAATAGTTACATAGACTAATACTGATATCTTCAGCATAGTCTCTTTATTGTACTCCATATGTAGATTATTCACAACAGTTTTATATACTGTAGTGCCTTTTCTTTACAAACCTGAGTACATCAAAACTAGACTAAGACGCAAATTAGTTCCTTAAGTGTGACCCAAATGTAATTAAGAAAATAAATTTGCTGAGAGAACCAAGATGATGACATAGGTAAACAATTGTACTTGCTGCGTCCCACAACCACATCAGAATTACAGCTAAAATACATAGCAACTATCATCTAGAACCATGGGAAAAATGGCTGAGTGGAAGTACTACAACTAGAGAGGTAAAGAAAAAAGCACATTGAGACTGGTAAGAAGTACGGAGACACAGAATAGACTGGCACCCAAGTGTGCCACTTTTTTAATCAGGAGGAAGATGCAAGTTCCTCCTTGCTATGAGCTCCAGTGCTGGTGAGACTTGGGGGAGCCCAGACACATACAGGGAGAAACTGGACTGTCTGGCATTGGGACAGGAATGCGGGGGCAGCCTTCTTCCAGACTGAGGTGCTTGCAATGGTCATTGTTCCTGTGCTGGGACCTCCCTGGTGCAGTGCTGACTGGTAGCTATTGCTGTTTGCTCCACCCTGGAGATTACCTGAGCCCCCACCCTACCCAATTTACAACCCCATCCAAGCTGTGCTCAGTGACTTTTGCGTATGAATGGCCTATCCTTTCTCAGTCTAAAACCTGTCAAACAAGCTGCAGCTGGGTCAGGGAGCCAAAGCTATCAAAAGAAGGCCCAAGGTCACACCAGCCTGCCTTTCTTCACAGCTGGGCATCAGTCTGGGAACTTCCAATAAAAAGAGGAGGAATCTGCAGATCTCTCTGTAGCTCCTGCTGAGTGGCCCCAGGCAGTGGCAGACTTTGCACTTCCTTGGAGATTCAAGAGCCAGTGTACCCAATGGTCAGTGCAAGACCATACCAGATTACAACTCTTCACATCCATAAGTGACACACTAAAGGGGCATGTTCAGTGAGCACCAAAGCCCCATTGAAGCAAGTCCTGCCCCAAAAGGGTGTTTCCTGCACAGCAGCTCTTCCATTATAGACACATCTGGTCCTCACAGCCAATTGGCCTGGAGGTCAATTCCTCCCAGTGATATCAACAGCAATCAAGGCTCAACTATAACAAGACTGTGCACACAACTCACAAAGGGGTGTACCAAGAGTGTGATTGGGGAGGCTGATCCCCTGGGCCCTACAGGACATCGATTACACAAAGCTACTCTATCAACTCAAGGAGACTTAGCAACTAACCAATACATAGAAATAAATACAGGGGTACAGCCAAAATGCAGAGACAAAGAAACATGTCACAAATGAAAGAAATGGAAGAAAGCAAACTACTGGATATAGAGTTCAAAAACAAAGTTATAAGGTTACTCAAGAATCATCTAGAAACCTTGGAGGAACCTAGTAAGACCTTCAAGGATCTTAGTGAAAATGTAAAAAAAAAAAAAAAAAAAAAAAAAAGGAAAAGGACCAGTCAGAAATTAAACATACACTGACTGAAATAAAGAATAATATACAGGGATTCAATAGTAGGATTCTGAGAATCAAATCAATGATTTTAAATACAAGGAAGAAGAAAACACCCAACCAAAAGAGCAAAAAGAAAAAAAGAATCCAAAAATAGAAGATCGTGTAAGGAGCCTCTGGGACAACCTCAAGTGTACCAATATCCAAATGATGGGAGTGCCAGAAGAAGAGAGAGAGCAAAATATTGAAGACCTATTTGAAGAAATAATGACAGAAAACTAACTCCACCTGGTGAAAGAAATAGACTTGCAAGTCCAGAAAGCTCAGAGAACTCCAAACAAGAGGAATCCAAAGAGGACCACACCAAGACACATCATAATTAAATTGCCAAGGGCAAAATACAAAGAGAGAATCTTAAAAGCAGTAAGAGAAAAACAGTTACCTACAAGGGAGTACCCATACAACTGTCAGCTGATTTCTCAACAGAAACTTTGCAGGTCAGAGGGAGTGGCAAGAAATATTCAAAGTGATAAATAGCAAGAAACTACAACCAAGATTACTTTACCCAGCAAAGCTATCGTTTAAAATTGAAGGTCAGATGAAGACAAGAAAAAACTAAAGGAGTTCACCACCAAACCAGTATTTTATGAAAGGCTGAAGGGTATTCTTTAAGAAGAGGAAGAAGAAAAAGGTAAAGATAAAAAAAAAAAAAAAAAAGTGACAACAAATACGTATATATCAACAAGTGAATCTAAAAATCAAATGAATAAAAAAATTTGATGAACAGAATAAACTGGTGAATGTAAGAGAATCGGACATGGAAATGGAGCAGACAAACAATTCTCAGGGGAAAGGATTTTAGGAGGGTGCAGGGAGAAATTGAACGAAGATCTTATATGCATGTATGCAGTACCTATGGATGCGGAAAGTGGGGTGGCTAGGGCCTGGGGTGGGCTGGGAACCGGGTAGAGGGGAGCTATGGGGGGAAAAAGAGGGACATCTGTAATATGAAAAATAAAGATTTTTTTTAAATGATGGGGTGAAATAAAAGAAAATAAATTTGCTATCATGTAAACACATACCTACTTGGATAGAGAGATAGAGACAAACACTATCCCAAAACTAATTAAAATATGATTTTTACATGACCCATTCTTCTAGGTTATTGGTACTATTAAATCCCCCCTTTTTGGTTTGTTGTTGTTGTTTTTGTTGTTAATCCTCGCCCAAGGATGTTTTTTCCATTGACTTTTAGAAAGAGTGGAAGGGGGAGAGCAAGGGAGGGAGAGAGAGAAAAACAACAATGTGTCTTGAGATAAATCAATTGGTTGCCTCCCTCACTCTCTCTGGTCCGTGCTGTGTATAAAACCTGCAACCAAGGTATGTGCCCTGACCAGGAATCAAACCTGTGACCCTTCAGTGCACAGGCTGACACTGTAACTAATGAGAAACACAGGCCAGGGCAAATTTTTTTTTTAATAGTAATCAAAAATAATCTATATACACTGAGTGGCCAGATTATTATGATCTCTGAATGCATGATAATCTGGCCTCTCGGTGTATATTAGATGCTTTTCATTCATTCTATATTGTTAAGAATTCTGAAAAATTCATTATTACATTATACTGTGGTATCATTAGGAATTCTTTTTTCAGTCCCTTTCTTTTTAAAAAAATATTTTTTCATTGATTTCAGACAGGAAGGGAGAGGGAGAGAAATAGAAACATCAATGTTGAGAATCATTGATCAGCTGCCTCCTGCACGCCTCCTAGCAACCCAGACCTGACTAATCAAACTGTGACTTCCTGGTTCACAGGTTGACATTCAACTACTGAGGCACACCAGCTGGGCACATAGGTCATTTTCTTAATTAACTTTTACTTTCATGGTCTTTTCTAGAAATGCCCTTTAATGTAAATGGCAGTAATCAGAATTCATATTGTTGAATGACTATAACTATCGATTATTGAGCATGAGCTGATTCTCTTCTAGAATTTTTTCAACATATCTACACTCTCTTTGAAGTGTAAATGTTGTTTCATTTGTAACTAAAGAAAGTGAGGTTCTAAATATTAAATACCTTAACAGACAGAGTCAAGATGTATAAATCCAAAAATTTTTTCTCTTTTCTACCAACTCCTCGGGGCAAAAAGAATTAAGCCCCGACTTTTTTGATCTTCAGTTTTTAATCTACATTTATCTTGAAAAGTTATTTTCCTAATTTCCATGATTTCACTTATTTTTTAGAATTAGCTCAACTTTGTTTATAAAAAATGTTTTGATTTTGCCATATTTGTTCATCCAACAATTCTTTAGTTTTCTTTAAATGTTTTTCTAGAACTTGTCTTTGTTTACTTGATTATCATCTTGAACATATCATACTTTACAAATATAGAAATTGAGTTATAAGAAGAGGAATGATCCAAGTAATGGATACTGAAATGGATACAACTGTTTCTATAAAATGTTTTTCTTTTTCATTGAAATTTTGGGTTTTATTGTGCATATTTATTACTTTGGGGAGAGGTAGTAGGAGTAGTTTCTTTTACTTTTCTTCTAAAATTAAAATGATATGAATATTCATTTATATTTTAAAGATAATTTCTAAATTAAAGTGCATAATTTTTCTTTTACACTTAGAAAAATGAGAGTCGTCAACTCATTCAGATCCAGTACACAGCCTGGCCTGACCATGGTGTCCCTGATGATTCCAGTGACTTTCTGGACTTCGTTTGTCATGTACGAAATAAGAGGGCTGGCAAGGAAGAACCTGTTGTTGTTCATTGCAGGTATTTTTTTTTCTGTCTTTTATGCTTAAATAGCTGGCATTTTTAAAGGGGGGTATTATTTTATTTTATCCTTATGTTGTTGAGACTTTCACTATAATTAGAACGACTCATAACTGTTCTCTGAAGGTAGAAAGCAGAGGGTATGTTCCAATATGACTGGCAGAAAGTTTATCATAAGAAGTAAAAATATTTTATTACACTGAGTTAGAAGCTTGTCATTTTTACAGTTTTACATCTCTGAAAATGGGATTTGTTATACAATTGGTGCTATCTTAGACTTGATGAAATACAATAATGTAAGCATTAGATCTAGTTTTCCCCCACCCAGCAAGGTACTCCTTGCTGGCCTTTGGCCCCTCTTACCACATTTAGTGAGCTCTCTCACCTCTCTTGGAATAGCCCTACCCAATACCATCACAGGATAAGCCCTCCTATTGTAATTGATTCTTGATTGCTATTTGGCCAGTTCATGTGTGGGATCAACCCTCAGGCTGGCTGACTGTGAAGATCAACCCTAACCACAGTATGAGCTACCGTGCAGGTGCCGACCACATGAAGTGGAATTCACTTCAGCAGGGTTTGCTGCCTACCAAGACTTACCTTTGGATATGCTACTTATGAAGCTAATTGAATCCTCTCTGGTGTTGTCTGGAGCTGGCCACTGTGTGTGCTTGTTATGGGGCCTCTTAGGAGGGTCTCTGGTGCAGGTCAATGTCAGAAGCTGCCTATGACTAGCCCTGGGCAACCTGTTTGGAACTACAGAGTGATCCACAGTTTGTGGCTGCCTCCTCTGGACTTAGGTGTGTGTTGGAGGATCAAGCTCTGCACCAAGACTCACTTTTACCTGTACTGGGCCCAGGGGTATGTCAGCAAAAGTCCCTAGGAACTTTAAGATCTACCTCTGCCTACTTCCTCCTGCCAGGTACCTGTTAGGCTCAGTCACTGAAAGAGCCTCGGGAGGTTCTTAAGTTGCATGCAGTAGGTTTTAAGTCAGTCACTAGGTGAGAAGAGTTCTCCAGATCTATAGGGCTTTAACCTTTAAAAAAAAAAAAAAAAAAAAAAAAAAAAAACAATGTCCCATGTGGTTATTTTTTATTTTAAAGAGGGAGGGAGAAAGAGAGAAACATCAGTTGCCTCCCTTACGTGTCCCAACTGGGGATCGAACCCACAACCTAGTATGTGCCCAGACTGGGAATTGAACCTGCAGCCTTCTGGTGCATGGAACAACTCTCCAAACAACTAAACCACACAGACCAGGGCTATACTGGTTCAATCTTGGTGCCAGTGTTGGGCCTGAGAGCACTCAGCATATGTCCCAGGATATACAAAGTCTAGCTGCCACCCACAGGGTACTCCCATACCTTGGTTGTAGAGCAGGGTCTCTGGCAGTCATCAGGATGGGGCCAGCAGAGTTTAGTGGGCTAAACAGACCAAGATTTAGCTGTGTGAAGGGAAGGTGTGCACCAATCGAGATAATGAAGGGGAAAATTTCCTCTGTCCTAGAGCCATTGCAACTCAGTCTGCCCCTGATTCTGCCAGAGCCTGATCTCAGCAGGAAGGGGTCACTGGGAGTCAAGAGATGGGGTGGTGCTGTAAGGTTTGGGGGAAGTTGGAGGGTTTAGACCCTACCCCAGGGCCACGCAATTCAGACTGTCCTGGATTCTGCCCAGACTTCAGCAGGGTGGAACCACCAAGAGTCAAGAGGGTGGGACCTCCAGGAGCTTAGTGAGTGGGGCTAGAGGATCTACGTGAGGGGAAGGTGCCGGTCAGGATCACAGGAAAGAGGGGAGGTAATGGCCCCCTCCGCTAAGTCATACAACTCAATCACTAACATCCCTTGAATTTGCCAGACCTCTCATTGCCCAAATCATTGATTGAATCCTTAGCAGAGCAGGAGCTCCATAGGGTGGTTCAACAGGAAGACCAGATGATGGGGCAGTGGCTTTCCCCAAGCGATGCTGCATGGAGAGGCACGTTGCACCCAAGAAAGATGGTGTCTGCATGCAGTACAGTGACTTAGCACAGGGGGTCCTGGCAATTCTTCCCTCAGCTCTGTCCCCAGAGCCACAAACCCCAGTCTCTCCTCACATGACTCATCTATTCTGCCCTCCCTACGTGAGTGGCAAGAGCTAGGGTGAGTGGCTATGAACAAAATTATGTGAGTTGGCCATTTAAGACTGCTCCTGAGTTTTTTAGTGCACTCCATGGACTCGATCTCTCCCTGGTGGGAACAGAAATCCCACTGCCACTCACAACCAGATGTAATGTGTGCGCCTCCTCTAGGCTCTGGTGCTTTGGGCTGGGGAGCCAGGGTTGGACTTGAGATCCCATGCTTATCAGGGGAAACACCCTGCAGCTGAGATATTCCTCCAGAACCTCAGCCACTGCCTGTGGGATTGGGGCCAGCCCTTTTCACACCTCTGCACTTCCTACCAGTCTCCATTGGCTTCTTCTGTAAATTCTTGGTTATAAGCCTTCTATTCAGCTAGACTTCAGTTGGCCATTCAGGATGATAATTCTGTATTTTGCTTCTACTTCCAATTAGGTCCTGGGTGTATCTTCTACTTACTCCATTGTCATCTTGGATCCCTTCCACTTTTATTTTTCATTTTAAAGTGAAGTTGCTCCAATAAGCTTTTATATCTTGTTCATATTTTAAAAACTGAAATGTAACTTTTAAAATAGTATTTTTTACAGCTAATAATGGGGGGATGGTGTTGATATAAACCATTTTAATCTGTATTGTATGAAATTTTTATCAATTTTCAAAATTTCTAGTTGGCTTGCTACTTTCCTAATATTAAACATTAAATCAAATTGTTCTGTTTTATGATTCAAAACTTTAATTTTCTACACAAAATCCACAGAAGTTTAACAGAATAGTATCCTTGCCCCATATTTGCCTTTTTCAGTGCTGGGATTGGAAGAACTGGGGTTCTTATTACTATGGAAACAGCCATGTGTCTCATTGAATGCAATCAACCAGTTTATCCACTAGACATTGTAAGAACAATGAGAGATCAACGAGCCATGATGATCCAGACACCTGTAAGTACTGTACCTCGGGCATTCTCAACATGATGATTTTTGTTATCACTGTATATTCTGAACCATATTCATAGCTTTTTAATATCCTGCCAGGTGCTAATAACTCCTTACACAGGAGTTTGTCGAATAATGCCTATGAGCCAAGTCTGGCCTGCCACTTGTTTTTGTAAATAGAGTTTTATTGGAATACAGCCATGTTTATTTGTATTTATATTACTTATGGCTGCTTTCACACTCTTAATAGCAAAGTTGAGAAGTTGCAACAGACACCATATGTTCTGAAAAACCTAAAATATTTACTATCTGGTCTTTTACAGGAAATGTTTGTCAACACCACTCCTGCATAATTTCTGAGTGTTTAGACAGGCTCAGAGGAACCTGCCCTATATTACTTAGTCAGGGGGAATGGTGAGAATGAGAGTGTCTCTGTCCTGGAGACTCTTGATAGGCCTGCTCTGTGACACAGCTGTGGCAAAATGCCTTTCTCTTTTATATAAGCATTTAAATTGCAACAACAAAAATCATAGAAATTCCACACTGACTGAATAATGTTTCAAGTTCACGGGAATTATGGAGTTTTAGAGTTAGTGCTAAGATAACTTTTTATAATAAGCCATTGTGGAATGTTAGCATTAAACTTACTACAGTGAATTGACATATATCCTAGTAAATGCCTTGTTTTTACCTTTATATTATAAAAAATTTCAAATATACACAAGTAAACAATATAATCAACACTATGTTGAGTACTCAGATCCAGCAACATTTGCCATATTGTTTCATCTATACTGCCACTCTCTCCATATTTGAAGCAAATCTAGATGTCATATAATTTTATAAATATTTTAATGTGTACCCCAAATAGATAAGGAGTATTTTTTCTTCTAAACAAAATCACAATATGAGTATCATACAAGTATAATTAACAAGTAATTCCTTAATATTATCAAATAACAGTATTCAAACTTTCAGTTGTCTCATATAGTTCATGGTTTGTAAATTTTAGAATAACTATTAAAATGTAATTCACATACCATAAAATTTACCCTTTTAAAGTCTACAGTTCAGTTGTTTTTAGTAATCACAGAGTTTTACAACCTTCATTACTATCTGATTTTAGAATGTCTCATCACTCCCAAAAAGAAACTTACCTTCCTTAATACCTTCCCAGTCTCACCTGGCCCAGCCTTAGGCAACCACTCATCTACTTTGTCTCTATAAGTTTACCTATTCTGGACCTTTCATATGAATGAATTCATATAGTTTGGTCTTTATAATTGGCTTTTTTAAATTAGCATAATATTTAAAGGGTTTTACAAAAATGTTCTTTATCAAGTTGACAAAGTTTCCTGTTACAAGACTATTGAGTGTTTCATCATGAGAAGGTACATAATTTTGTCAAATGCTTTTTCTGGGTCTATTGAGATGATCATGTGGATTTTGTATTTCATTCTATTACTGTATATTACATTGATTGATTTGGGGATATTAAACTAACCTTTCATTTCTGGGATAAATCTTACTTGAAGATAGTATATAATTCTTTTAGTATGTTGCTTCATTTGATTTGCTAGTATTTCCTAGAGGTTTTTGAATATATTCACATATAATGACATAATGTATTTTTTTATTTTTAATTGTGATAAAGTACACAACATAAAACTTAATTTTTAAGTGTACAATTCAGTAGCCTTGAATATATTCACACTGTTAGATAGCCATTCTCTAAAACTTTTTCATCTTGTAAACTAAAATCTACCCCTTAAACAACAACTCCTCATCCTCTCTCCTCCCAGTTTCTGGTAACCTCCGTTTTACTTTCTGTTTTTATGAATTTGACTTTCTGGATACCTCATATATGTACAATTATATAGGTTTCGTCTTTTTTTTAATTGGCTTATTTCACTTAGTATAATATCTTTGAGGTTCATCCAGGTGTTAGCATGTGTCAGAATTTCCTTTCTTTTAAGGCTAAAAATATTTCATTGTGTGTATAGACCACATTTTGATTATCCTCTCACATGTCAGTGGACATTGTTTCTACCTCTTGGTGATTGCAAATAATGCTGTTGTGCACATAGAAGTACATGTATATCTCTTTGAGATCCTGCTTTCAATTTTTTTTGGATATATGCATGGAAGTCAAATTGCTGGATCATATCATACTTAATGAGTTTTGTTTTTGTTTTTGTTTTTACATTGTATGTAAAATCAGGTTCCAGATGTGGTTCACACATTTTGGTTAGTTTATATATCTCCAAAATCTTTTAATCTATAATTTCCACAAACATCTTTTCTTGTTTGTTTGTTTCTTACCATTTGTTTGATGAACAAAGCAGGTGGTTTGTGCTACATAGTTTCCCAGTCTGGATTTTGCTGATTGCATTCCAAGGTAGTTTTCTCTGTACAGTAAACCCTCATTTGCAGATATCAATTTAACAGACCTTGAAGTTAACAGACAAAATTTCCAGTCCATATGACGTATGTGAAAATTAATATCCTGTTAATTTCAAAATGCTTTTAACCAAGATTTGCTTACAATTAAATTAAAGTTTTTGTTGTTGTTAATAATTCACTTTTACTTTTTTAAAAATAAATCTTTATTGTTCAGATTATTACAGTTGTTCCTCTTTTTCCCTCCCTTAGTTCCCCTCCACCTGGTTCCCACCCCACCCTCTACTTTACCCCCCCAACTGTCCTCATCCATAGGTATACGATTTTTGTCCAATCTCTTCTCGCACCTCCCATATCCTTTTCTCCCTGAGAATTGTCAGTCCACTTCCTTTCTATGCACCTGATTCTATTATATTCACCAGTTTATTCTGTTCATGATTTTTTATTCACTTGATGTTTAGATTCACTTGTTGATAGATATGTATTTGTTGTCCATAATTTTTATCTTCACCTTTTTCTTCTCCTTCCTCTTCTTAAAGAATACCTTTCAGTATTTCATATAATACTGGTTTGGTGTTGATGAAGTCCTTTAGCCTTTTCTTATCTGTGAAGCTCTTTATCTGACCTTCAATTCTGAATGACAGCTTTGCTAGGTAAAGTAATCTTGGTTGTAGGTTCTTGCTGTTCATCACTTTGAATATTTCTTACCACTCCCATCTGGCCTGCATAGTTTCTGTTGAGAAATCAGCTGACATTCGTATGGGTGCTCCCTTGTAGGTAACTAACTGCTTTTCTCTTGCTGCTTTTACTATTCTCTCTTTGTATTTTGCTCTTGACATTTTAATTATGATGTGTCTTGGTGTGGTCCTCTTTGGATTCCTTTTTTTTTTTTTTTTTAGGATTCTCTGTGCTTCCTGGACTTGTAAAGTCTATTTCTTTCAACAGGTGAGGTAAATTTTCAGTCATTAACTTCAAATAGGTCTTCACTATTTTGCTCTTTCTCTTCTTCTGGCAACTCCTTAATTCAGATGTTGGTACACTTGAGGTTTTCCCAGAGGCTCCTTACACTGTCTTCATATTTTTGGATACTTTTTGCTTTTCCAGTTGGGTGTTTTTTACTTTTTTGTATTTCAATCTTTGACTTGATTCTTGCAATCCTCTAGTCAGCTGTTGAATCTCTATATATTATTCTTTATTTCAGTCAGCGTATACTTAATTTTCTAGTTGGTCCTTTTTCATATCCTCGAGGATCTGGCTAAATTTATTGACAGTTCCTAGAAAATTCTTGAGTAACCTTATAACTGTAGTTTTGAACTTTATGTCCAATAGTTTGCTTTCCTCCATTTCTTTCATTTGTGACATGTTTCTTTGTCTCCGCATTTTGGCTGCTTTCCTTTGTGTGCTAGGTGTCCTGTAGGGCCCAGTGGCTTAGCCTCCATTGTTACCTGAGGTGGACACTCTTGGTGCCCCCCTTGTGGGCTGTGTGCACAGTCTTTTGTAGTTGAGCCTTGATTGTTGTTGGTATCACTGGGAGGAATTGACCTCCAGGCCAATCGGCTGTGTCTATGATGGGAGAACTTCTGTGCTGGAGACCCCCTTATGGGGCAGGACTTGCTTCAGTGGGGCTTTGGTGCTCACTGAGTCTGCCCCTGAGTGTGTCCCTTATGGATCTGAGGAGTTGTAATCTGGATGGTTTCACTCTGTCCACTGGGTACACTGGCTCTTGGATCTCTAAGGAGGTGCTGTTAGCCTCTACCTGAGGTTACCCAGCAGGAGCAACAGAGAGATCTGCAGATTCCTCTTCTTTGTTTGGGGTTTGGAGGTGCCCAGATGCATGCTGTTATGGGGCCTTGGGCCTTATTTTGGATGTTCTGGGTCTCTCTCACCCAGCTGCAGTTTGTTAGGTAATTTTAGATTGCAAAGGGCCAGGCCATTCATATGCAAAGGCCTCTGTGCACAGCTTGGGTGGGGCGAGGTCTCAGGGAATAAACAGGGCGGAGCAAACAGCTATGGCTGATCTCAGCCCTGCCCTAAGAGGCCCAGGTCTAAGTGTCCCAAGGTAATCGCTGCAAGCACCTCTGAGAGAAAGCTGCTCTCGAGTTCCGCCCGATGCCAGACACTCAAGTTTCTCCCCGTATGAGCCTGGGTCCCCGGAGTCTCGCCCGGAACTTACGAATTAATACTGGTGCTTCCAATACAAATTCAGTTTTTACTTAATGTCTTCTACCTTACATCTTTACCACCTTTATTCTTTAACAAAAATGCTGGTTCTCTGCAATACCAGCAATGAAAGACTTAGAATATCGCAAATACCTATTTGTTTTAATTTGATTACACAAGAACAATCTCAGAACAACTAAACTAACACAACTACCACAGACAGTATGATTACTGAAAATAACTTAAAATTTTTCTACAGTTCTTTTTTTTTTTCTTTTTAATATATTTTTATTAATTTTCTACAGAGAGGAAGGGAGAGAGATAGAGAGCTAGAAACGTCGATGAAAGAGAAACATCGACCAGCTGCCTCTTGCACACCCGCCACCGGGGATGTGCCCGCAACCAATGTACATGCCCTTGACCGGAATCGAACCTGGGACCCTTCAGTCCGCAGACCGACGCTCTACCACTAAGCCAAACCGGCTTCGGCTCTAGAGTTCTTTTTGCTTTTTGGGTATATTCTACAAAAGATATACAGTCAAATTACTGTTTTAAAGTCCCTTGCAATAGCTCCTTTCTGTTTAGTTCTGCCATCAGCTAGAATCACATGACACAAGGCCCGCGGGCCAAATCCAGCCCGCCAGGCCTTGCAATGTGGCCCGCACCGCGCTGTCATCACTGCACTCCGCTGTCAGTTTATGACATTGTCAGTTTATGACTGTTCAGTAAACCATTCGGCCCGCGATTTAGGCTGGATTTTAGATTTTGGGCCCTTCTCTGATTGAGTTCGACACCCCTAAGCTAGATATACACATTGATTTGTTTCATGTTATTTTCAATTTTTAGATTTTTTTAAATTAATGGTTTAATTATGGGGTATTTATATGGTTCCAAAGTAAAATATGTAAAAGAAGGAAGTGTATTCAATGAAGTCTAGTCTCTAGCCTTCTCATGAACCTTATTTTTATTTTATTTTATAGGAAATTGTTTTTTAATGATATACTAGTATCCTTCCCTTGCTTTTATAATACAAGAATAAATCCTATGTTTTGTGTGCTCACAACTGTAAAGCTACACTTACCCCACCCCATATATTGAGAGAGGTGTTTATATCCTCCTTTTATAAAATAACATATTATGTGCCATTTTCTCTACCTTGCTGTTTTTACTTAACATATACTGGAATCATTCTGGCCTTTAGACTTTTCTTCCTCCCCCACTACATTGTATCCACTGTGAGGATGTGCCGCAGATTACTCACAGCCCCTTCCTGATGGGGAGTGGATCGCTTTTACTTTTTTTTTTTTTTTTTTTAATATATATATTTTATTGATTTTTTACGGAGAGGAAGGGAGAGAGAGTTAGAAACATCTAGGGGGAGAAGCATTGATTAGATGTCTCCTGCACACCTCCTACTGGGGATGTGCCCACACCCAAGGTACATGCCCTTAACCAGAATTGAACCTGGGACCTTTCAGTCCACAGACTGACACTCTATCCACTGAGCCAAACCGGTTAGGGCCACTTTTACTTTTTAATTATTATAAATAACATAATAGCCTCACTTATGAATATGTTTTCAATTTCTTTTTCTAGTTTATCTTTGGTAGATTCCTAAAAGTAGGATTGCTGGGTCCATAGATAAATTAATGTAATTTTGTTAGATGCTGCCAAATTGCCATCCATAGAGATTGTGGCAATGCTAGGAATATTAGCAATGCATGAGGGAGTTTTTCCAACAAAATGTGTTGTCAGACTGTTATTTTTTGTTAGTCTGTTCATGAAGAATGGTATCCCTGTGTTGTTTTACTTTGTATTTCTTTTATAAGCAAGTCAAGTGACTTGTTTGTTATTTCTTTGTTTCATTTTCCAGTTTTTCTAATCAGTTCTATTTTTCATACTTTCTTTTTCAGAGTCAATACAGATTTGTATGTGAAGCTATTTTGAAAGTTTATGAAGAAGGATTTGTTAAACCCTTAACAACATCATCAAATAAATAAGAAAGCAAAAAATCTGGAGTATGTGTTAGAAAACTGCTTTCCAATTATATTCACTGTGCCATAATACTACTTGCAGGAAATGGCATCTAAACAAAAAATGAAGAACTGACAAAAACTGAAAACTTCAGCACTGTTGCACTTTATGTTTTAAAAAAAGTCACTCTCAAAACCTATAATTCATGTGTTTCAAGACTATTTCATGCTTTGTTTCGAACAAATAGTGAAGAACTGAGTATGTTCAGGGTAACATGAAATTTTGTAGTGGTGCCATGCAGACCCCTACCGGAAGAATTGCCACAAACAAGACTCAGAATTCTGTCATCTCTGCTACACACCTGTACTTTGAAAGCAAAAAGAAGTAAACATCAAGAGTCAGCTCTGGTGTTTGCAGTGATTCGTGTGCTTACTGTGTTACTTGATTACCAGATTTTATTTTTTAAATTTTAGCAATATCATTTTCAATATTAGCCAATACACTGCCTATGGATGCAGCACATCTTTCCCTTCACTCCCCCTGTAGAGACCTGCTGTTCATAAGAAGAAAGGTGGATTTGCTTTTCCCAGGAAATGCTGCACATTGTCCATTTACCAGCATCTTACAGAAAATATAAATATGAATCTACAAATTTTCTTGAATTTAATAATGTAATATATTTACCATAAGGTTGGCTTATTCCAAATCATGTGATTTCATGTACTTAATATAAAGGAATGCATGTATTATGTCTTAACCCCGTAAGTGCCTTGAGACATCTTTGTATGTCTAATGAAGAGGCACTCATTTGACCCACTAGGAGGTATGTGTGTATTCTGTACACTTACATCTTTACGCATTTTTAATCAGTTCACGTTTGAAAATAACTTCTTTTATTGAGAGGTATGCAGTCAAAGAAGGGTAAGGAAATTGTGTTTCTTACTCAGACCCTCTATTTTGTCACTGGAAGCAAAGGTAATTTGTGTTCTTCTGAGAGCGTTCTGCTGCTATGGAATTGTTTAAATCTGCACATTCCTTTCCTGAAAGACAAGGGTTACAGTTTAGCAGCTCAAGTTAAAAGTTGCTTTATTCTTCAAATTTATATTTGTTTTATCCCTCACTTTAGAAATGGCATCTAATATGCACATTAAAGTTAAACATATTGATACTCTAAGCTAGGGTTAGACCAGTTAGTTGCTTATTTCTATTACTAACGGAATTATTACTCTTCAGCATTCATTTCAGTTCATATCACATTTTGTTCACACTAGTCTATTAGGATACTCCAAACAAGGATTGAGAAACATTGTTTGACTTGTTTCAGAGTATAATCCCTCAGTTACTGAAATGAAATCCTTCGGTAACTGAAATGAGGATTTTTCTGGTCATTTTTGTATATTATTAAGTTACTCCAATTTACATGTACTTACTAGGTTATAAGCATATTAATTCATGGAGAATGTTAGCTGTCCTGCTGATGGAGGACCTGATGCCCTTTTAGGACTTGTATATGTTCCTTTTCAGATGTTTTTATTTTAATTTTTAAGTCTGTAGGGAGATAGCATTTTAAAATTGCCATTTTAATTTAAGTGGAAATTTGCTCACCTATTGAAGTGTTATAATTACACAATTATTTTATATGGATTATGGTTGAAATTGACTTTTACTGGTATTTTCTGAATATTTCAGAATAGTATTGATAAAATTTAGGACATTTTGAGATGCCATTTAGTATGAGGAGGGAAATGTACATTTTAAAATCTTCAGTATAATCTAAATGATGTTCTTTCAGATAGTCAAAATCCAAAATAATAAATTTTAGGAAGTTAAGTCCTAATCATTAATAGCCAAGATACCAATAAATTTTTATTAAAATATTTTAAGTTTTCTAAAAAGAATAGTAAACATAACCAGTATGTCTAAGAGAAACTCTCTTATCTATTTCTGAATTTTATAGTCAAGACAATATAAGAGTAAATAAACTGTAGTTTTATTTGAACATTCCATTCTCTGACAACAGGTAAATGTAATATAGGCTGCTATATGATATGATGATCAGTTGAAAAGTGAAATCATGTTCAGGTCTACATAATTAAAACTGGGCAGTTTTTTCACATGAATTAAAAAGAAAATTGGTCTGTTTTATGTGGATAGAATATGATTAGAAAACAAATGATGCAGTTGTATAGAGATAAACATAAGTGGCATGGTTGGCATGTTCTTTAGGGCTTAATGTTTATACTTCTGAGATTCATAATGGTTGGCAATGAGCACTGCTGCCCTTTTTAACAGTTAAGGCCAGTGTTTAAGTCCCGCATATATCAGTTGTTCATTTGGGAGGTGTTCTCTGTCAGTATTGTGATGTACAAAAAAAAATGCTTTTAAAGGCACATTTATTGGGGTCTTAAATTTTAAAATATGCTAATTATGCTTCCCTGTTCACTCAATAGATAAGACTTTATCCATTATATCGATACCTAAGAATTTTTTAACCTGCTTATTGATCTATGTAGGGTTCTAGAATCATCCTAGCTTTGGTACACCAAGTAGGTCTAGATTTCACTCATATCATGTAACATCAAGTGATAAAAATGCCAGATTTCTTGTACCTAAACTACTGCCCCCTCCCTTTACCCCCAGTCAATCAACATTGACTGTTACTCTCACAAGTAGAAATAGTTATTTGTGAACCAGGGGCTTTTTTAAATGCTAAGAAATGTTTGTGAAAACCTTTCCTCTCTGATTTACGATGGTTTTATGATGTTCATTTCAAATGTATGTTGGAGCATCTGATTTGTGTCAGCACTCACTACACAGGATGAAGAATATTTTGGAATAGACTTTACATTCACAAAAAGGATTGGCAGTATTTGTTACACTGGTGCACTCATTCAAAATAGTTGCAGAGTAACAGCATCTATTTTGATTTCCTCTGTGTGGCCTCCTTTTTAACTGTACAGTTGTTTATAATTTGTTGGCAGGTCTGATCAGGTCTAATCAGGTATTTGAGCAAAAGCCTGTTTCCGCTGGCAGCACCATGTACACATCAGAGCTGAAAGAAACCTGGAAGATTTTATCTAAGTTCACTGTTATTTTAGGCAACGTGTGATTATCATAAATTCTCATGAATTTTAGGGTTTTAGCGCAAGAATTATATTCAAGCAGTGATTTCACTGATGTCACTTAGTTTAGAAAATAACTAGACTTTTCGAAGTGGCCCTCATTGGGACCTGATCCAGTTTGCTAGCCATGCTTCCTTGACAAAGCATAAGCTTTTGTGAGGTATTTAAGCTGTAGGTGCAGTGTAAAAACATTCTTAGTGCAAATTAGAAGGCTAATATTTAAAAGCACTTACAACATAAAACTAAGATTTAGAATATATGTCCACTTGCAATCAATTTATGTGCATAATATGAACATGTAGTAGAATTTTAAAGCATTATTTGTTTTATAATCTTACTAGGAAGAACGAAGGAAACAATTTTTAACAGTGTTCTATTTAATATCTGTGTTTTGAATGTTTAAAATATTCTGACGGCAAGGTTGCCAAAGTAGGTTTGAATTCATAAAAATTATTTATACCACAGTAATGTGGAGTAAGTTTACATCTCTTTCATTTGTTGTGATTATTTTGTAGTTCAGGTGAATTTTGATTTAAAGTTCCTTAGAGTAATACATTATGGTAAATATTTGTTGGAATAAACATCTCTTAGTAACATGACAAGACCAAGATAAATTATGCCACAGTGTGCTTTTATGTAATTGTCACATCCACAAAGTGACTTTATTAACATTGCTTACTTCCCGTTTGCTTCAACTATCCCACCACTGTCCTTGCAGCATTTGTGTTTATGTTGTTTCCTCCAAGTGAAATAGCTCTGTTCATTAAAACCCACTGGATTAATTGAATCAAATATCAGAATTACTGATCCATTGACAAAAATTTATTGGTGCCTCAGTGTGATCACAACACAAGCAACTATTTGTAAAGTTCTTTGAGAATTACGTAGAAACAGACTTACATAATAAAACATTTTAGGGCTAACTGCTAATAGATAATTTCAGCAATTTTATAAAGAGCTCGTGAAATGAATCTCTAAATTGAATTTTGGGGGTTCAGCTTTCTTTACAATGTCTACAACTATCATCAACACCATTTTTTGTATACAGATTTCATTCTTAGTAGCAATTACAATAAGCCTTTCAATGTTATCAAAAACTAGCCCTATTTCAGTCAGAAATTAGACATTTTATTTCCATAATCTTGGTGAAAATACCAATTGTTATTTCTGTTTCCTATTTAAATTTGCTGCTATTTATTTGCATGTTTTTTCTGTGGCAGTTTCCTGTTGATTTCTAAAGTTTAATATTCATTGTTTTCATTTTAGTAATGCACGCTAAATGGGCAGCCAGAAGTAGTATCTGCTGGGGTGCAGTTCATCAACGCTGACTATAATGACTCATTACCTAAATAAGTCAGCTGATCTTTTTTAAATTTACAAAGTGAAAGGTATTAGTAATGGTTCAAGTTAAAGGCTACAATTTTAGGGGGAAATCCTAATGTTTAACTTCCTGAAACCTTTCAAAATTTAAAATACAGGAATGAAAACGTTTTAAAACCTTGTACTCATAGAAGTTTTAGTTAAATACTGTCAAATTTTCCTATTGTAGTATAAATGATATAGAAAATATTTTTCTATGGGCAAAAGATTGAAACTTAACTTTTACTTTGTTGTTTAAAAAGGAAAAATGATATTTGTATGTCTCATGCTGTAAAAAAAAAAAATGAATGTATCTTTCAATGTTATGAGAATTGTGACTTGATTATAGGGATACTCTTTGGTTTAAAAAAAAAAAAAAAAAAGTCAGTGAGGGATTAAAAAGAAAAGGAAGAGTGTATTCCATTCCATTACAGAAAATTCAATTTTAGAAGAAAATGTAATTTCATTATAAAGAAGAGCAGTCATTGCCCTAACCAGTTTGGCTCAGTGGATGGAGCGCCAGCCTAAGGACCAAAGGGTCCTGGATTTGATTCCGGTCCAGGGCACATACCTTGGTTTCAGGCTTCTCCCCCAACCCTGGCCCTGTCAAGGGCTCCTGCAGAAGAAGGTAACCAATCACTGTTTCTCTCACATTGATGTTTTTCTCTGTCTTTCCCTCTCTCTTTCACTCTCCCTAAAAATCAATGGGAAAATATCCTCTGGTGAAGATTAACAAAATAAGTAAGCGCAGTCATTGTTGAAGCATATTTCAAATTAATATGCTTTTTTTTTTTTTTTCATTTTTGCTTTGTTTTAGCTCTAGAATAGGAACTTTCAAGAAAATGTTTGCATACTGTTTTTAAATGTAATGCAACTGAAGTCTAGATTTCTCCAGTGTGAAAGGTTCATTTCGTGTGAGGGAAAACGTTCTGCTGACTTGTTGCTCATGAAGGAAAGTTCTCAGGCTTTGTCACTTCTGCAGCTGCAATGAGGACATCACCGTGAGAGAGTGACTGATGAAGCCAGAAAACCATGCCTAAGATCCAGCATGGTGAATGTGTGCAGAGGCCGCTGACAGAGTTTTGCCTTTTTATTCTCAGTATCATACAGATAAGCCCAACTCTGACTTGTCTTAAATGTTTAAGGGTTAATTAAGTCAACTGAGCAAAACACAACCAAGTTCCCTTCCTTTCTTTTCCCTCCCCCCTCCCCCCCTCCCCATCCCTTGTATTTTATGCTAACATCTTTAGGTATGGTGGACTTTTTCAACAATTTCTTTAAAGGGTAGTATTTATTTGTTACTTATTAAACTTGACTCAGTGGGGCCTTGATTCTTTTGACACCTCTCTTCCACCCTCCAACTTGTAAAACAAAATCATTACTTTCCCTTTCACAACTGAGTCTTCGTGAAGTACCCTGAACAACTGAGGTGATCTCTTCCTTCATTAACTTCTGTTAACAGTTATTAAAAGATCAGTCTCAGGGCCCTTTAACCCTGGGAGTTTCCAAATTTAGTGATATTATTTGTGACAACTTTAAAATGCCACACTGCTAAAGAAAATGGTCACCAAAAGCCATCAAAGGGGCTCACCCCTGCTTACAGTCTTAGTCCCAATAGGCACTGATTCGTGGTTTTCCCAAATCTACTGTAGTCACAGTTGAGCCCATTTTACCTTATACTTAAAAGAAGCTTTTAGTTTTTACTTTGAATTAGTGTTCCAGTTATTTGCCTTCCTGGGCAAGAAAATTTCAACCCAATTCTGGGATTCTCTTGCCCCCATCTTTAGTGATTTGGCAAGATTTTTCATTTTTTCTTGTATTCTGTAGAGTAGGCCATATTTTAATACTGAAATTGATTCCTTGAATTTCAAATAGCACTTTATTTCATGCTTACTACTGATTTAATTTATGCATATGAAAATATCCTAGGAGTCTTATAAATATGAAAAAAATGTAATGGGTTAGTATGTAGAGGTCATTGGATTGGACCCAAGTTTAAATGCTTTACAATGATCCCTCTCTCTCTTTTTTAATGATCTCTTGGTCATTTGATATTTAAAAGGTAACTGTGTGATATTTAGCTTTTCCGCTTCTCTGTGATTTAGTACAATAGAGGCTGCCCAGTTGACTGTTGTTGCTGGACACTGAGCCTAGCTTCGGCCAAGTCATTTCTGCTTTGCATTTTTATACATTACATAACTACGTTTGTTTAGATTTGTGTTATACTTAGGGGTAAAGTCAATACTGCACCACAAGTTGAAGGGGGCAAAAACCTGACACATCAGATACGTGTCCGGGGGCAGGTTTAAGAGAGTGAAAGCAGTTTACATTAAGCTGTTTTCACTTTCCTATCATTCGAATATATGTGCTTAAGAAACAAACTGCCCAGCTCAGTGTTTCTATAGCGCCGTGCCGTTGCACTTACAATCCATGTTGTAATCTTTTCCAATAAGAAAAGCTACTCTTTATTTTCTGCAGTGTAGGCTTAATTTTATGACAAGTAGTTTACTGTATCTTCATTGGTGGTGTTTATAATTCTATGTAAAGGGTGTTTTAATTTGGAATTGTTTTCTTGTAACAGGTGCTATATGTAAATATAAAGGGCAAAAAGTATCTTAAAAGTCTAGTTTATTTCCTAATTAAAATATAGTTTTGCATTTCTGCTGCCATTTCATATTTCACTGTACTGAACTTGTAGCAAATGGAACTATCTCCCTAATTTTTTAAACTAACTCCTCTCCCACCCTACAAAAATATATCTCCATATATAGGGTTTGTTCCCTAATTAAGAGGCAAAGAAGCTTAGGGTTGTTTTTGTTTTGTTTTTTTTTAATGTGTAAGCTTGAATTTGGTCAACACTGGGTAATTTGAAATCACTGTGTTTGTCATGTAACTTACTGAATGCTTGAAAGGCCTGTGTAGTTATCTGTCTTAATATCAGTGGAATTATAACCTCTACTGTTAATTCATGTAAAATACCTAGAATACTAGCAGCAAACAGGATTAAAATGCATTAAAACTGTTTTAGTCCTAAAATGACTTATGTTATATAAAATGCTATGACATGTATTTTATTGGCCATATTCATTTGATTGAGTAATAGTTGTCCAGGTACAAACATGAAAAAAAACTCTAGCTGTGACTTTTAATTATTCAATTGCTAAATAAAGATGTGCTTTAGTAATTTAAAGTATAGGAGTATTGAAGATTATTTTATGGGGGTTTTTTGTTGTTGGACTTCTCTGACAATGCTTTATGTTCATTTAATGGGTGATGGGAAGGGACTAGGAGAATGCTAAGTGCTACATTTCTAGAATTACTGGCTCACACAGCGCTGTATTGGGGGAGGGAGAGGGTGTGTAGGAAACAGAAGACATTTAGAAGAATGTCTGATGATCTGGCACCAGCCCCTCTTCTCCGGTATTCCTAATGTAAGACCTTGTCAATTAAAATAAAGGAACTTTATTTCTATTCCTGAGTCAGCTTGCTTCATAGCTTTCCCAAGTGCAGTTAAGCATGCCATTTATCATCTGAAAGGAAATAATTTTTAGAGAAAATATCCATTAATATTTAAATACTTTTACATCAAAATTATATTACAAAGCCAAAAATAAACATTTATGATTATAAAGATATAAACAATATAAGGAAGATCCAAAAGGAGTTCTGAAAGCCACATTCTCCACAACTAAGGATAGTTCCCCTCGAAGCAGTGGCAACCTCTGTTAAATTTCTGCTCTTTTGTTATGGGGGGAAAGCTTGCATGCATTTGTGTGTACACACACATTTCGTTAATGTCAGAGAGGCTGTACCATATATTCTGCAGCTTTGTTATCTTGGGGATATTTCCATATCTGCATATTCAGGTCTACCTCATCATTTTTAACCACTGCCTTGTACTCCATCATAGAATTAATTTCTTAATGGACACCTGGCTGTTCCTAGTTTATGCTGTATAAGCATTCTTATACAAATATTGTTAATAATCACTCCAAATATACACGTAGGGCACATTTCTAGCAGTGGGGTTGCTAAGTGTAGGACACCTACCTACACTTTTAAATTTTAATAAATATTGTCTAATCTGAGAGAAGAGTCTACCACTTTATGCTTCCAACCAAAGCATATGAGAATGTTTCCCCACATTCTTATTAGAACTGCTATCATACTTAATTTTTTTGCTCACCTTATAAATGAGACATTTTATTTTTATGTATTCTACAAGATTGAGTAGATTTTTATATTTACTGACCCCTTGTATTTCTTGTTTTCTAAATTTCATATTGCTATCATTTTTATATCAAGTTGTATGATGTTTTATTCATTATGAGATTTTGGAAATTAAAGAAATTAGTCATGTTGCAAAATCTGTTTCTTATGGTGTGATCTTTGACTATTCTTTTTGAGGGCTCAGGTGGTATATTTTTAATACTTTTGTAAGCAAATGTATCAGTCTTTTTAATAACTTCTTAGTTTGGGGTATACCTGCAAAAACTTGTTCTAATTCCTATTAGCTCGCCATTTATGATTGACGCTCTCTTAACGCCATCAAACTAACCTACTCAGTGCTACCACGTTCCTGTTGTGTGCTCCCCTGGCCACTGTGGACTGCTCTTCCAGTTCCAGCAATTAAGTTGTAAGCTTACAAAAATGAAAAGCATGTGTTTATTTGCTAACCTGCTTATGCAAATGTGTTTGCCTTTATTATATTTAACAGTGATTTACATAAGCCAATGAAATGTGAGTATGAAAAGAAAGAAAGGGTAGGGGGTTTGCAAAAGCCTTATAACTGTGTCTTTAAAACTTTATTCTTTAAATTTTTATTAAAAAATAGTATGGGCAAGACAATTATGAGAAAATAAAAGAAAAGGGAATAGACGAGAGACTAACAGACAAAAATAGGTAATGCACTTGGTGTCTGTTTTTTGCAACAGGACTAAGGGTTTATAATTGAGCTCATACCTTACATACAGAGTCACAAGTGAATGTACATTTACTAGAGGCCCAGTGAATGAAATTTGTGCACTTGGGGGGGGGGGGGAATCCCCTCAGCCTGCCTGTGCCCTCTAGCAGTCCAGGAGCCCTTGGGGGTATCCGACTGGTGGCTTAGGCCCGCTCCTTTTGGGGGGAATAGGCCTAAGCCACCAGTTGGACATCCTTAGCAGTGCTCATCAACTGTGAGCCTAGCTTCTGGCACACCGACCACCAGGGGGCAGCTCCTGTGTTGAGTGTCTACCCCCTGGTGGTCAGTGCACATCATAGTGGCTGGTCGTTCCACCATTTGGTTGATTTGCATATTATCCTTTTACTATATAGGATATGTCTTTAGCTAAAACAAAATACATGTGTTTTCTAAATTCTTTAATTTTTTTTTTTTATTATTCAACGAACCATTACTTCTCATCATTACATATGTGGGTTTCTACCATAATCTATATATATAAAAGCCCAGGAACCAGAATGGTGGAATGAACAGAATGACAAGGAGCTATGACACACACACTGCAGAGAGAGAACCGGGATAACCAAGGATAGAAAGTAGAGACCACATAGGGACTGATTATTCCCCAGCTGTTCAGAAATTTTCTTAGACTCTGCAGTCCTTTCAGTTTGATTTTATTGGAGCCACTCTGACTGATGATGAGATTAACATTGGTATGGTGTTTTTTAATTGGGAGGGATATCTTCACTGCAGAGGCCTCCTCTGAGGAACAAGGAGTCCCAGCCCCATAGCAAACCCCCAGCCCAGGGTTCTATTGCTGGGAAGAAAAGTCCCGATAATTTTAGGCTTTAAAAAACAGTGGGGCTGTGGCTGAATGACATGGAGGCTGCTGGAGACCCAAGCAGTTCCTCTTAAAGGGCTGGCACATGAACTTACACGGTCTCACTTCCTCTGAGCTCCAGCTCTGGGCAGCAGCATCAGGGGAACCAAAGAAATACAGGGAGGAACGGGATTTTCTGGCATGGGGAGAGTAACTCAGGGACGGCTTTCTCCTAAATGGGGTTGCTCACAGGGGTCCTTCTTCCTGTGCTAGTACTTTCTCCATTGCATAGCTGACTGGCAGCCATATCTGAATTTCCATCAGTCTGGCTCACACTGTTCACTTCACCCTGGTGATATCCCAAAACCCCACCCTATCCAATTTGCAGCCCCACCAAAGATGTTTGCAGCAATTTTCCATATGAATGGCCTGTACTGGCTTAGTCTTCAGATTTTCCTAAAGTCTCTCAAACAAGCAGCAGCCGGCATCATCCTGCCCCATACCTATTAACAAGAGGCCCAAAACTTGGCACTACCACCAGCTTGCCTTACTTCAAAATTGGGCCTTGCCTGGGTACTTTTTCAAGCCCAATACAAGTAGCAGCCATCTGCATATAGGTTCATAGCTCCTGCTGGGTGACCCCAGACAGTGGCTGACTTTGTACCTCCCAGGAGCCCTAGAGTCAGTTCACCTGGTAGATAGCTTCAGACGATAGCAGATTATAGCTCTACACATCCACAAGTGACACACTCAAAGGGTAGTCTCAACACTAAGGCCTCACTAAAGCAAGTCCTGCTTCATAGTGGTGTCTCCTGAAAAGCAACTCTTACAATGTAGTTGCAGCTGGTCCTTACAGCCAATTGGCCTGGAAAACAACTCCTCCCAATGACACCAACGATAATCAAGGCTCGACTATAACAAGACTGTGCACACAGACCATACAGGGGCATATCTAAAGTGCCCAGCTCAGGTACTGGAGGGGCTGAGCCACTGGGCCCTACAGGACACCTACTATTCAAGGCCTCTCTACCAATTCCAGAGGACATAGCAGATCTACCTAATACACAGAAACAAATACAGGAAAGCTGCCAAAATGCAGGGACCAAGAAACATGTCAGAAATGAAAGAACAGAAGCAAACTACTGGATACAGAGTTCAAAACAATGGTTATAATGTTGCTCAAGGATCTTCATGAGAGCTTCAAAGAACTCAGTGAGAACTTCAAGGGACTTAATGAAATTTTCAAGGATCTTAGAATGTCAAAGACATAAAAACCAGTAAGAAATTAAGCATATACTGACTGAAATAAAGAATGATTTACAGAAATTCAAAAGTAGAATAGAAGATTCCAAGAATCAAATCAATGATTTGGAATATGAGGAAGCAAAAAAACACCCAATCAGAAGAGAGAAGAAGAAGAAGAAGAAGAAGAAGAAGAAGAAGAAGAAGAAGAAGAAGAAGAAGAAGAAGAAGAAGAAGAAGTTTAAAAATGAAGATAGTGTAAAAAGCCTCTGGGACAACTTTAAGCCTACCAACATTTGCATTATGGGGGTGCCAGAAGGAGAACAGAGAGAGCAAGACATTGAAAACCTATTTGAAGAAATAATGACAGAAACCTTCCCCCAGCTGGTGAAAGAAACAGACTTACAAGTCCAGGAAGCACAGAGAATCCTAAACAAGGGAAACCCAAAGAGGCCCACACCAAGACACATAATTAAAATGCCAAGGTTAATGACAAAGAGAGAATCTTAAAAGCAGCAAGAGAAAGGCAGTTAGTTACCAACAAGGAAGCACCCATATGACTGTGAGCTGTTTTCTCAACAGAAATTTTGCAGGCCAGAAGGGATTGGCAAGAAATATTAAATGATGAATAGCAAGGACCTACAACCAGGCATACTCTACCCAGCAAGTCTAGCATTTAGAATTGAAAGTCAGAAAAAGAGCCTCACAGACAAAAAAAGGCTAGAGGAGTTCAATACCAGCAGTATTACATTAAATGTTGAAGAGTATTCTTTAAGAAGAGGAAGAAGATGAAAACAAAAGGGCAAGAGAAAGAGGAGGAGAAGGAAGAAGAAGAGGAGGAGGAGGAGACACAATAAAATGGAATAAATACATATCTACCAACAATTGAATCTAAAAAAAAAATGAATAAACAAGAAATCTAATGAAGAAAATAAACTGATGAATAACAGAGCCAGAGGCATGACGAACAGACTGACGATTCTCAGAAGGAATGGGTGAGGGATGGGAATATAGTATCCAAAGATCATATATGCATAATTTTTATAGAAAAACATCATCCAAGAAAGTTTCTTTTTTCACCTTCCCAGTCCATTTCTACCCTCACCTTCCTTTCTTTATTTATTTCCTAGGACTACCATAACAAAGAACCACAAACTGGGTGGCTTAAAACAACAAAAAAATTGTTGTCTCACAATGATGGAGTCCAGCAGTCCAACATCAGGTATAGGCAAAGCCATGCTGTCTCTGAAGGTGCTAGGAAAGGATCTACTATATGTCTCTCCTGGCTTCTGGTAGTCTCAGGCCTTCCTTGGCTTTTAAATGTCATTCCAATTCCCCATCTTAACAGGACACTCCTGTTTCTGCATCTTTACATGCCCATGCTGCTATAGAACACCAGTCATACTGGATTAGGGCCCACACTACTCCAGTATCACCTCATCTGTTAATTACATCTACAATGACCCTATTTCCAAATAAGGTCACATTCTCAGGTACTGGGTTTTGTACTTCAACATGTCTTTTGTGGGGGTAGACACAATATAATCCTTAACATTACCAAAGGCAATCAGTATTTCTTGTTCCAAAGATTACATTAGCCTGTCTTAGAATTTTGTGTAAATGAAATGAATATACATTTATGTGTGTATATGTATAAGAATTGTTTTAAGTCTGAGATTCATCAGTGTATCTTGTTTCTTTTAATTGGTAAATAGTAGTCCATTTATTGATACAACAATTTCTTTATCAGTCTCCTTTTAATGGGTAACTGCTTTGAGGCATTCTCAGTTTTGGGGGTATTATCAATAAAAATGCTATGAATATTGCTGTACAAATTTGCTTATGAGCACATGCTTTCACTTCTATTGAGTAAATATCAAGGAGTGGGATTTCTGGGGCCATTAGGTATATTTATATTATGATCAATACTGTAAAAATGGATTCCAAAAATATGTGTCACTTTACAATTCCATCAATAATGTAAATGTGTCTTCTTCCCTGCTGGATATTAGGACTTAAATTTTCTCATGTAATAAGATGTGTACATGAAATATGATTAGCAAGATTGAATATCTTTTTACATGTTTATTGTCCATGAATATTTATTTTTTGGTGAATTCCTCATTCAATGTATTTTGTTATTGTAATTTAATCTACTTTTAAAAAATTGTTTGGACTTCTGCTTCTGACTATGAAGCAGAATTATCTTCCTGGTGTAAATAACTAGAACGTTTGACAGAATATAGAAAACAACTTTTACAATATTAGACCAAAGTAAGAACAAGACTGTAATCCTGAAGAGAGAAATAAGTGAGGGGTGCCTTACCATAAGCCAAGTTTTTCTAGGTGGAGGCAATTTAAAAACTGGTACTGAAATATGGAACCCAAAAAGGACAGGTAATCTTGCTACTTGGAGAGACATATCAGAGCTTTAGGAAGTTGGGGGCATTTCACAGTATAAAGCAAAGTCCCAGAGGAGGAAACTACTTCGAGAGGGATTTCAAGAAATTTACATAAAAGTCACAGAATATGGTGAAATTCCATGAGGTCACACAAGAAAAACATTTGAGGAAAGACAATTACCGAGTTTTAACATGAATATCCCCACAGATGGCCAAAATGATGGGAATAATTCAAGTTATTTTTAAGCAAGTAGAGAAGTCTCTTTGAAAACACAGAGCATTCGATAAAGGTCAAACTTTAGAAGTAAGAGTAAAGAAACTATAGAATGAAGGCTGTTTTACCCTCATCTAAAAGATCTTTAAAACCACTCTTAAAATGATAAAATTAATTCACTAGTTACTTAACTGCCTGACAGATAAAAATGCACTTAAAAATATCCTTCAACAAAATTGAATTAACCATGCCCATTTTCCAAACAAAAATTATCATAAGTAGAAGGAAGCAAGTAAATATGACCCATAGGAGAAAAATAATTTACAAGGGACAGATTCAGAAATAGCAAAACGGCCTGCAGTGCAGTCATTCTTGGAAGGCTCTCAAGGAGGTCCTGGCCAAATCAGGGAGAAACTGAGTTGTGTGGCTCCAGGATGGGGCCATTGATCCCTCGCACACCAACCAGTGCCACTATCCTGTGCAGACCTCCTCCTTCACACAGCCACATCTCGTCTGTTTGGTCCTAATGACCTCTGTTGGCCACATCTTGATGACTCCCCTGAGACCTAACCCCATCCCAAAGATCTGAGTGCACCTAGCAGTGGTGGTTGGCCTTCATGTACCCTGGAAATTTTGCTGAGTGGCCTTAGACTCAGCACTGGTGCCAAGTTTGAATCCATATCAATCTGGTGAACATCACTTAACACTATCTGGTGATTCACTGAAAATCTACTTCATACAACTTGCTACCTCCCAGAGGCAGCCTTAAACTGTGGGTTGCTCTGTAGCTCCAAGCAAGTGGCCCAGGGCCCGTCACAGGCAGTGCCTGACATGGATGTGCACAAGTCCCTCCAAAGAGGCCCCATCACCAATACACACCGTGGTGGGCTTCACACCACATTAGAGCATGACCCAATTAGCTCCACAGGCAGCACACACAGAGGGAGATCTCGGCAGACACCTGCTGTGGTTAATTCTGCTTGGTTGGGTCAGCCCTTGCACAGCAGCTCATACACTGTGGTCAGGGAAAATCCTCATATTAACCAGACTGAGAGGCAACTCCACCCACAGATGGGTCAGCAATCAAAACCCAACTGCAACATAAAGGGCATTTATGGAGCACCTAGCTTCTTTGATGAGGGAGACTGCAACACTGAGCTCGAGACACTTACTATGTGAAGCCAGCTTACCAAGACCGGGAGACACAGCAGATCTACATAATACACAGAAACACGTAGAGAGCCAGCCAAATGGAGAAATAAAGAAATAAAACCCCACATGAAAGAACATGAGAAGTCCCTAGAAAAAGAACTAAATGAAATGGAGGCAAGCAATCTACCAGAAAGAAAATTCAAAACAATGGTTATAGCCCAATTGGTGGGACTCAGGGGTGTAGGGTTGACCTAATGAACCGGGAGGTCACAGTTCGATTCCCAAACAGGGCACATGCCCAGGTTACAAGCTTGATCCCCAATAGAGGGTATGCAGGAGGCAGCCAATTGATGTTTATCTCCCTCTCCCTTCCCACTTCTCTAAAATCAGTAAAAACATATTTAAAAAGAACAAAGAGCTGAAACCGGTTTGGCTCAGCGGTAGAGCGTCGGTCTGCGGACTGAAAGGTCCCAGGTTTGATTCCGGTCAAAGCCATGTACATGGATTTCGGGCACATCCTTGGTAGGGGGTGTGCAAGAGGCAGCTGATCGATGTTTCTCTCTCATCAACATTTCTGGCTTCTATCCTTCTCTCCTCCTCTCTGTAAAAAATCAATAAAAAAATTATATATATATATATATATATATATATATATATATATATATATATATATATATATATAACAAAGAAACAATGGTTATAATGATGTTCAAAGAACTTAAAGGAAGAAAGGATGAACTCAGTGAGAACATAAACAAAGAAGTAGCAAGCACAAAAAGGGACATAGAAGCTGTAAAAAAATAACCAGTCAGAAATTAATACATCAGAAGGAATCAACAGCTATGAAGCAGAGGATGAAATCAGCTATTTAGAAAAAAAGGGTAGCAGAAATTACACAATCAGAGCAGGGGGAAAAAAAGGATAGTATATATACTCGAGGCCTGGTGCACAAACTCGTGCACCAGTGGGATCCCTCGGCCTGGCCTGTGTGATGGGCAAAAACTGGCTTTCCAACATCCCCCGAGGATTCCCGGATTGCAAGATGGCTCAGGCCAGGCCACAATCAGGTGCCCAATCAGGACCAAGGAGGGACACAGGAGGTTGGCAAGCTGGGGAGGGACCGTGGGAGGGCTCCAGGGCATATCCGGCCCATCTTGCTCAGTCCTTATCAGCTGATCTTGAGCAGCAAACTAACCTACCAGTTGGAGTGTCTGTCTCTGGTTATCAGGGGCCTTCATAGCGAGCAGTCAAGTGGCCTTAGCATATCATTAGCATATTACATTTTGATGGGTTGAATGGATGACTGGACAACTGGACACTTAGTATATTAGACTTTTATTTTATTGGATATATGTATATGTATATGTATACATATACGTATACATATATATGTATATATATTGATTTCAGAGAGAAAGAGAGAGGGAGAGAGAAATAAAAACATCAATGATCAGAGAGAATCATTAATCAACTGCCTCCTGTATGATCCCCCTACTGGGGATCAAGCCCACAACCCAGGCACGTACCCTGACTGGGAACTGAACTGAGAACTTCTGGTTCATAGGTCAATGCTCAACCACTGAGCCACAAGCAGGCAAAAATGAGGATAGTTTAAGGGACCTCTGAGACAATATAGAACATGACAACATCCTCATACTAGGGATACCAGAAGGAGAAGAGACAGAGCATGGGATTTAGAACCTATTTGAAGGAATAATGACTGAAAATGTCCCTAACCTGGTGAAAGAAAAAAACACAAATCGGGGAGCCACAACAAGATGAATCTAAAGCAGCCCAAGCCCACACCAAAGACACATCACAATTAAAATGCCAAAGTTTTAAAGACAAAGAGAATCTTAAAAGCAGCAAGAGAAAGGCAGTCATTTACCTACAGGAGAGCTCCCATATAATTGTCAGCTGATTTCTCAACAGAAGCATTTCAAGCCAGAAGGGATTGGCCTGAAATATTCAAAGGGATGAAAAGCAAGGACCTACAACCAAGATTATGTTACCCAACAAGGCTATCACATGATTTCACTTACATGTAGAATCTAAAAAACAAAATAAACTGACAAACAAAATAGGATAAGATAAATGGAGCACACTGATAGATCTTAGAAGGGAGGGTGGAGGGGAGGATGGGAGATCAACCAAATAATATATATGCATACATGTATAAACTATAGACACAGACAATAAAGTGTTTAAGGCCGGGTGAGGGAGTGGGGGAGTGGATCAGAGTGGAGTGAGGCAAAGTGGGGGAGGGGGAGAATGGAAAACTTCTGTAATACAGTCAACAATAAAATAAAATAGCCGAAACCAGTTTGGCTCAGCGGTAGAGCGTCGGTCTGTGGACTGAAAGGTCCCGGGTTCGATTCTGGTCAAGAGCATGTACAATGGTTGCAGGCACATCCCGGGTGGCGTGTGTGCAAGAGGCAGCTGGTCGATGTTTCTCTCTTATCAACGTTTCTAGCTCTCTATCTCTCTTCCTTCCTCTCTGTAAAAAATCAATAAAATATATTTTTAAAAAAACAAAACAATAAAATAAAATAAAAAATTGAAGGAGAAATTGAGAGCTTTCCAGACAAGAAAAAGCTAAATGAGTTCATTACTACCAAACTAGTATACATAAAATATAAAGCGACTTTTTGAAGAAGAAGAAGACAATGACGACGAAGAAGAAGAAGAAGGAGGAGGAGAAAGAGGAGGAGGAGGAGGAAGAGGAGGAGAAGGAAGAGGAGGAGTAGGAGGGGAGAGGAGGAGGAAAGAGATTCATAGTTATGAAGAAAAATGGCACTAAATAACTACTTATCAGTAATCACTTTAAATGTAAATGGCTTATCTGCTACAATCAAAAGGCATAGGATAGCTGAAAGGAAAAGAAAACAAAACCCATATATATACACTGAGTATAATGATCTCTGAATACATAATAATCTGGCCACTCAGTGTATATCCTATATGATAAAAGGCTAATATGCAAATGTCACCTCAATCAGGAGTTCGACCAGCAGGCAGGCTGGCCAACTGCCCCTGTCCCTTCCTCCTGGCCAGGCTGGCCAGACCCCACCCATGCACGAATTCATGCACTGAGCCTCTAATACCCTGTTTCCCCGAAAATAAGACAGTGTCTTATATTAATTTTTTGCTCCCAAAGATGTGCTAGGTCTTGTTTTCAGGGGATGTCTTATTTTTCCATGAAGAAGAATACAGTACACATTTATTGTTAAATGAAAATAAAGGAAATTTATTACCTGTATGCAGTACGGTAATACGGTAGTTGTCAACACAAACCAGACAAACTGTGAATCCTACAGTATCAAGAATTTACTCATTTATTCAATGACAATCATGTCATCATCTTCTGGAACATCATCATAACAATCCAATTCCTGAATTTCCTGGTGAATTTCTTGTGACTCCATTTCTTTCAGAATCAGTGGACCAAATCTCTCATGTTTAGCAATAGCACTGTCTTTAAATGAGTACTTCTTGTCAAGGTAGCCTGCTTGCAGTGCATTTGCAATGCAACTGTCAGTGATTTTCTCCCATGAATCTTCACCCAAGTCACAACTTCTTGCAGTTTAGGTTTCACAAAGTTTCCACGCTGATTTCTCTCCATTCTATTTTCAATGTAGTCATTAATTTCCATGCGCAAATTGTCTTTGAATGGCTTGTTTATTGCAATATCAAGAGTCTGGAGATAGGCCTTATTTTCGGGGGATGCCTTATATTTCACTTAGAAGGAAACCTGTAAGTAGGTCTTATTTTCAGAGGATGTCTTATTTTCGGGGAAACACGATGTATATATATAGTGGACAGATTATAATAATCTGTCCACTCAGTGTATAATGTCTACAAGTGGACAGAGATCATAATAATCTGGTCACTCAGTGTATAATGTCTACAGGAGGCCCACTTCAGAATGAAAGATACACACAGGTTAAAAGTAAAGGGATGGAAAAATATATTTTATGCAAATGGAAATTTTTAAGAAGCTCGAGTAGCAATACTTATATCAGACAGAATAAACTTTAAAACAAAGGTTATAATAAGAGATAATGATAAAGGGATCAATCCAACAAGAGGATATAATCCTTATAAACATTTATTCACTCAACATAGAGCACCTAAATATATTTTTAAAATTCTTGATGGGCATAAAGGGAGAGTTTGACAGTACTGCAATCATAGAAAAAGATGTTAACAGCCGATTGGCATCAAAGGATAGATCTTCCAAGCAGAAAATCAACAAGGAAACAGCAGTCTTAAATGACACACTTGAGCAAATGGATTTAATTTATATTTTAAGAGCATTTCATGCCAAAGCAGCAGAATATACATTATTTTCAAGTGCACAAGGAACCATTTCTAGAATATATCACATGTTAGGACACAAAACAAGTCTCAATAAATTTAAGAAGATTGAAATCATATACAGCATTTTCTCTGACCACAATGGTATGAAACTAGAACTTAATTATAAGAAAAATAAACTGAGCCGAAACCAGTTTGGCTTGGTGGATAGAGTGTTGGCCTACGAACTGAAGGGTCCCGGGTTCCATTCTGGTCAAGGGCATGTACTTTAGTTGTGGGCACATCCCCAGTAGGGGGTGTGCAGGAGGCAGCTGATAGCTGTTTCTCTCTCATCGATGTTTCTAACTTTCTATCCCTCTCCCTTCCTCTCTGTAAAAATCAATAAAATATATATTTTTTTAAAAAGAAGAAAAATAAACTGAAAAATAAACACAAGGAGGCTAAACAATGAACAGACTGATGGTTTCCAGGTGAGCAATGAATGAGTTAACAATGAGATTGAAGAAGAAATGACAAGATACCTTGAGACAAACATAAATGAAAACAAAACAACCCCAAATCTATGGGACACAAAGGCAGCAGTCCTAAGAGGAAAATTCAAGGCATTACATGCTCACCTCAAGGAGCAAGAAAATTATTTTTAAAAAATCCACAACAATCTAACCTTGCACCTAAAGGATTTGGAGAAGAAAGGAAAAGAAAAGCCTAAAAGTGAGTAGAAGGGTCAATAATAAAGATAGGAACTGAAATAAACAAAATGGAGTCTTTAAAAATACAAAGATTGATGAAACCAAGAGCTGGTTCTTTGAAAAGGTACAATTGATAAACCTTTAATCAGACTCATCATGAAAAAAGAGAGGACCCAAATAAATAAAATCAGAAATGAGAGAGGAGAAGTAACAACTGACACCAGAAATACAAAGGATTATAAGAAAATATTACAAACAAATATATGACCACAAATTGGACAATTTGAAAGAAATTAATAAATTCCTAGAAAATACAATATCCACAAACTGACTCAAGAAAAAACAAAAAAAATCTGAATATACTGATTACAACTAATAAAATTGAAGCAGTAATAAAAATAAAAAAAAAACTTCTAACAAAGGTCCTGGACCAGATGACTTCACAGGTGACTTTTACCAAACATTCAAAGAAGAACTAACACCTATCTTCTTATACTATTCCAAAATATTCAAGTGGAGAAAAGTTTCCAAGCTCATTTTATGAGGCCAGCATTCTCCTAATTCCAAAACCAGATGAAAACACTATAAAGAAAGATAATTATAGGCCAATAGTTCTGATGAACATACATGCAAAAATACTCACAATGTTAGCAAGCCGAATCCAACAATACAATAAAAAAGATCATATACCATGATCAAGTGGGATTTATTCCTGGAATGCAAGTTTGGTACAATACCCACAAATCAATTAATGTGATACACCACACAAACATAATGCAGTATAAAAATCACATGATCGATCCAGGTCAACCATCAACCTCGACTGCAAGGTCAAATCGCTTTGGAAAAAAGACAATGCTCTGCATTTGGTGGGATCAGGAAGGTGTGGTGTATTATGAGTTTCAAAACCAGGTGAAACTGTTAATACTGATCACTACTGACAACAAATAATCAATTTGAACCACGCTTTGATCATAAAGCAACCAGAATGGGCCAGAAGAAATGACAAAGTAATTTTGCTTCATGACAACTCACCATCACACACTTCAAAACCAGTTAAAGACACACTAACAGATCTTGCCTGAGAAGTATTAATCCACCCGCCCTATTCACCAGACCTTACTCCTGGAGATGACCACTTGTTCCAATTGATGGTACGAGCACTTTCTGAGAAGCATTTCAAAACCTACAAATAAGTGAAAAATTGGGTCTCTGAATGGTTTGCCTCAAAACAAAAAAAAGTTCTGCCCTAACAGGTTTGGCTCAGTGGATAGAGCATTGGCCTGTAGACTAAAGGGTCCCAGGTTTAATTCTAGTCAAGGGCATGTACCTTGGTTGCAGGCACATCCCCAGCAGGGGGTGTGCAGGAGGCAGCTGATCAATGTTTCTCTCTCATCCATTTTTCTAACTTCCTATCCCTCTCCCTTCCTCTCTGTAAAAAATCAACAAAATATATATTTAAAAAACAACAAGAAAAGTTGTATTGGGACAGTGTCCACAAATTACCTGAAAGATGGGGGAAATGTGTAGCTAGTGATGGACATTACTTTTAATAAAGCATTTTTGATTTTTCTCTTGGGAAAAAAAAATCACATGATCATACCAATAGATGCAGAAAAGCATTTGATAAAAACCAGGACCCATTTATGATAAAAATTCTCAGCAAAATGGGAATAGAGGGAACATACTTCAACATAATAAAGGTCATATATGACAAACCCATAGGTAATATCATATTCTAAGGGGGAAAACTGAAACCATTTCTTTTAAGATCAGGAACAAGCCGGGGATGTCTGCTTTTACCAATCTTATTCAACACTAGTAGCCCTGCACACGAATCTGTGAGCTAGTAGCTCTCTGCCACCTTCCTGTAGCTCTCAGCCCACTGCCCCACCCTCCTGTAGCTCCCTATGTCCCCACCCCAAAGCTTTCTGCCCTGCCCCCTCCTGTAGCTCTCTGCCTTCCACTTGTAGCTCGATGCCCCACCCTCCTGCAGATCCGTGATCCAGTCGTTCCGCAGTTGGTTGTTATGCCTCCTGGTGTGATGGGTAATTAGCATATTCCTCTCTTATTAATAGGGTAGTACTGGAAGTCCTAGCCATAGCAATCAGATAAGAAGAAAAAATAAAAGGCACCTACACTGAAAAGGAAGATGTAAAGCTGTCATTATTTTCAGATGACATGATACTGTATATAGAAAACCCTAAACATTCCACAAATGAACTACTAGAACTGATCGATGAATTCAGTAAAGTAGCAGGGTACAAAATAAATAATCAGAAATTAGTAGCATTTTTATATACCAATAATGAACTATCAGAAAGGGATATTAAGAAAAAAATCCCATTTATAATTGTATCAAAATATGTAGGAATAAATTTAACCAAAGAAGTAAAAGATCTCTACCCAGAAAATTATAAGACACTGAAGAAAGGAACTAAAGATACAAATAAATGGCAGCATAAACAGGGTTAAAGTGTCCATACTACCCAAAGCAATATATATAGTTCAACACAATTCCTATCAAAATACCAATGATGTAATTTACAGAACTAAAACAAATAACCCAAAATTATATACGGAACCACAAAAGACACCAAATAGTCACAGTAATCTTGAGAAAGGAGAACCAAGTTGGAGGAATCATGCTGCCTGATATCAAGCTATACTACCACTCCACAGTAATCAGAACAGCACAATACTGGCATATAGGTCAGTGGAACAGAAGAGAGAGCCCAGAAATAAACCCTGTCCTTATGGCCAATTAATATTTGACAAAGAAGGCAAGAACATAGAGTGGGGTAAAGACAATCCATTCAGTAAAAGGTGTTGGGATAATTGGACAGATAGATGCAAAAAATTAAACTTGAACACCTTCTTACACCACATGCAAGAATAAACCCAAAATGGGTTAAAGACTTAAATGTAAGACTCAAAACTATAAAACCCCAAGAAGAAAACATAGGCAGTAAAATCTTGGGCATTTCTGTGGGGCTTGAGAGGGACCTCAGGCCGTGCCCCCCACCTGGAGGGACTTGAAGAGGGTGGAGTTGGCTGGGTCCTGGTCTCACCCAATGGGGGTGGGGCCAGCCGGGTGTGGGTCTCCTGCGTTTTTTTAGGAAGCGAGCACTCTCCTGCGTTTTGAAGCACCTGTGGGTGGTGGGTGGGGACTGGACTCCCGCGGCGCATCCCAGATTCTGACAGGAGGGAGATTTTCATGTACATTTTACTAATTTTCTTTCATCTCTGACACTTTTATTATAGAGAAAGGGCAAATAGCAATATTAAAATATTCCCTCTAATTTCCTTTTAATGTGCATGAACTTTGTGCACCAGGCCACTAATAAAAGAATAAAAACAAAAATACATTTATAATTAAGATCTGAAAGAGATCTCAGGAATCATCTGTTCTAATTACCTCATTTTAAATATTTTATTGATTTTAAAGAAAGAGAGGAAAAGAGAGAGAAACATCAATTTGTGTTCCACTTATTGGTGCATTCATTGGCTGATTCTTGCATGTGTCCTGATTGGGGATCAAACCCTCCACCTTGGCATATTGGGAGGATGCTCCAACCACCGAGCCACCCGGCCGGGGCTAATTCCCTCACTTTATAGATGAGCAAATTGATGCCAGAAACAAAGAATCTTTGTCCAAGTGACTTAGTGTCAGGATGGTCACCACTGATCTTTCCACTATATGACCTCCTCATGCCTCACAAGCCTGGTGGCACACGGTGGTCACAGGTGTGGAGGAGCAGTCATCTGAAGACCTCCTCATTCCAAGCCGAGCTCAGCTCACTAGTGGGCAGTAGCAACAAACTTCAAGCTTGTTAAAGCCAACTCTCAGGACCCACCCCAAACTTAAACCTTTGAACAGGATCTCCAAGTGACTCATATGCACATTAGATTCCAGAGCACTGAGTCTTGGCTCTTTCCTTTCCTTCCCTTGAGTTTCAGTTTCAGGATGGTTTCACCACTAGGAAAACCTAATGGCAAATTCTTTCACTTCTGCCTCTCTAATGCTTAGTATTATGAACTTGCCTGAAGCCAGCATGGTTTTCTGAAATGTCCTTCCTATCAGCAAAAAGAAGGCACATAGGCCACCAGGTCATCAGGACTCTCTTCCAGTAGGCCTCTGAACAGAGTGATGCCTGAAATATTGATTCCTGGAATATGAATGTTTAGGTGTTTTGCCCTCAGTCTTCAGAAGTAGGAAAAGCCTGAGAGCTTTGGAGAAAGAAGTGACTTACGTGTCCCTTCCCTCATCCCTCTACCTCAGCCATCCCCCATTCTTTTTTTAAAATCTTTTTTTAAATTATTTATTTGTTTAAAGTATTGCAAGAGTCTCCTTTTTTCCTCCATTGACCTTTCCCCCACCACTTCTTCCACCAAGCACAAGCCCTCACCCCCCTACAGTCTGTGTGCATTGTTATGCTCAGATGCATGCATACAGGTCCTTTGGTTGATCTCTTACCCCTCACCCCCAGCCTTCCCTCACAGGTTGAACAGTCTGTTCAATGCTTCTATGTCTCTGGTTCTATTTTTGTTCATCAGTGTATGTTGTTTATTGTATTCCACAAATGAGTGAGATCATATGATACTTATCTTTCTCTGACTGGCCTATTTCACTTAGCATCTTCCCTTCTTTTAGGGTGTCTTTGAGTTAGCCTGTGTGGTCCATACTTTTGTTTTAGGGCTTACTTCTCCCAGAAACACTTGCAAAGAGAGGAAGGGTGGCTTTTCAAATATGAGATTCTGGCTCAGGAAAGGTTTAGCTGGGAAGGGAAGTTATCCAATTGCATGAAATTAGGCCCAAGAATTTTGTTCCGTGCTGCATACATTTACATTATCTTATATGGAGAACTGCATACTTTTCAAACCATTTTCAAATTGCTTATTTTCTGTAATGCCTAGGACTGCCCTGTGAGGAAGGCAGCAGCATCCTCATTTCACACACTCGAAAGCTGTTTCAGGCAGTTCGGCTTCTGAACTAAAGTCTAGAATCTACAATATGCTAATAAAAGTCTTGCTCTTAGTGGTGTTTCCCAATGACTGGTTTTATCTTTTAACTGATAGTCATGCATCACTTAATAACAGGGTTACTTTCCATGATTTTGTCATTATGCAAGCATCAGAGTGCTCTGCCACAAGCCTACATGGCACAGCCTCCTCCACACGGAGGCCATGTGGTCTCACCTGCTGCTCCTAGACTACCACCTGTGCAGCATGTCACTGTCCTTAGGCAATTACACCAAAACCACAGGATTTGTGTATTTAAACATTTGAATGTTTGATGAAACTCCCCTAGAAGGCCATCTGTACCCAGCCTTTTTTTTTTTTTTTTGCTGGGAGTTTTTTTGTTTGTTTGTTTTTTCTGCTTCTATTTTCTAAACATAGAAAAGGTACAGTAAAAATAAGGTGTAAAATATTTTTTAAAAAGGTACACCTGTATGGGGCACTTACCATGAATGCAGCATGCAGGACTGGAAGTTGCTCTGGGTAAGTCAGTGAGTGAGTGGTGAGTGAATATCAAGACCAGGACATTACTGTACTTGACTGTACTTAACTGTACTCAACTATAGACTGTAACCATGTTGATGGTTTCCTTTGCTGTGCGGAAGCTTTTTAAAAAACATATTTTATTAATTTTTTACAGAGAGGAAAGGAGAGGGATAGAGGGTTAGAAACATTGATCAGCTGCCTCTTGCACACCTCCCATTGGGGATGTGCCTGCATCCAAGGTACATGCCCTTGACCAGAATCGAACCTGGGACCTTTCAGTCCTCAGGCTGACGCTCTATCCACTGAACCAAACCAGTCAGGGCTGTGCAGAAGCTTTTTATCTGGAGGTAGTCCCATTTGTTTATTTTCTCCTTAGTTCCCTTTGCCTTAGGAGATGAATCAGTAAACACACTGCTATAAGATATGTCTGAGATTTTGCTGCCTATGCTTTCTTCTAGGATTTTTATGGTTTCCCGACTTACATTTAAGTCTTTTATCCATTTTGAGGTTTTTTTTTGTTTTGTTTTGTTTTGTTGTTTTTTTTTTTTTTGTGTGTGTGTGTGTGTGTGTGTGTGTGTGTGTTTTATGGTGTAAGTTGACGATCTAGTTTCATTTTTTTGCATGTATCTGTGCAATTTTCCCAACACCATTTATTAAAGAAACTGTCTTGACTCCACTGTGTGCCCTTGCCTCCTCTGTCAAATATTAATTAAGCATACTGGCTTGGTCCGATTTTTGGGGTCTCTGTTAAGTTCCCTTGATCTATAAGTCTGTTCTTGTGTCAGTACTAGGCTGTTTTGATTACGGTGCTTTGTAATATAACTTAATATCTGGAGTTGTGATTTCTCCTACTTTGTTCCTCTTTCTCAAGATTGCTGCAGTTATTCGGGATCTTTTTTAGTTCAATATAATTTTTTGGAGTATTAGTTCTAGATCTGTGAAATATGCTGTTGGTATTTTATGCTGAAATATGCTGTTGGGATTGCATTGAATCTATAGATTGCCCTGGGTAGTATGGACATTTTAATGATGTTCAGTCTACAAATCTATGAATATGAAATATTGTTTTACTTGTTTATATCTTCTTCTATTTCTTTTTTTCAATGTCCTGTAATTTTTGTCTTTTAATTTGTTTATGTGATGTATCACATTTATTGATTTGCAAATATTGTACCAGCCTTGCACCCCCCAGTATAAATCCCACTTGATCATGGTGTATGATCTTTTTAATATATTGCTGGATCCGAATTTGCTAATATTTTGTTGAGGATTTTAGCACCTATGTTCTGGCACCTCCATAATATAGGAATATTTGCCTATAATTCTCTTTTTTTGTAGTGTCTTTATCTGGTTTTGGAATTAGGATAATGCTGGCCTCACAAAAATAACTTGGAAGTGTTCTTTCCTCTTGGATTTCTTTGGAATAGTTTGAGGAGGAAGGTTTTAGTACTTCTTTGAATGTTTGGTAAAACTCCCCCGGGGAAACCATCTGTACCCAGGCTTTTTTTTTTTTTTTTTTTTGCTGGGAGTTTGTTGTTGTTATTTGTTTGTTTGTTTCTCTGCTTCTATTTCCCATTATTGGCCTGATTCTTCCTGATTCAGTTTTGGAAGATTGTGTTTTTCTAGGGATTTGTCCATTTCATCCACATTGTCCAGCTTTAGGTTGTTGTGTGTTCCTTCCATTCTCAGGAAGTGTTTTTCTTTCTTTCTTGATCTCATTGGTAACCCATTCATTATTTTATGACATGCTATTTAGCCTCCATATGTTCAAATGTTTTTGAGTGTTTTTACTGTAGTTGATTTATAATTTCATTCCACTGTGATCTGAGAAGATGCTTGATATGATTTCAATCTTCTTGAACTTGAAGAGACTTGTTTTGTGTCCTAACATGTGGTCTATCTTTGTGAATAATCCATGTGCACTTGAGGAGAATGTGTATTCTGCAGCTTTGGGGTGAAATGTTCTATAAATGTCAAATAATCCATCTGGTCCAGTATGTCCTTGAGAGTCACTGTTTCCTTGTTAATTTTTTGCCTGGAAGATCTATCCAGTGAAGTCAGAGGGGTGTTGAATTCCCCTACTCTGAATGTATCATTTTCAGTCTCTCCCTTAAAGTGCTATGCATTTATAGCCTCCTCCTCCTTCTTTTTCTCCTCCTCCTCCTCCTCCTTTTCCTCCTCCTCCTCCTCCTCCTCCTCCTCCTCCTCCTCCTCCTCCTCATTATTTTAAAAAATATATATTTTATTGACTTTTTACAGAGAGGAAGAGAGAGGGATAGAGAGTTAGAAACATTGATGAGAGAGAATCATCGATCAGCTGCCTCTTGCACACCCCCTACTGGGGATGTGCCCGCAACCAAGGTACATGCCTTTGATCGGAATCAAACCTGGGACCTTTCAGTCCACAGGCCGACGCTCTATCCACTGAGCCAAACCGGTTTTGGCTCCTTCTCCTTCTCCTTCTCCTTCTCCTTCTCCTTCTCCTTCTCCTTCTCCTTCTCCTTCTCCTTCTCCTTCTCCTTCTCCTTCTCCTTCTCCTTTTCCTCTCCTTCTCCTTCTCCTTCTTCTCTTCCCTTTCTTAAAGAAGACCTTTCAACATTTCATATAATTCTGGTTTGGTGATGATGAACTCCTTTAGCTTTTTCTTGTCTGCGAAGCTCTTTATCTGGCCTTCAATTCTAAATGATAGCTTGGCTGGGTAAAGTAATCTTGGTTGTAGGTCCTTGCTATTCATCACTTTGAATATTTCTTGCCACTTCCTTCTGGCCTGCATAGTTTCTGTTTATGTTGAGAAATCAGCTTTCAGTAATATGGGAACTTTCTTTTTAGAGACTAACTGCTTTTTTTCATTCTGCTTTTAAGATTCTCTTTTTGTCTTTAACTCTTTCTATTTTAATTATGATGTGTCTTGGTGTGGATCTCTTTGGGTTCCTCTTGTTTGGGACTCTCTGTGCTTCCTGAACTTGTAAGTCTATTTCTTTCACCAGGTGGGGGAAGTTTTATGTCATTATTTCTTCAAATAGGTTTTTAATACCTTGCTCTCTCTCTTCTCTTTCTGGCACCCCCATAATGCAAATATTGGTGTGCTTTAAGTAGTGCCAGAGACTCCTTACACTACCTTCATAGTCATTATATTAATATTTTTCTTTTGCTCTTCTGATTGGGTGTTTTTTTTGTTTGTTTGTTTGTTTGTTTGTTGTTGTTTTTTTTTGCTTCCTCATATTCCAAATCATTGATTTGATTCTTGGAATCCCTTACTCTGCTATTGAATCCCTGTAAATTATTCTTTATTTCAGTTAGTGTATACTTAACTGGTCCTTTTTCATGTCTTTAAAATTCTCATTAAGATTCTTAAAAGTCTCATGAAGATCCTTGAGTAACCTTATATCCATGATTTTGAACTCTGTATTCAGTAGTTTACTTGCTTCCATTTCTTTCATTTGTTACATATTTATTTGCCTCAGAATTTTGACTGGTTCCCTGCACTTGTTTCTGTATATTAAATAGAGCTCTGTGCCTCCTGGAATTGGGAGAGTGGCCTTGTGTAGTAAGTGTCCTGTAGGGCCCAGTGGCTCAGTCTCTCCAGTCTCCTGAGCTAGGTACTCCGGTGCACCTTTGTGTGGGTTGTGTACACAGCTTTATAGTTGATCCTTGATTGCTGTTGGTGTCACTGGGAGGAATTGATGTTCAGGCCAATTGGCTGTGAGAACCAGCTGTGACCACAGTGGGAGAGCTGCTGGGCAAGAAATACCCCTCTGGAGCAGGGCTTGCTTCAGGGGGGGTTGGTGTTCACCGAGTCTGTCTTTTGAGGGTGTCACTTGTAGAGGTGTAGCATTATAATCAGGGATGGTCTGAAACTGTCCACTGGATGCACTGGCTATAGAGCCTGCAGGGAGGTGGAATGTCAGCCACTGCCTGGGGCCTCACAACAGGAGCTTTAGAGGGATCTGCAGGCAGCTGATATTTGCTATATATATTGGGCTTGGAGGTACCAAGATAAGGCCCAGTTGTAAGGTGAGGCATGCTGGTGCTAGTGCCCCATCTTGGGCCTTTTACTGCAGCTTATTTGAGCTATTTTAGCAAAGTCTGAAGCATGAGCAAAGACAGGCCATTCATATGGAAAAGCTGGTACAAATAGCTTGGGTGTGGCTGTTTTAAGGATGGGGAGGGGTCTTAAGGAATCCTTCGGGTGAAACAGACTGATGGAGATTCAGATGTGGCTGCCAGTCAGCTCTTGATGGGAGAGGTCCTAGCACAGGAACTATGACTCCTTTGAGCACCTCAATATGGGAGAAAGCCACTCCCAAGTTACTGCCCCATTTCCTCCCCATATGTGTCTGGGACCCCCAAAGCTGCCTGATGCTGCCAGTCCAAGTAAGCTTGTACACTTGCCTTTTAAATGCAACACCTGGGTTTCTGCAGCCTTCATGTCACTCAGCCACAATTCCCACTATTTTTCATAGCAATAGTTGTGGGAACCTCTCTTCCCAGCTCTGGAACTCTGCACTGGGGGGTCTGGTGTGGGGCTGGGACCCGTTGCTCCTCACGGGGGACCTCCCCAGAGGCAATCTCCCTCCAGATTAAGAAAATAAATAAATAAAGCACACATGAGTGTCAGACCAGCCTGTTCCATGCCTCTGCCCCTCCTACCAATCTCAATGTGTTTCTTCTTTATGTCTCTGGTTGTAGTACTTCCATTCAGCCAGCTTTCAGGTTATTTTGAATGATGTTTGCTCTGTATTTAGTTGTAATTTTGATGTGGTTGTGGGAGGTGGCGAGTACAGGCATTTAACTACACTGTCATCTTGGTCTTTCTTCAGTTATCATTGACCTAACGTTCTTATGTGGCACGTGACTGTGTTTTATCTGTGTGCATTATCATTATAGAATAGGTAGATCCAGTGTCTGATAAATCCTTCATACCTACTCTCTTGATGTGCTTTCTTTTCTAATTTTTTTCACTAATTGCCTTTTTAAAACTGTTGATACTACTACAAATGTCCCCCGTTTCCCCATCCCCTGATAGTGTCTTCTTTTCAATGGAGACTTTGGAATGCAAAACTTCTTCAATCTCCAGGAGGACTAATCTCATATTGAATTCCCTCTGCTCCTCTCTGCTCAGGATCCCTTGGCATAAATGGCTCCACCAATGTGAAGAAACTGACTAAGAAAGTAAAGAGCTTGGAAATCAGGACAAGAGGAGAAAGTTTTGCTCATGTGGGACAAAAGTCCTCAGTTATTTCCTGAACTAAATGACAAAGCTTCAGGAAGAGAGGATATTTTTCCCTTTTCATTTCTGAAACTCAGATAGGAGAGCTGGAGCTATGGCAGCCCTCCTGTGGTCAGAAGGCTGGAAGCAGAAAAACCAGACTCAACATGCCAAGGATGGAGAGAGTAAGTGTTTAGGATTCTTACAGCATTGTTGAGGAGCTGAACCAGAATTAGGCAGCTGCCTACCTTACTTATGTGAGAAGAATAAATTCCTTATTTGGTTAAGTATTGTTAATTTTTTCCCTATTATTTGCAGCCAAATTCATTTTTACTTAATTCAGCGGCGTTCAAGGAGAAAGACTTCTCTTTCTCTGGTGGGAGTCAATTAGTGGACTAATTTACTACAAAACAGGGATGTTGCAGATGATAATTATGTCTGGGAGAGAGGATTTGGGAAGATGATTAATTATTAGGAACTATTGGCCCAGTGCATGAATTCGTGCACATCGAAAGGAAATTAATTAGAAGAAATTAATTTTAATATCGCTATTCGCCCTTTCTCTATAATAGAAATGTTAGAATCGAAACCGATTTGGCTCAGTGGATAGAGCATCGGCCTGCGGACTGAAGGGTCCCAGGTTCGATTCTGGTCAATGGCATGTACCTTGGTTGCGGGCACATCCCCAGTAGGTGGTGTGCAGGAGGCAGCTGATTGATGTTTCTCTCTCATCAATGTTCCTAGCTCTCTATCCCTCTCTCTTCCTCTCTGTAAAAAATCAATAAAATATATTTAAAAAAAGAAGTGTCAGAGATGAATGAAAATTAGTAAAATGTCTATAAAAATTATCTATAAATTGATTAATAAATAAATAACAACATGATATAACAACAACAAAGACATGATATAAAAATAACATTGATAAAAACAATGACTGATAAGTTGATTAAACTTATTCTAATAATGAGGCCAGTGTCAGATGGGGACAAATCCATTATTGGAATCAGAACAACCACTCCTCTGCAGATCCTGTAAATAGTTCAGCTTCGATATATTAAGTCAAAATCTTTTGAAAATAAATCTAGTACCATTACAAAGACCCCATTTACTATTGAGATTTCTCAGTAGCATGATAATTTATGACATAGCATTCTCAAAGGAGTAATATTTTTAAGAAATTTGATGGGAAAATTTTCCTTTTTGGCATCCTCCATTGAATCTAGTATTATTGTCATGCACTAGAGGGTGGGTCTCTCAACCCAGCCTGCCCCCTCTCACAGTTCAGGAGCCCTCATGGGTGGAAGGTGACCCAGTGATCAGGGGAAGGCGATGCCCCCATCACACCTCTGCTGCTGCCACTGCTGGAAGAGCAAGCCTCAGCCCGCCTTGGTGACCTGAGCCTCGGGCTGGCCCGAGGCTTGCCTGCGCTGGGGCTGGCCTGGCTTGCCTGAACCTGTCCGTGGGGAGGTGCAGGAGGATCCAAGGCCCCTGGCGGTGCTGAGGCGACTCCAGTGGCTGGGGCGTGGAACAGCCGGCCTTGCCCCTGCTGTGGGTGCCGCCATCTTGTAATGGTGTGACAACCAATTAGCATATTACATCTTTATTATATAGGATTACACTGTCCTCTCTGAGTCTTAAAGCAATATTTGTTCCCAGCCTTTTCCACCACAGGGGCTTTAAGGGGTGGGCCGGCAGCGTTGCATCTAATGTAGGAAACAGGATAGTGATTTTTCATTTTAGTGGCATTTGGAGTATTGGGGTCTGATTTACAATGAATGAGCAAGTCCCTTTCCAAAGGAGAGCCTTTATCTTCGTTTCTGAATATGAGGGCAACTTCGGTTACACGAGAATAATTATATCTACCTGGATCACTATTACAATCACATTTAATTGCCATTGTTACTTCCATGCAATGCTGCTGCTTTCTTTCAGCTTTCAGAATGTCAATAAAAACAACCAAATTCATGATCAACAACGACAGATCGAAACACACACGTGTGATTGGCGCCAGCGAGAGCTTTATATATATTGCATGTGTGAGTCAATTTAGCCTTTTATATAGAACAAATTTGCTTAATTAGACCTGCTTTCTGATGTAGCTAAACTTTTTCCAGCTTAGTGAAGCACCCCAACTTCTCTTTCAGGTAATTGTCAGCTGCTCAGCAGTAAATATCAACACAAAGTACATTTCTGAAGTGAGAATTTTTAGGAGTAAAAAAGACAGACTTAGGAAATTTTAGAAATTAAGGGACCATGGAGGAAGCACAGGGCTGCAGAGCAGCAGAGGGCATATTTCCATAGGAGAGATGAAAAGCTGTAACAGTACATTTTCCACAGAATGAGGGAGCTGGGAACAGCAAAAGGTCTATATTTACGAAATAAAGGGAAGGAAGCTCCTCATCCAGAAGGAGAAGCAAGCCCAAAGGGAATAGGAAGAGCTCAGGAGTTACCATAGTAACCAGTCCGTGAGAATAGTAACCGATCAGAGGGATATCAAGGCACAAAGACCTGGGGCCTTTATAAACAACTTGAGGCCAGGTGCATGAATTTGTGCATGGTTTGGGTCCAACCAGCTTGCCTGGATTGGGCTGAGATAGCCAGAGGGAGGGGCTGTGGGCGGTTGGTGGGCCGGCCATGCCCCCTGGTCAAACTGCAGTCAAACTCCCGGTGAAGGTGACAATTTTCATATTACCTCTTTATTATGTAGGATAGGGAAAAGGAACTCAGTGAGACACTTTCCCCCTCCCCACATGGGAATCTATACTTGTTCTTCAATAAATTTCCATCTTTGCTTTGTCACCTTCCGTCTGTGGATTCGTTCTTTGATTCCCAAGGACAAAGAGCCCGGGAATCAGTCTACCCAGGGGAATACCATGTGTTCCAGTCCAAAAATCCTGTTTCATTGTTCCTGTAGTTCACACAGGGAGAACAAAGGGTAAAATACTTAACAGCAGCAGTGTTTGACTATACTCTGCACAGTGAGAAAACCTGAAATCATTTTCAAGGTCCACCATTTCTTACTTCTTTTCAGTTGGGTCAAGTTTCTAAGCTTTCCAAATCTCTGGTTTTCACCTAATGAAAAGAAAGTAGGATTCTGCTGAGTCTCCTATCTACCTACTTCAGGTCTTCTGTGAGGACCAAATGAGATGAGGCATGGGGAAAGGATTCACAGACATCTGGTCAGAGTGTAAAGTGAGGCTAGCTGTGGCCAGGGCGAGGAAGCCAGGTGTTGCTCTTGTCATTACCCAGATGGTCGGACACTTAGCTGTACATACTCCTTTAGCAACAAGGCTGTCCATATTTGCTAAGTTAACTTCTTGAACGAATTAGCAGCTCCGGGAAGCGCCTTTATGATGGGGTGGTTTTGAGGGTAGGGGGAGTCCGCACCCCCAGGGCGAGGGCTGATGGGCAGCTGGGATTGGGCAGCCGAGGTCCCCGGACCACAGAGCAGGTCCCGGGTGGGGGGGCGGGGGACCCCCCTTTAACCTGACTCTCGGGGCAGGGCAATTTCCGGGGCGGCGGCGTTGCCCTTTAAGAGCGGCGCCCGCCCCGCCCCGGGGGCGGAGCCTCAGGGGCTTTAAGGGGCGGGCCGGCGGCGGGGTCTCGGGGGACCTGTGTCCGGTGGGCTCGCGCCGCAGGCCGCCATTGCTCCGCGCCTCCCAGGGGCCGCCCGCCTCAGCCTCGCTCGGTCGCCGCCGCGCTGTCCCCCCCAGGTAAGCGCGAGGCCCGGGCCCGCCCGCCCGCCGGCTGCTCCGCGTTCCGCACCCTCAGCGTGGGGGTTCTGTCCTCGCTCCCCGCCCCGCACCCTCAGCCCCGGGCCCGTCCTCGCCTGCTCGGGGGCTTTGCGCTCGCGCCCGGGGCTGCGGCCTCGCGCCCGCCGGGACCGTCCGCCGCCCGGAGCTCCCGGCCAGGCCGACTACACATTAAACCCGCCGGGAGGGAGGGGCGGCGGCGGCCAATGGGCAGGGCCGCCGAGTTTCGGGCGACCCGTGCGGCGCGGCTGGGATCGGGGCGCCGGGGGCGAAGCGGGTGAAGGTGCGCCGGCCCCTGGCCCGCCCGCCTGGCCGCCCCGAGGGCGGGCGGGAGTCCGGCGCGGAGGGCGCGGGGGGGCGGGGGTCCGGCGCGGGGCGGGCGGGAGTCCGGCGCGGGGGGCGCGGGGGGGGCGGGGGTCCGGCGCGGGGGGCGCGGGGCGGGCGGGGGTCCGGCGCGGGGGGCGCGGGGCGGGCGGGGGTCCGGCGCGGAGGGCGCGGGGCGGGCGGGGGTCCGGCGGGAGGAGGCCGCGCTGCCCGGCACCTGCGAGCGGGCGCCTTGCCGTCCGGCTGGCGCGGCGGGTGGAGCCGTCACGGTCCCGGACAACCCCGGTTCCCGGAGCCCGTTCTGGTTCGGCGGAGACTTAGCTCCGGGAGCGGTGAGAGGCAGGTGCTCCCCTCCCCGGGCGGGGCGAGTTCCGGACGGTCCTGGGCTGGGAATGCGAATTGTGTTTGTCACTATCCTGCTAGCCGCCGCGTCTCCTGAATTCAGGAGACCCACATTTTAAGTGAATATCAAAAGCATAACTCGGTTTCTAACATCGCCCACACGTTGTTGAACCCTACCTAACAGCGGACTTTTTGTGCATGTAAACTGGTTTTCAGGGTTTTACTGTTTTTCTCTAGGTCAGTGTTTTTCAACCTTTTTTGGGCAAAGGCACACTTGTTTCATGAAAAAATCACGAGGCACACCACCATTAGAAAATGTTAAAAAATTTAACTCTGTGCCTATATTGACTATATATAAAGTAATTCTCTTGAATAGGAATCAAATAAACACAAAGAAAGTATTTTATAATTACTTTATTATGAAATATTAAGTAAACAAAATAGTGAAAAATTATAAAATTCTTGTCTTGTCTGCACCTACGGCACACCAGGCAACATCTCGCGGCACACTAGTGTGCCGAGGAACAGCGGTTGAAAAACGCTGCTCTAGGTAAACTTCATTAAAAAACGACATATCCAGTATACCTTCTGTTGAATTATTCCCTTACAAATAAAAATCCTCTTACAGGAAAGTATTTTGGGATTATTGGGGCAAGAAGATATTTATATCTTTACGGCAGTTGCTGTGTATTGGTCTATTGCTTTATTAAAAAGAAATTGCTTACCAAAGACTGTGGCCACCAGCCATGAGTGAAAGTATACACAAACTTTTGAGTTTTACATATGTGTGAAAATTTAGGTAGTACAGGCAATCTGTATTTTTATGATTGAAAAGGAAACCCTTCTTGTTAGTTTACTGCCAAAAAATTAGAAACAACAGATAAAAACTAGTATTTTTTTTAACCTACCATCCGAAATTCCCATGGTATGATTTGTGTCAGACACACTCTTTATTGAGTGCCTAGTATGCATCTTGTTGTGCCAGCGAGGCCATGATGAGAATGAAGCAGAGTAGGCCCCTGTCCTTGTATCTTAGTGAGGGACTCCCCAGTAAAACAAGTAATTAAACAATGGGGTGTTTAATTAGTTTCATTAAGGGTTATAAAGAAAAGGCTAAGGGTAATAAAAGGGGCATGTTATTTAGACTCAGGAGTCAGGAATGTTTTTCTGAGGAAAAGACATTTCAGCCAGAAACCTGAAATTAGTCATGCGGAGTGGGAGGGGGGGGGGGGGTGAGAGGTGGGAGAGAGCATTCCTGACAGATGGAACTGATAGGGGGAGAGACTCCTGGGCTGAGCCAAGGGGCACCAGAGCGGAATGAGCAGCTGGCAGTGGGCTGCCCAGAGGGATCAAGCCAAGTGTAGGAGCTGGACCAGAGAGCAAGGGAGGACACTGACACTTTTAAGCAGGGGTCAGATTTGTGGCTGCAAAAAATCTGCTGCATGAAGAACATGCAAGGTGGGGTGTGGGGGTGTGAATATGGGGAATTTTTTTTAAAACAAAATTTAAACTATTGACATCTTATGTTCTTATAGAAAATTTTAACTACCAAAACAACCCTCTCAAGAGATAACTTCACTTAACAGTTTGCATGTCCTTCTATACCTTTTGTGTCTACCTATAGTAATAAAAGGGTAATATGCTAATTAGACCAGCCAGCTGAACGACCTTCCGGCTGTCATTCCAGACATCCTTCCAGATGAAGCTGCTGTGGCAGGGGCTGAGGCAGAGGTGGTTAGGGGCGATCAGGCAGGCATGTGAGTGGTTAGGGCGTGATCAGGAAGGCAGGCAGGTGAACAGTTAGCCAGCAGTCCTGGATTGTGAGAGAATGCAGGCTACATTGAGGGACCCCCCCTCCCATGTATAAATTTCATGCACCAGGCCTCTAGTAAGATATAAGTAAATATATATGTATAAGTAAATATATTTCCACCTCAGTGTGAGATAAAATTATATTCCTTTTTCTCTTGATTTCATTTTTCAGTTAAAATTTTGTGTCCAAGATCAACTGTATTTTAAAAACAGCTATGTTATATGCCATTGTATGTACCATAATTTAACTATTTGCATGTTGAGGGACATATTTAAAGTCTTCTTAATTATGTCCTGAAAAATTCTTGTTTCTACAACTTGAAGCATGTGTGGGACTATTTCTTTAGGATATCCTACCAGAAATAGAATTGCTGAGTGAACAATATGCATGTTAAAATTTTGTCACTGTTGTCAAATCCTCCTCCAAAGAGGACAGTGTTTTCCCCCCTATCCTTTTCAACCCTGGCTATCAGTAAGTCTCTTAAATGACAGACATTATCTTATTTTTTAAGTTTGGATTTTCTTGGTTAATAATGCTGAGATTGAACATCATTTTAATGAATATTTTCATTGCTTATCACCTTTTAGAGCTTGTTTCTTCATATCTTGCCCATTTGTTTTTCTGTTGGGTTTATCTTAATGATTTGTGATAATTCTTAAATAAACTGCATGTTAATCTCTTCAAAAAAACTAATTTTTTTTTAGTATACTGTTTGTTTCTGTCTAGTATTCATTTCTTTCACTTTAAATCTTTAGTTCATCTGAAATTTATTTTCATGTAAGTTGCTTTTATATTTTTATAAAAAGAACTTATTTGTGAAATTGGTTTTATAGTTCTAAATACATAGTTATTGAAATTGTAAATCTGAAAGAAGCTGGATTTTTCTTTAGCAGGTTAAGTCTTTATTTTCAAGGTGTAGAAGTGAAAGTTAGAAAGTCACAAAACTTGTTTTATAATTCATTTGTTTTCTAGAGAAACCTCAAAATTGTAGTACATTTTGAATATTTTTTTCCTTAAAATTTTTTTTATGGAAAAGTTCAACATACACCAAAGTAGTCAGAAAAGTATAATAAACCACAGGTACTCATCATCCAGTTTCAACAGGTATTGGCCAGTTATCTGGTCAGTTTGTTTAATCTCTTCCCACTTCCTTGTATTATTTTAATGTAAATACTAGACCTTTTATAATCCCTTCTATAAAAACATCAATATGTATCTTTTTTAAAAATTTATATTTTGTTGATTTTTTACAGAGAGGAAGGGAGAGGGATAGAGAGTTAGAAACATCCATGAGAGAGAAACATCGATCAGCTGCCTCTTACACACCCCCTACTGGGGATGTGCCCACAACCAAGATACATGCCCTTGACCGGGATCGAACCTAGGACCCTTCAGTCCACAGGCCGACGCTCTATCCACTGAGCCAAACCGGTTAGGGCATCAATATGTATCTTGAAGAGATAAGGACTCTTATCTCTTCAAGTTATTCTAAAAAATTTATAAAATATTTTTATCCAATGGGAAAATGGAACAAGATATGTCAGTATAATTGCTTCATATTAAATGATCTAAACAATGTGTTTATGGCATAAAAATTATAGAAAATGTATCCGTATCCTTTTTACATTTTCCTGATGAGAATATAACTTTGAAATAACATTTTTAATAATTAAAAATTTAATACCTGAACCCAAATCAAAGCACTGTGTTTAAGATATGTATTTGCTATGTATAGTATTCTCATTAACATTAAAGAGGACACATTTTTGGAGGTTAAAAAAAACAGATAAGGACTTTTAAAAACATTTTTAATACTACTATTTTATCTAAAATAAAAATGGCAGTAATTCTTTAAAAAATATTTTATTGCTTTCAGAAAGAAAAGGGAGATATAGAAACATCAGTGATGAGAGAGAATCATTGATTGGCTGCCTCCTGCATGCCCCACACTGGTGATTGAGCCACAACCCGGGCATGTGCCCTTAGGGACCAGTATGAACCTGGGACCCTTCAGTCTGCAGGCCAATGCTCTATCCACTGAGCAAAACTGCTAGGAGAAGTAATTCTTTAGTACCTATCATTAACAACCAGTCAGTGTTCAAGTGTGTATATATGATTTATATCCTTGGGAAGTTCAAATGACAACTGTTCTGGCTTTGCCAGTTTACATAATTACATAGGAGTATGCCTACTTGTAAAAGGAGGATATAATCCTCAATTTATAGCTATTGAATTATTTTTTCTATGTTTATGTTACTATTTCAGCTTTTATATTTATCATATTTACAAATGCATCTAGTTTAAAGCATCAACTGGTTATGCAAGATTTGTTAATTACACATACACACACACACACACACTAGAGGCCTGGTTCATGAAATTCGTGCATGGATTGGGGGTGTCCCTCAGCCCAGCTTGCACCCTCTCCAATCTGGGACCCCTTGAGGGATGTTCAAATGCCTGCTTGAACATTTAGACCCGGTGGGATCTGGTCTAAATGGGCAGTCGGACATTCCTATCACAATCCAGGACAGCTGGCTCCCAACTGCTCGCCTGCCTGCCTTCCTGATTGCCTCTAACCACTTCTGCCTGCCAGTCTGATCACTCCCTAACCACTCCCATGCCAGCCTGATTGATGTCTTAACTGCTCCCCTGCCAGCCTGTTTTCCCCCAACTTCCCTCCTCTGCTGGCCTGGTCACCCCTAACTGCCCTCCCCTGCAGGGTTGATCACCTCCAACTGCCCTCCCTTGCAGACCTGGTACCTCCCAACTGTCCTCCCCTGCTGGCCATCTTGTGGTGACCATGTTGTGTCCACATGGGGGCAGAGTTGTCCCCTGGTAGTCAGTGCGCTCCCACAGCCAATCTTGCACGGCCCCTCCCCACCTCTCCGGCTGGCTGGCCCAATAGCCTCCATAGCTCCTGCAACCCCTCCCCCTGGCCAGCCAACCTCCTGCAGCCCCTCCCCCTCACCTGTCCAGTCCCAATCTACCCAATCAGGACATCTGGCCAACCTCCCATACCCCAATTGGCCCTGATCACTGGCCAGGCCAAGGGACCCCACCCATACACAAATTCGTGCATTAGGCCTCTAGTTATTAATAACGAACTACAATATTCGTTAATGACTAATACTATGATCGTGTTGTATTCATTTCCCTTACTCGCCTTACACACAGGCACACCATTTCTCTCCACTAATACTAGCAGCGAATATTTTAGTAGCTGATTGCCACGTCATTAGTCTTGTACTGATTTGTTTGGTTTGCACAACAGGAAATATTTCACTTTTGAAGAACAAGAAAAATAGGTTTATTTGCATTACACTTATTAATTTGTGCAGTTATTCAGTGTCTGGTAAGTTAGTGTTCAAGAAAAAATATTAATTTTTATTAAAATGTTCTATTATTTTATGTTAACAATTACTCATTTATTTTAGCCTTTGTACTCAGCATGTCTCTACTGAAATAAATCTTTGTTTCTATGAAAACTGAAGCTTTTGGTTTTTTGCGGCCCACATAAACTTAAACCTTGTTTATTTGGCCTGTGTTAGCCTTTGAGTTTGACCAGCTTGCCATACTCTAAGGCAGTGTTTCCTAAAGTGTGGTACGCGTACCCCCAGGGGTACGGGAAGAGTTTGGTGGGGGTACGCATTGCACTGGAGTTCGGTGGGGATATGCACTGCACCGTGCTTAGCTGCACCTACAATAATTCTACGTTCTCATGAGTACGAGGGGTACTCAGCGTTACGAAAATTATAGAAGGGGTACACATATGTCAAAAGTTTGGGAAACACTGCTCTAAGGTATCTTTTGAGGATAATAATCCTAAGAAGTTCCATTTATCTTCTGAGCTTCCATAATAAAAATAAAAAATAATCACTTTTTTCAACAAAAATACAAATGTATTTTAAGTATAAATTTCTTTTTTTAAAATATATTTTATTGATTTTTTATAGAGAAGAAGAGAGAGGAATAGAGAGTTAGAGACATCGATGAGAGAGAAATATCAATCAGCTGCCTCTTGCACACCCCCTACTGGGGATGTGCCCGCAACCAAGGTACATGCCCTTGACCGGAATGGGACCCTTCAGTTCGTAGGCCAACACTCTATCCACTGAGCCAAACCAGTTTTGGCTAAGTATAAGTTTTTATCAAATATTCTATTAGTTACAGATTTTAAGCTGCTACTTAATATAAACAGTTCCCCATAATATCAAATTAATGTTACTTTGTTCTTATCTCTATTATGAACATTAAAAATAATACTAGTAAAAATGGATATTAGTAATTTAAAAAATATAATACACATAAAATGGAAATATCATAAAAATTACCATGTTAACCTAATGTTTGAATTTATAAAACTAAGAATTTGAGAAAAATAAACACATATAACTCAGCCAATAAATAAGACAATTTCATTACAGAGAAAACAGGAAGTTGTATAGAAAAGGGAAAGTAATCATAGTACACTACATAGTTCAGCTAATAATTTAGTCATCCTATATAGTAAAGAGGTAATATGCAAATTGACCCTCATGCCATAGCACAAGTTGGCTATCTCCATGTGGTCAAAGATGGTTGCCACAAGATGGCTGGCAACAGAAGGTAATTGTGGGTGATCAGGGCAGCAGGGGAGGGCAGTTGGAGTCCAGGCCTGTAGGGGAGGGTAGTTAGGGGCAATCGGGCACACAGGGGAGCAGTTAGGCGTTGATCAGGCTAGCAGGGGAGTGGTTAGGGGGTGATCAGACTGGCAGGCAGAAGCGGTTAGGGGCAGGCAAGCACACAGATGAGAGGTTTGGAACTAGCAGTCCTGGATTGTGAGAGGGATGTTTGCCTGATTCCACAGACCAGGTCATCCCTAACTGCCCCCTTCCCCCCATCTCTCCCCACCAGCCTGGTCGCCTCATGCCGCCTGCTGTTCAATTGTTTGGTCGTCCCTCACTAACCCTGTTGCTGGCCTGGTTGCCCCGCACAGCCTCCTTGTTCAGTCGTTTGGTCATTCCTCACTAACCACCCTGCTGACTTGGTCACCCATACAGCCTGCTTGTTCATTCCCTTGGTTGTCCCTCACTAACCCCCCTGCTGGCCTGGTCGCTCCACGTAGCCTGCTTGTTCAGTTGCTTGGTCGTCCCTCACTAACCCCCTTGCTGGCCTGGTCGTAGGCAGCCATCTTGTGAGGGTGTGATGGTCAACTTGCATATTATATTTTTATTATATAGGATTTCTTACATATTGTTACATTGGCTGGGCCACAAGTTTGACATGGTTGGTGCATTGCATTGCCTCTTAATGTTTGTGGGGATTTGGCTATAATTTAGTGATCCAAAAGACCTCTTATAAATGTTTGTTCTCTCCTACCAGATCAGCTCCTTATCAAATTGTCCACTATGTTTAGAAATGCTGTAAGCCATAATTCTATTTTATATAAAATCTTTAAAAACTTTGAAGTGGCCAATTTTAATTAGTTTTTCAAATTTATTTGACCTGACGCACTTTTAAATACCGTGTTTCCCCGAAAATAAGACATCTTCCGAAAATAAGACCTAGTGCAACTGTGGGAGAAAAAATTAATATAAGATACTGTTTTATTTTCGGGGAAACAGGGTAACATATTTAGGAATGGCCACAGAACTTGACTAAATAACACCATTTTTCTAACTGCAAATTCAGGAGCCTTCTGATATCTTTTCTCTCCTGTTCTATAGTGACAAAAATGCTGAGATTCTTCCGTAGAACGCTTGGGCGTCGGTCAATGCGTAAGCATGCTGAGAAGGAACGACTCCGAGAAGCTCAACGAGCTGCCACACACATTCCTGCAGCTGGAGACTCTAAGTCCATCATCACGTGTCGGGTGTCTCTTCTGGATGGAACTGATGTCAGTGTGGACCTGCCGGTACGTAGGTCTCACTGACCTGCAAATTCTGTATGAGATCATTGTCTTCATTTGAGTTTCTACTTGATAACTTCCCGGGGGAAAGGGTAATAAAGGTTAGTGTGGATCAGGCACTGTAACATACAGGTAACCTTAGGAACCTGGCCTGATAGTATTTATCTGGAATTAGTGGCCATTACTTAAACGTTTAAATGAAAGGGCAGTTATTGGTGTGAGTCATTTATGTGTGTGCGTTCTGTACAGTGGTAATATAGAGTGTACTCCCGTGGATTTCTCACAATGCTTGTTGAGCAATTATTAAGCAATGAGAATCTTTGGGAACCAGAATGATACGTATATGCATATTATAACACTTTATTTCTCTTTCTTTTCTGAAGTTTTTAAAACATTCCTCACCTCCTCAAAACAAATACTTCTCCCATGGTATGCTTACAGAAATTGTAATGAAGTGTGAAAAAGGATTTTCTTTATATTCCTCAGTTCTGACTATCTTTTTGCTCCTGAAGTCTTTGCAGGCGAGATTTTTCAGACACTGTGATCTTTATTTCAAGATGGGTTATTGTAATCATATTCAAATTTTGGGTAGTTTTTTTTTTTTTTTTTTTTTTTTTTTTTTTTTTTTTTAATTCTCACCTGAGGAGATTTTTCCATTGATTTTTCTTTTTTTTTAGAGAGAGGGAAAGACAGAGAGAAATATCAATGTGAGAAAAATACATTGACTGGTTGCCTTCTTCACAGATCCTGACCAGGGGTTGGGCCAGGAGGAGCCCCTCACCGGAGTTGAACCCAGGCCCCTTCATTCCACAAGCCGATGCTCTATCCACTAGCTAGGGGTGGGTAGATTTTCTTTACAGTTATGAATAATCCTAACTCACAGTGTGAAACAGTCCAAAATATTTGAAAGGGGTTAATTTATTTTTTACAGGCAGTTTTTTACTAACGGCAAGTCTCTTCACTTTATTCTGCATTACAAGAATAGCTACACTGTAAAGCACATGTGTCAAACACAAGGCCCGCGGGCCAAATCCAGCCCGCCAGGCCTTGCAATGTGGCCCGCACCGCGCTGTCATCACTGCACTCCGCTGTCAGTTTATGACATTGTCAGTTTATGACTGTTCAGTAAACCATTCGGCCCACGATTTAGGCTGGATTTTAGATTTTGGCCCCTTCTCTGATTGAGTTCGACACCCCTACTAAAGTATGTGATATGACGAGAGAGCACATCTTGGACGATCCACAATGTCTTCTCACAACCTCTTTTATTACCCAGAATAAAAATTTTAAAGTCTTTTTGTGAGAGATGATAGCCTGGTTGCTGCAACAATATATTAGTTGAATAAGCTTGGGAATCCCATAAACTCAAGAGTGAGAGATTAAGAAATTGGATAATTTGTTTAAATGAATATTGTGATTATTGAATAATGTAGAATGTACTAAGTATGTACCTTAATACATTTTTAAAATATTGGAATATAAAATTAAAGACACAGGATTTCTTAAAGTGGTTTTTTTTTTTTTTAATTGTCTAAAGTTTTACATATGTCTTCTTTTCCCCCAATTAACACCCCTCTCCCCCAGCCATTCCCACCCCGGGCCAGCCCCCACTGCCCCAGTGACTGTGTCCTTTGGTTATGCTAATATGCAAGTACTTTGGTTGTTCTCTAACCGCCTCCCCTTCACCCCCCACCATTTGTCTCTGGATCTATTCTTGTTCATCAAATTATGTTGATCATTATATCCCACATATGAGTGAGGTCATGTGATATTTATCTTTCTCCAACTGACGTATTTTGCTTAGCCATATTGCTTTCCAGTTCCATCCATGCTGATGCAAATGGCAAATGTTACTTCTTTTTTATAGCGGCATAGTATTCAATTGTGTAGATGTACTGCAGTTTTTTAATCCACTCATCAGCTGATGGGCACTTAGGCTATTTCCAAATCTTAGCTATGGTAAATTGTGCTGCTATGAACATAGAGGTGCATATATCCTTTCTGGCTTCTTGGGTTAAAGTGTTTTAAAGTCATTGTTATAAATAATAACTTTTCCATTAGACTGAGCATTTTTAGCGTTTTTTATTTTAGAAGACTTTAACACATTTAAATTTTCTTTCTGTAAGGGTTCCTTGAAGGTTTGTCAGAAATTGCAATATGTGATACTTTATGAGGATAGTTTTCATATTTATTTCTTATTGATAAACATCTTAAGATTTTTGTGTCTATTCTGTTAAAATGTCATTAGGTATGTGGTGAAAAGCTTGATATTGCTATGTAGGAGACAGGAAAGAAGTTTCTTATTACCTAACGTTTGAAGTGTGAAGTCTTATGGTTATTAATGGTGAGGCTGGTACTAGGAAAGTAGAATCTGTAGGAACTTTTAAAATGGCAGTGTATTGTGGAGGAGAAACAGCATTGGGTTTTAAAGCAGTGGGACAAATGAGTAGTGATTGGTATAGAGTGGTTTCCTGTGCTGGGTATGCTCACGGGGGTGTATGTGGTGCTTTACCAAGGCCAGAATTGCAGGCTGGTCTCTCATACAGCAATTGCAATGAGAAAGCCAAGAGTTTTAGATTTGACTCTTTGTGGAACTAGAACAATTATCTTTTCAGCTCTGCAGGTGAAATTCGAGTTAGTAAACTAACTCTAGATGCTTGAATGGATATAAAATGGGCATTGGCCTGCCAGCTTAACTGCTTCACTGAAGGGAAAAATAGGTCAGAGGAATATTAATTTCTGAGAAGAAAAATCTTCCCTTTTTCTGATATAGCTTCTCAGACAGTCTAGTATGATTCTGAAAGATTTAGAATTGATTTTGGAAATTGAAGGAAGCACTTATTCCCATTAGGATTAGGGTCACTAATGATTGTTGTAAGCCAGAATGGAATTAAGATGATTGACCAGCCAATATGTAAGGGATTATATGTGATTAAAATAGGTTAATTTAAGTCTATGGACTTCAAATTAATATGTAGAAGTAGTAATGGTCATTTTCTTCTTTCTGTTCTCCTATTGTCTCAAAATGGGTTAGGGGCTTCTATACCTTCTGCTTCCTTCTTCTTTTTAAAGAACTAATACAGTTTCAACGCCTTTCAGTGAATGATAAAAACATCAGATAGAAATTTCTATCTGATTTTAAAATTTTGGAAATGCTACAGTAACTCCTTTGATTTACGAGTTTAGTACTGCTTTGTAAATAGCCTGTCTTTTAAAACTCTGGATCTCCTAAATTTTAAATTAATAGGAAATATTTGATTAACTGATAGATAATAATTTTATATACCAACTTTGTTGATAAAGATGTTTAAGTCTGTAAATTATATAGACCATGTATTATTATTACACCTTAAACTAGAGACCTGGTGCATGAAAATTCATGCACTGGAGGGGGTGTCCCTCAGCCCAGCCTGCCCCTCTCACAGTCCGGGAGTCCTCAGGGGCAGGAGGTGACCCAGCAATCAGGGAAGGAGATGTCCCTATCATACCTCTGCTGCTGCCGCTGCTGTCAGTGCAAGCCTTGGTTGGCCGTGGTTACCTGAGCCTTGGGTGGCCCTGGGTAGCTGGGCGGCTGGGCAGCCATTTCACATTCTCTTTAATGTGAAAGAGAAACATTGATTAGCTGCCTCTTGCTGGGGATTAAGTCCAGGTGGCATGTGCCCTGACACAGAATCAATCAGAGATCTGTTGGAGCATGCTCAACCAAATGAACCACACCAGCCAGGTCAGATTGAGTATTATTAACATTAGGAATCTGCAAATGCCTTGTGTTCACTATTGATTTGCCTTTTTGCCTTCAATTAGCCTCTATTAAGGGGTCAATACACACTCTTGAGAAGTTTTTTTTTTCTTCTTTTTTTAATTCTCACCGGAGGATATTTTTTTCCCCATTGATTGTGGTTGTTTTTTTTTAGTTTTTTTTTTAGGGAGAGTGGAAGAGAGAGGGAAAGACAGAGAGAAACAGTAATGTCAGATAAACACATTGATTGGTTGCCTCCTGCACTAGCCCTAACCAGGGCCTGGGCTGGAGAGGAGCCTGCAACCAAGGTACATGCCCTGGACTGGAATCGAACCCGGGACCCTTTGGCCTGCAGGCTACTGCTCTTTCCACTGAGCCAAACTGGCTAGGGCACCCTTGAGAAATGTTTTATTCTGAGAGTGGCTAGCTAGATGGCAGAAGTCGATTTTTTGTTTCTTCAGAACACACTATCATGTTTCAAGAGGCTGGCAAATGATACTTTGGCAGAATAAGGATGAGAGTATATATATTTTTTAGTTGTGTTTCCTTTTAGTCTTTAAAGCAAATAAAGAATGCTAATAGAGCCTGGCCAGTGTGGCTCAGTGGTTGAGCGTTGACCAGTAGGTCACGGTTCAATTCCTGGTCAGGGCACATGCCTGGGTTTCGGAGGCAGCTATCAATAATTCTCTCTCATCATTGATGTTTTTCTCTCTCCCTCTCCTTTCCTCTTAGAAATCAATAAAATATATATATTTTAAAAAAGAATGTTGGTAGAGCCGAAACAGGTTTGGCTCAGTGGTAGAGCATCGGTCTGTGGACTGAAAGGTCCCAGGTTCGATTCCGGTCAAGGGCCATGTACATTGGTTGCGGGCACATCCCTGGTAGGGGGTGTGCAAGAAGCAGCTGGTCGATGTTTCTCTCTCATTGACGTTTCTAGCTCTCTATCCCTCTCACTTCCTCTCTGTAAAAAATCAATAAAATAAAATAAAAAATAAAAAAGAATGTTGGTATAATTTGAAGTTGATTCTAGAACTGTACCTGAGATTTAAGGTCATGGAAGTATTTAAGTTTGATACCAATTGATGAATAGTTCAGATGATTTCTGTGGTTTCCTGCTTAATTTAGAAATATATTGTGTTCCTTTAGGGCAGTGGTCGGCAAACTGCGGCTCACAAGCCACATATGGCTCTTTGGCCCCTTGAGTGTGGCTCTTCCACAAAATACCACAGCCTGGGCGAGTATTTTGAAGAAGTGGTGTTAGAAAAAGTTTAAGTTTAAAAAATTTGGCTTTCAAAAGAAATTTCAATCGTTGTACTGTTGATATTCTCTCTGTTGACTAATGAGTTTGCCTACCACTGCTTTAGGGTCATTGCCATTTGCAAAGTTGTGCTGCCATTTGCAAAGTTGTGCATAATTTGTTATTTGAGTGCTTTGTGACTTGGTTATTATAAGTATGACTTAAAATCATAAGTTTTCTTTGTCATTTCTGGTAACGACAGTCTGTCTCTTCCCTTCCTAAATCCGTAGTTCTCTTTTTCATCATATTAATAGGACAAATATGTTTAAATATTGAATTAATTTGTCTTATTGCCTATAAGGGTTTAATATTTTATGGTCTCTTGCTGTTTTCTGTCACATTGTTGGCTATTTTTCTCTTGTTCACTTTGCTTTAGCCACTGAACTTGCTGCTTCTTGTAATAAGCCAGCTGCTGGCTTTCTCCCCCAAAATTAATCCTTGAAGGAAAGATCATAAACTCTTAATAAATAAAAAGAGTAATTAGAAAGCCCCAGCAAGGGAGTATTGGTACTGGTGTGTGTGTGTGTGTGTGTGTGTGTGTGTATGTGTGTGTGTGTATGTATCTCCCACCAGTATGAGAGGCATGTTCATGGTGGTGGTGGTAGGTTAGTGGGGCTGTAGAAGGAGACCTGCTTGGGGGCGGGAAGAATGCCATCTGATCAGGTCTTGATTCTTACCTACCGTTGTTGTCTTGATAATTGTATTTGCCCCTGACTGAGTGATGGGATAAAGTGACTCATACAGGGGGTGCAAGTACTCTCAAAGATAAATCATGATAACGCTACCTATAAAATTTCTCACCCCTATACTTTCCTTACTCAAATTCCCTAACCCTCTTTCACCAAACTCTGAGGCAGTGGTGAATTATAATGAAAGGAATGGGAAAACTGGAGGACTTTGAAAAAAAGATATAGAAGAAGATATAGACAAATGGAAGAATATACCATGTTCATGGATTGTAGAATCAACATCATTAAAATGTCCATACTACCCAAGGTAATCAACAGATTCAGTGCAATCCCTATTAAAATGCCAATGGCGCCGAGACCGGTTTGGCTCAATGGATAGAGCGTTGGCTTGGGACTGAAGGGTCCCGGGTTCGATTCCGGTCAAGGGCATGGTTGCGGGCATATCCCCAGTGGGGGGTGTGCAGGAGGCAGCTGATCGATGACTCTCATCGATGTTTCTAGCTCTCTCTCTCCCTTCCTCTCTGTACAAAATCAATAAAAATATATTTTTAAAAAATGCCAATGGCATATTCCATAGAGCTAGAACAAATACTCCAAAAAGTTATATGGAATAAAAAAAGACCCTGAATAGCTGCAGCAATTTTGAGAAAGAAAAACTAAGTTGGAGGAATCACAATACCAGATTTCAAGTTATACTACAAAGCCACCATAATTAAAACAGCCTAGTACCGGCACAAGAAACTGAACAGAATAGAGAACACAGAAACCAACCAAAGCCATTACGCTCAATTGATATTTGACAAAGGACACAAGAGCATACAATGGAGTCAAGACAGTATCTTCAATTAATGGTATAGGGAAAATTGGATAGATACATGCAAAATAATGAAACTAGACTACCAACTTACACCATACACAAGAACAAACTCAAAATAGATAAAAGACTTAAATGTAAGTTGTGAAACCATAAAAATCCTAGAAGAAAGCATAGGCAGTAAAATCTCAAGACACCTTTCATAGCAAAATATTGACAGATATATCTCCTAGGACAATGGAAACTAAGGAGAAAATAAACAAATTGGACTACATTAAAATAAAATGCCTCTGCACTGCAAAAGAAACCATCAACAAAATAATAAGAGAGTCCACTACATGGGAGAATGTATTTGGCAATGATACATCCTCTAAGGGGACTTAGCAAAAGGGAGACAGTCCCATTACAAAATGGGCAAAGGACCTAAATAGACACTTCTCCAAAGTGGACATACAAATGGCCAACAGACATATTAAAAAATGCTCAAAGTCACTTACCATCCGAGAGATATAAATCAAAAAGACAGTGAGGTACCATCTCACACCTCTCAGAATGGCTACTATCAACAAATCAACAAATGATGTGCTGGCAAGGATATGGAGAAAAGGAAACCCTAGGAAACTGCTGGTAGGAATACAGACTGGTGCAACCACTGTGGAAAGCAGTTCCCTCAAAAAATTAAAAATGGAAGTGCCATTTGACCCTGTGATCACACGTCTAGGATTATATCCTAGGAAACCCGAAGCACCAATCAGAAAGAATATATGTACGCCTATGTTCATAGCAGCACAATTTACAATAGCTAAGATCTGGAAACAGCCCAAATGCCCATCAGTAGATGAGTGGATAAAAACAAGCCATGATTTATACCATGGAATATTGTGCAGCAGTAAAGAAAAAAAAAAAGGAATCTCTTACTCTTTGAGAAAGCATGGAAGGACCTGGAGAGTATCATGCTAAGTGAAATATATCAGAGAAAGACAAGTATCACATGATCACACTCATATGTGGAATCTAATGAAGAAAAACTCATGAAAGGAGTGGATCCAGAGACATGGAAACATGGAACAGGATTTGGAATCTCAGAAGGAAAGCAGGGGAGAGTGGGTGGGTGGGATGAAATCAAAGAGCTTGAATAAATATATGTATAACCCATGGACACAGACAATAGGGTGTGAAGGCCTGGGGCAGGAGGCTGGGGCCGGGGCTGGAAGGGGTCAGTTGGGATAGAAAGGGGCATATGTAATTCTTTCAGTGATAAAGAATTATTTTTAAAAAAATTAGAGAAATAATGAAAGAAATGTATCCTTCTCAATGTTACTTTTCTTTTGAGAATGAGAGTGAATGACTGAGTTGTTCGGTGAATGCGAAATGATAAACTGTTCTTTTGGTTCTTGGGAATCTCCTCTCTAGGACCTGCTTATACTCCCACTGATTTCTCAGAGCCAAATGAAGCTGATACAGGGCTGGATTGAGCTCTTTCTTTTGTTACATGTGATCCACAGAAAGTAACTCATTCCCATTGATTATGGCCAAAATAAGTAGATAAACGAGAACAAGCATTTCAAAAGTCAAATAACAAAATACATCAAACTGTATTATTGATATTACTATATGCAAAGGCAGATGGGGGTGGGGGGAGGAAGAAAGTCTAATACGTTTGTTAAAAGATAAGGAAAAATATTGGAAGTATGAAACAAGAATGAAAACATAATTAAAAGGACCAACTTGAAAAATTAGGTGTGAAAAGTATAAGGAACACAGTCAATGACATAAAATTAATATGAATTAAGATAAAGGACAAATTTAGTGAGTTTGAAAATCATATATAGGGACTTCTCTTGGAGGAGGAAAGAAACTACAAAATTGGAAGCCTAAAAGATAAATATGGAAGATAAGGGTAGAAGTTCCCTTCCCTTTAAAAGAAGGAATAAGACAAGGATGTAGGCTTTCACCATATCTCTTCACCATAATACTGGAAGTTCTAGCCAGAGAAAATTAGACAGAAAAAGAAATAATTGGCATTCAAATTCTAAGGAAAGAAGTAAAATTATCTCTGTTGGAGATGACATGATCTTATAAGTAGAAAACCCTAAAAATTTCACATATAAAAAAACCGATTAAGGCTAATAAATCTAGTAACATGGCAGAATACAAAATCAATGAAAATCAGTTGTACTTCTATATACTAGCAGTGAACAGATCAAAACTGAAATTAAGAAAATCCACTTATAATAGCATTAAGGAGAATAAAATACTTAGGAATAAATTTAACCAATAAGGCAAAAAACTTGTATAGTGTCATCATATCTTGTTTTATTTATTTTTATTTTTTAAAATATATTTTTTATTGATTTTTTTACAGAGAGGAAGGGAGAGGGATAGACAGAAACATCGATGAGGGAGAAACATCGATCAGCTGTCTCTTGCACACCCCCTACTGGGGATGTACCTGCAACCAAGGTACATGCCCTTGACCGGAATCAAACCCAGGACCTTTCATCCGCAGGCTGACGCTCTATTCACTGAGTCAAACTGGTCTCGGCATCATATCTTGTTTTATTGTGCTTCACTTTATTGCACTTTCCAGAAACTGTATTTTTACAAATGGAGGTTAAGACTCTGCACCAGCAAAAAAAAAACCAAAAAAAACAAAAAAACAAAAAAAAAACTTACTGAAGGCTCAGATGATGGTTAACATTTTTTAGTAATAAAGTGTACTTAAGGAATATACATTGTTTTAGACATACACACTTAATAGACTACAGCACATGTGTCAAACACAAGGCCCGCGGGCCAAATCCAGCCCGCCAGGCCTTGCAATGTGGCCCGCACCGCGCTGTCATCACTGCACTCCGCTGTCAGTTTATGACATTGTCAGTTTATGACTGTTCAGTAAACCATTCGGCCCGCAATTTAGGCTGGATTTTAGATTTTGGCCCATTCTCTGATTGAGTTCGACACCCCTAGACTACAGTATAGTATAAACATTTATATGCAATGGAAAACCAAACAATCTGATTTGCTTCATGATATTTGCTTTATTGCAGTGGTCTGAAACCATAATTCTGAGGTATGCCTGTACACTGAAAACTACAGAGCATTGCTGAGAGATATGAAAGAATATCTAAATAAATGAAAGATATCCTATGTTTATAAATTGGAAAACGTATGATTGTTAAGAGGACAATACCAATCAAAGCTGTCTATAGATTCAATGTAATTCCTGTTAAAATTCCAAGGACATTTTTTACAACATAGGGAAGAAAATCCTAAAATATATGTGGAATCTCAAGGGACTCCAAATAGCCGAAACAATCTTGAAAAGAAAAAAGTTGGACTCACATCTTTATTTCAAAACTTACTACAAAGCTTTAATAATCAAAGCAGTGTGGTTCTGGCATACAGACCGACATGGAGAGTCTAGAAATAAACTCTGAAATATATGGTCAAATGGTTTTCCGCAAAGATGCTAACCCCATTCAGTGGGGGAAAGTATGAAAGAAGTTGCCAGAGATAAAGAAAGGGGGTATGAGAAGTGATTGTTTAATGGGTACAAAGTTTCTGATTGGGTACAAAGTGCCATATATTTAATGGCACTACATTGTATGTTTTAAAATGGTAAGTTTTATGTTAAAGTAGGAAAATTGGGGCTGGGGCTGATTCTTGTTAAGTGGGATCAGGAGTACCAGAAGTTCCCATATGGTTGGAGAATCTAGACATTCAGAGTAATTTCTGAACATGTTAGAAAAGGAGGTTGTGATAAAAGGTTGGGGTATCTGCTTATTGATTTGAGAAGTGACATTTCAAATAAAATCTGGACTGTGTAACCCTTAGGGAATTTGAGATTGGGAGACAGCAAAATTAAAATTCTAGCCTTGTCATTTTTTTATCCCTGTTATTTTGTCATATAACTAAAGCTTTCTGAACTTTTGTCTGTTTTGTATTTGTTTAAAAAAACTATACATAGTCAATAAGATTATTAATTAAGTGACTATTAAAACACCCACAAATTAGAAGTGCTAACACTTACGTAGGAAACTTAAAATGACAAAAATAGAGGAGAAATAATTGAGGAAATAATAGAGATTTATTCTCCAGAATTAAAAAGAGATGAAAGATCTTAGATTTCAGGCCCAAATAGAATACCAAGTAGAGTTAAGAAAACACCTCCAACTAGACCATTATAGTGAAATTTAAAACTATCAGAGGGTAGAGAAAGTCTAAAGCTTACCCAAGAGAAAAAATAATATTATTAGGGAACAAGATTCAAATTGACATCACCCTTTTAAACAGCAATATAGACTACTAGAGGCTCGATGCACAAAATTCATACATGGGGGTTGGGGGTGGGTTGGTCCCTCAGCCTGGCTTGTACCTTCTCACAATCCAGGACTACTCAGGGGATGTCCAACTACTGGTTTAGGCCCTTTGCAATAGGACATCCCTCTCATTACCCGGGACTGCTGGCTCCTAACCACTTGTCTGGCTGCCTGATTGTCCCTAACCACTCTGCATGCATGCCTGATTGTCCCTGACCACTCTGCCTTCCTGCCTGATTGCCCCTAACTGCCTCTGCCTGATGACCTCTAACCACTCTGCCTGCCTGCCTGATTGCCACTAACTGCCTCTGCCCTGATCCCCAGCTGCGTGGCTTTGTCCTGAAGGTTGTTCAGCTGTTTGGTCTAATTAGCATATTATGCTTTTATTATTATAGACTAGAGGCCTGATGCATGAAAATTCGTGCAAGAGTAGGCCTTCTTCCTCCAGCTGCCAGCACCAGCTTCCCTCTGGCACTCAGGACCCGGGCTTCCCTCCTCCAGCTGCCAGCAGGCACCCGAGACTTGGGCTGGCTTTCTTTCGGCTGTCCATAGGCATCTAGGACCCGGACTGGCTTCCCTCTGGCTTCCCTCAGGCCCCGGTTCCTCAGGAAGGACAAAAGACATCTGGTCTAATTAGCATATTACCATTTTATTATTACAGATAAGAAGATGATAGAGTAATATATTTTAAGTATTGAAAAGATGATTAAAAGAAAATAACTTCAAACCCTGAATCCAACCAACCATCATTCAAGTAAAAGAGCATGATTAAATTATTCTCCAACGCATTGAATATTAAAATATTCTCAAGATATTGAGATCAGCCATACAGAATCCAACATGGGGAACATTTCTGAGAAAAAGCACAGATGTTATTAGATGTGTAATGTACACATGTAAGATGTGTAAAGAATGACCAGTGTAAAGATTGTTTAAAAAATTAGCCAGGTCAAAGAAAAGAAATAGAGGAAATATATCCATAACACATGATGAAGATTGGGTAGAAAGGAGATCAGGGGCATGAGAGCATGGTAAAGTTCTTGGCTTGATAAAAGGTATAACGTTTTAGTTATTAATAAGAAAGAATGTAAAAGGAAGTTCAGAAAAAAATGGACAAATTGAAATAATAAAGTCAGTTAAAAGGCAAAGATTGATGACTCAAAAAGAATCCAATATATGTTTATAAGATATATCCTAAATCATAATATGAAGTCATATTGGGAGAGGGGCATGGATTAGATGGATATGAAAATATCTGAAAATTGAGCATACTAACAAAGCATTTGCTTATGAGGGTGCTATATCTATCCATAGTTATCATTAGAAATTAATACTGAAAATTAAAATCATTGTTTAAAAATAGCAATAAAGTACCCCTTGTATGTTAACCTAAGTCACATTTAAAAAATATATATTTTTATTGGTTTTTAGAGAAGAAGGGAGAGGGATAGAGAGATAGAAACATAAATGATAAGAATCATTGATTGGCTGCCTCCTGTACACCCCCTATTGGGGATCGAGCCCGCAACCCAGGTATGTGCCCTTGGCAGAATTGAACCTGGGACCCTTCAGTCGACAGGCTGACTATCTACTGAGCCAAACCGGCTAGGGCATAAGTAACATTTTAATGGAAAATAAATATTGTACTAAACAGCAAAGTAATTTAGTGGGAAGAGTAATAATATCTTATGCATTTTCATAAATTTCTTTAAACATCTGATTTAATAAAACATACTTAGAGTCTGTTATCTGCTTTTGCATTCACTCTGTTGCAAATGTCATTTTGATTGATGTACATGAGGAGAATCCTAGACCTTGTAGATCTTTCGAAACAATCTGGGGAATCTTCAGGGATCACACTTTGAAATTGCTTTTTCTATACAAATTTCTTTGATATTTGCCTCTCTTCCTCTAGTTTGGTGTCTTCTGCATCAATTATAGTTTTCTCATTTTCGGTATTCCCTCCCACCTTCCATTTTTGTTTTTTATTTCTTACCTTACTTGTTATTCTTCTCCAGTTTCAGATTGATCTTCAAGTCTTCACTGGTAATTCTAGTCTCTGTGACTATCTCATCTCCAAAATTTATTGGCAAATATAGTTGGTTCCACATAATTGGCTTCACTGATAGTTCTAGTATCTGTGACTGTCTCTTCAAAATTTATTGGCAAATATAGTTGATTAACTGGAGGATATTTAAGTGTTCTAAGTTTTCTTGTGTGTTTTCTCTTTCCAGTTATATTATAAAGCTCTCTCTCTCTCTCTCTCTTTTTTTTTTTTTTTTTTAAAGCAGAGACTCTAAAAATCGACAAGAGAAGAGTGTCTCCTAACACAGTTAGGTACAAAGTAGTACTTGTTGGTTGATAGGAAGAAACATTCTCCAGGAGAGTACATAGAGATCACAAATTCTCTTTTGGCCTTAAATGATTTATTAGAAAACTATAGTATCTGCTACATGGTACTTTCAGTATTACAACTAATGGTTTCTTTTTTTCTTTTTCTTTTAAGAGTTCTTTATAACTAAAACCATCTTCATTTTGGATTGTTGATACTGCAAGTCATTTTTTTTGGGGGGGTCATTATTACAGATACTAGAGGACCGGTGCACAAAATTCATGCACGGGAGGGGTGGAGGAGTGTCCCTCAGCCCAGCCTGCACCGTCTCCAATCTGGGACCCCTTGAGAGATGGCCGACTGCCCATTTAGGCCCAATTCCACCAGTGGGATCAGATCTAAATGGGCAGTCGGGCTTCCCTCTCACAATCCAGGACTGCTGCCTCCCAACTGCTTGCCTTCCTGATTACCCCTAACCACTTCTACCCGTCAGCCTGATCACACCCTAACCACTTCCCTGCCAGCCTGATTGATGCCTAACTGCTCCCCTGCCAGCCTGTTTGCCCCTAACTGTCCTCCCCTGCAGATCTGGTGCTCCCCATCTGCTCTCCCCTTCAGGCCTGGGTCTCTCCCCTACTTCCCTCCTCTGCCGGCCTGGTCACCCCTAACTGCCCTCCCTTGCAGGCCTGGTCCATCCCAACTGCCCTCCCCTGCTGGCCTAATTACCCACAACTGCCCTCCCTTGCAGAATTGTTCCCTCCCAAATGCCCTTCCCTGCTGGCCATCTTGTGGTGGTCATCTTGTGTCCCCATGGGGTAAGTCATCTTTGACCATATGGGGGCAGCCATATTGTGTGTTGGAGTGACAGTTAACAGTAAATTTGCATATTACTCTTTTATTAGATAGGAGGATTAGATAGGATAGAGGCCTGGTGCATGGGTGGGCGCTGGCTGGTTTGCCCTGAAGGGTGTTCTGGATCAAGTTGGGGGTTCCCTTGGGGCATGGGGAGGGGTCTGTGGTTGTTTGCAAGCTGACCACGCCCCTTAGCCGCCCAAGCAGAGACCCTGGGATCTAGGAATTATTTATCTTCTGTAATTGAAACTTCGTAGCCTTGGGTGGAGCCAAGCCTCCTGCTTGTTCTGTGGCCGCAGCCATTTTTGTTGGTATTTATTTATCTTCTATAATTGAAACTTTCTAAACTTAAGTGGAGGCCAAGGCAGGCCAGGGCAGGTGGAAAGCTTGGCTTCCTCCATTGCCAAGGAGACCCAAGCCTCCTGCTCTCTGTGTGGCCGCAGCCATCTTGGTTGGGGTTAATTTTCATACTTGCCCCTGATTGGCTGGTTGGCGTGGCTTGTGGGTGTAGTGGAGGTAGGGTCAGTTTGCATATTACTCCTTTATTAGATAGGATTTTCCATTTTCCTTCCTTTGCCCTCCTCCACCCACACCCTACACTCCCTGCAAACCACTTACTGATTCATTTACTTTTTCCCCATTTCAGAAAAAAGCCAAAGGTCAAGAGCTGTTTGATCAGATTACATACCACTTGGACCTAATTGAAAGCGACTATTTTGGACTGAGATTTATGGATTCAGCACAAGTAGCAGTGAGTAGCTGTTTTTTGGAGGTTCCAATATGGGGGCAGAAATGGAAAATTTGAGATAATGTGCTAGTACTATAGGCTATTTTTTTTTTTAAGTATATATTCTTAATGTGCTCTTTTCCCCTTTAACTTCATTCTTATTATGATGTGCTTATTAAAAAAAGAAAAAGTGCGTTCTAGCCCTAACCCAAATTATTAGAGTATGATTTTTGTGGATGAGGATCGGAAATCTGTGTTTTTAATAACCAGTGAAGTTTGTTTTGGGGCATATTAGTAGTGGAGAAGCACTAATGGAAAGAATGCCAGTTTTGTAGTGAGGTAAGCAACAGAAGTTTCCAGCTTGCAGATTAAGACAAGTGGAGTAAGATCCCTCCTAGGTATATGATTATGGATCTATAAATGTTCTTTGACATGTGCATTTCAAATGAGAGAACAGTATATGTAGTAGGGTAGGAAGTTGGAGGCTTTTCAAAGAACTGAGTATTGTACTAGGATTTAATTGGAGGATATTTGAAAGGAATTAGTAGGTAAGATTGAAAGGTGATTAGTAGTGATCTCTTCCAAACTGAATACCATTAGTGTTAAATATGGTCATGTACCACATAACAAAGTGTCAGTGATAGAACAGCGGTTCCAAAAGATTATAATGGGGCTAAAAATTTCTATTGCCTAGTGATGTAGTAGTGCAGTGCTATACTATTTTAAATAAATACAGTGTAGTCTAAGTATTCAATGTTTACAAAGTCTACAGTAGTGTATAGACATATCCTATGTCTTCCCATTCACTCACCACTCATTCATTCACTCACCTAATGCAATTTTTAGTCCTGCAAGTTTCATTCATGTAAATGCCCTACACAGTATACCATTTTTAATCTTTTATGCTGGGCTTTACTGTGCTTTTTCTATGTTTGGATATGTTTAGGCACACTAAATGTTTATTGAATTCAGTTCTGGTCTGCTACCTAGTCTGATGAAGGCTTGCTTGACTAGTTTAATATCATTCAACTCTCATCTCTAGAATAAGGGATTAAAGTATTGCAATCAGATGAAAAAAATAAATGCTTTTAGGGATATACAATTTATATTTCACTGTTTTTTGAGGCGCCAAGGGGGAAAAAGGCAGATGTATGCCAATGTTAGGTTTCAGGTACTTAAAATATTTAATTGCTTGTGGAAAGAAATAGACATTCAGTCATTGCTAAATTGTATTATTCACTCTTTGCCAGTATCAGCAAATATTGAATTCTAAATCCCCAAATGATTATTCCCCTTTTATTTGATACCCTGTTTTCCCGAAAATAAGACAGTGTCTTATATTAATTTTTTCTCCCAAAGTTGCACTAGATCTTATTTTCAGGGGATGTCTTATCTTTCCATGCACTAGGTCTTATTTTCGGAGGATGTCTTATTTTCGGGGAAACACGGTGCATATCAAAGGGCAATGCCTTTCTTGTCTTTTCGTTCTCTACTCTAGTTCTAGTTTATCCCTTCCAATACCCAGATATCTAGGCATTAAGATTAAATTTACATAGGCTTACTTATTTTCTGTCACTAAAATACTCCAAACCAGCGATTTTTAACCTTTTTCATTGCATGACACACAAACTAATTACTAAAATTCTGCAGCACACCAAAAAATATATATATTTTTTTACTATTCTGGCAAAAATAGGTGTAATTTTGATTCATTCACACTGGATAGCTATTGTTATATTGGCTATTGTCATTTTTTAAATTTGACATACTCAGGAAAAAGAGGTCAGTGCTCCTGATTTAAGTAGTCAGGTATTATATGTGTTAAAAATTCTTGTGGCACATCAGTTGAAAATCACTGCTCTATACTAGGTGAATTGAGCTGAAAGAACAATAATAGGTAGATGAAAACTATTAAAAATAAACCCTAGATAGTACTTTATTCTTAAAGTGCTAAATCACTTAATTCCATAACTATCCTATATTATAAAAGCCTAATATGCAAATTGTCCCCTTAATCTGGAGTTTGACTGGGAGTTTGACTAGGGTGGGGCCAGCTGGCCAACTGTCCATAGCCCCTCCCCTGGCCAGCCCTGCACCACACGGGAGGGAGGTGGTTGCAGGTGGCCAGGGAAAGGGAGGCCCTCGCCAGTAACCAGCAGCCACTAGGGACCCTACGTATGTATGAATTTTGTGTACTGGGCCTCTAGTGAAAAATAAACTTGAGCCCTCACTTGATTCCATAACTATTAAAAATAAACTCTAGTCCTGACTGGATAGGATGTCTTCCCATGGACTAAAGGATCCTGGGTTTGAAGGGCCCTCAGTTAGCGTTTGTTTGAGGGCATGTACCTTGGTTGCAGGCTTCATCCCCAGCCCTGGTTGGAGCATGTGTGGGAGGCAACCAATTGATGTGTCTCTCACATTGATGTTTCTCTTCCTTTCTTTCTCTCTGCTTTGCACCCTCCCTTCTACTCTCTCAAAATCAATGGAAAAATATCCTCCAGTGAGGATTAACAAAAAATAAAAAAAAAAACACCTCTAAATGACACTTTAAGTATTCTTAAAGTGCTAACTCATGTGGTTCTATGACAATCTTAATGACATTAAGTGCACATGGAGAAGACTTTGTTATTTGTTGTGTGGCCAGATTTAACTCCAGAATGAAACAAAATTGAAATTTATAAAACACTTAAATTTTTGGGTGAAAATAGTGAACATAATGAAAGGTCAAGTGGATTTTTTGGCCAGGATCATTTATGTAAACACAATGATTTTCACATTTCTTTGTCAAATTTACTGTGTTGACAAAACTATATAATCAAAAGGGAGTTAGGCAGTTAGAAATTATACTACTATGAACATAGGGGTGCATATATTCTTTCTGATTGGTATTTTGGGTTTCTTATGTTATATTCCTAGAAATGGGGTCACTGGGTCAAATGGTACTTCCCTTTTTAATTTTTGAGCAAACTCCATACTGTTTTCCACAGTGGCTGCACCAGTCTGCATTCCCACCAACAGTATACTAACTTTCCTTTTCTTCACATCCTCGCCAACACTTGTCGTTTGTTGATTTGTTGATGATTGGCTCATTGTCTTTTTCATTTGCATCTCTGGGATGAGCATTGTCTCTTGGCCATCTGTATGTCCACTTTGGAGAAGTGTCTATTTAGGTCTTTTACCCATTTTGTAATGGGATTGTCTTCCTTTTGTTGGAGTTCCCTATATATTTTGGAGATTAACCCCTTAACAGATGTATCATTGCCAAATAATGTTCTCCCATGTAGTTAGTGGGCTCTCTTGTTATTTTGTTGATGGTTTCTTTTGTAGTACAGAAGCTTTTTACTTTAATACAGACTCATTTGTTTATTTTCTCCTTAGTTTCCATTGTCCTAGGAGATATATCTGTAAACATTGCTGATGTGAGAGATGCCTGAGATTTTGCTGTCTATGGTTTTCTCTAGGAATTTTATGGTTTCATGTCTTACATTTAAGTCTTTTATCTATTTTGAGTTTGTTCTTGTGTTTTGTGTAAGTTGGTAGTCTAGTTTTGCATGTAATCTGTCCAATTTTCTCTATACCAGTGGTCGGCAAACTCGTCAACAGAGAATATCAGCAGTACAATTGAAATTTCTTTTGAGAGCCAAATTTTTTAAACTTAAACTTCTTCTAATGCCACTTCTTCAAAATAGACTTGCCCAGGCTATGGTGTTTTGTGGAAGAGCCACACTCAAGGGGCTGAAGAGCCGCATGTGGCTCTTGATCTGCAGTTTGCCGACCACTGCTCTATACCATTTACTGAAGAAACTGTCTTGATTCTATTGTATGCTCTCTCTTTTGTCAAATATTAATTGAGCATAGTCACTTGGGTTGATTTCTGGGTTCTCTGTACTGTTTCATTGATTTATATGCCTGTTCTTGTGCCAGTTCCAGGCTGTTTTGAGAGCACTGGTTTGTAGTATAGCTTAATATTTGGTATTGTGAGTCCTCCAACTTTGTTCTTCTTTCTCAAGATTGCTGCAGCTATTTGGGGTCTTTTTTGGTTCCATATACATTTTTGGAATGTTTGTTCCATGTTTGTGAAATATGCCGTTGGTATTTTAATGGGGATTGCATTGAATTTATAGATTGCTTTCAGGAGTATGGGCATTTTAATGTTAATTCTACCAATCCATGAACATGGTATATTCTTCCACTTGTTTATATCTTCCTCTATCTCTTTTTCAACATTCTGTAATTTTTGGAGTACAGGTTGTTTTTTTTTTTGTTGTTTTTTTACCTCCTTGGCTAAGTTTATTCCTAAGTATCTTATTATAATTTTTTTGGTGCAGTAATAAATGGGATTATTTTTTTTTAGTTTCTCTTTTTGAGAGTTCACTAGTATGTATAAAAATGCTATGAATTTTTGGGTGTTATTTTTGTATCCTGCTACTTTTCTGAATTCATTTATTAAATCTAGTAGCTTTTATGAAGTCTTTAGGGTTTTCTATGTGCAGTATCATTTTTCCTGGGAATAATGAGAGTTTTAGTTCCTCCTTTCCAATTTGAATGTCTGTTGTTGTTTCTTCTTGTCTGATTGCAAGTAATTACTATGTTGAAAAAACTGGGGAAAGCGGACATCCATGTCTTGTTCCTGTTCTTAGGGGTAATGGTTTTACTTTTTGCTCATTGACTATGATGTTGGCTATATGTTTGTCATATATGGCCTTTATTAATTTGAGGTATGATCCCTCTATTCCCACTTTGCTGAGAGTTTTTACCAAAAAAAGGTGTTGGATTTTGTCAAACGCTTTTTCTGCATTAGTTGATATGATCATGTGATTTTTGACAGTCTAGCAATCTGTTTAGGTGCAGTATAACATTTAATTGATTTGCAAATATTGTACCAGCCTTGCATCCCCAGAATAAATCCCACTTGGTCATGATGTGTGATCTTTTTAATGTATTGCTGGATCTGATTTGCTAAAATTTTGTTGAGGATTTTAGCATCTATGTTCATCAGGGAAGCTGGCTTGTTCTCTTTCTCTGCAGTGTCTTTATCTGGTTTTGGAATTAGAGTAAAGTGTTTGGAAGTGTCCTTTCCTCTTGAATTTATTGAAATAGTTTGAGAAGAATAGGTGTTAGTTCTTCTTTGAATATTTGGTAAAACTGCTGTATTGTATCTGTCGGACCAGGGCCTTTGTTGGCTGGGAGTGTTTTGATTATTGCTTCAATTTCATTAGTAGTTATTGGCCTATTCAGGTTTTCTGATTCTTCCTGATTGAGTTTTGGAAGGTTGTATTTTTCTAGGAATATGTCCATTTTGTCCAGGCTGTCCATTTGTTGGAATAAAGTATTTCATGACTTTTTTTATGATCCGTTGTATTTCTGTGGGGTCAGTTGTTACTTCACTTCTTTTGTTTCTGATTTTGTTTATTTGGGTCTCTCTCTCTCTCTCTCCCCGTTTCCTGGTGAGTTTGGCTAGAGGTTCATCAGTCTTGTTTATCCTTTTGAAGACCCAGCTCTTGGTTTTATTGATCTTTTGTATTTTTTTTGTCTATTATTTATTTCAACTCTGATTATTATTACTTCCTTCTTTCTACTTATTCTGGGTGTTTCTTGTTGTTCTTTTCTATTATTTGTATTGTTAGATAACTTACTGCCACTTTTTCTTATTTTTTTTGAGGTAGGCCTGTAGTGCTATGAACTTCCCTGCTTCATATGTCCCATAGATTTTGGAGTGTTTTCATTTTTACTTATTTCCAGGGTATTTTTTTTTTATTTCTTCTTTGACCTTTTTGGTAACCCAATCATTGCTTAACTAGAGGCCCAGTGCAGGACATTTGTGCACTGTAGGGAGGGGGGGGTTGTCTCTCAGTTCTCAGAGGATGTCTGACTGATGGCTTCAGGGAGCAGGTTCAAGCCATCAGTTGGATATCCTTAGGGCTATCGCAGTGGCAGCTGCACTCACCAGCTATCAGGCTGGCTTGTGGTTGAGCGGCACTACCCATGTGGGAGTGCATTGACCACCAGGAGGCAGCTCCTGTGTTGAGTGTCTGCTCCCTGGTGGTCAGTGCACATCATAGCGATTGGTCGTTCTGCCATTCAGTTGATTTGCGTATTACCCTTTTATATAGGATAGCATGCTATTTAGCCTCCAGGTATTTGATTATTTTTGAACGTTTTTATTGTAGCTGATTTTTAATTCCATGCCATTGTGGACTGAGAAGATGCTTGATGTTTTTTCAGTTTTCTTGAATTTGTAGATTTATCTTGTGTCCTAACATGTGGTCTATCTTTGAAAATGCCCAGTGTGCACTTGAGAAGAACGTATATTCTGTAGCTTTGGGGAGGAAGATATCAATTAGTTCTATCTGTTTTAGACTGTCATTTAGGATTACTGTTTCCTTGTTGATTTTTGGTCTAGAAGATTTATCCAGTGATGTCAGTCCACTACTGTGATCATATTGCTGTTGATCTCTCCTTGATATCCTCCTGAAGTTTTTTTTATATATTTAGATATTCTTGTAATGGGTGCATATATGTTTACCAAAGTTATAGCCTCTTGTATCGATCCCTTTAGTGATATGAAATGATCTTCCTTACTACCTTGTTTCCCTGAAAATAAGACAGTGTCTTATATTAATTTTTTCTCCCAAAGATGTACTAGGTCTTATTTTCAGGGGATGTCTTATTTTTCCATGCACTAGGTCTTATTTTCGGAGGATGTCTTATTTTGGGGGAAACACGGTAGTATCTGTTGTTACAAACAGGCCTTCACTTTGAGGTCTATTTTTTTCAGATATAAGTATTGCTACCCCAGCTTTTTTTTTTTTTTTTTTTTTTTAATTTGCCTGGAAATATTTTTCTAATTTTGCTTTTTTAAAAAGTTGTTTACCTTTGTTATAGTAGCCTATTTTATGTGAATATGTGAAAAGGTGTTCATATTTAATTTAAAAATGTTTTATTCATTTCAGAGAGAGCTAGGAAGAGGGAGAGAAAAAAACCTCAATGATGCGAGTGTCATCAATTGGCTGCCTCCTGCGTGCCGCCCATTGAGAACTGAGCCCACAGCCCAGGCATGTGCCCTGACCAGGAATCGAACTTTTGGTGCATGGGCTGATGCTCAACCACTGAGCCACACTGACTGCAATATATTTAATTTTGTAATTGAAACAATTTCATATTTATAGCAAAGTTGCAGGACACTATAAATATTTTTCTGGAACCATCTGAGAGAGAGTTGCGGATAGATGTTCCATCACACCTAATTCTTCAGTGTATGTTTCCTACAAACAAGCATATTCTCTTGGATAACTTAATACAACTGACAAAACCAGAAAATTAATTTAATATTGTGGCATTACCACCATCGATTGAAGTTAAGCCAATTGCCCCTTAAGTGTGTTTTATAGCCATAAGATCCAGTACAAAATCACACTTTACATTAGTTGTCATGTCTTTTCGTGGTCTTCACACTAGAATATTGCAATTCCTCAGTCTTTCCTTGACTTTCTTGACCTTTACACTTTTGAAGATACAGGACAGTTGTTTTGTAGGTTATCTCCATTTTGGTTTTCTCTGATGCTTCCTTATGAAGTAGGCTAATCTTAGACTCCTTTGACAGGAAATATCAGGGAAGTGATCCTGTGTTCTCATCTGTCCTATCAGGTGACATTTAATTTCCTTGTGTCCCATTACTGTTGATATTAACTTTGATCCTTTGATTAAGATGGTGTTAGCTAGGTCCTTTCTATTATAAAATCATTTACTCTTTGTAATTAATAATTTTTGTGGACAGTTACTTTGAGGCTTTCTCATCAAATTTTATATTTATTTATTTATTTATTTTGTACTAAGGGATTTCAGTTTTATTTAAGAGTCATAACCTGTTACTATCATTTATTTTGATGTTCAGTTTCCTATGATTTGGTCAGTGGGAACCACTTCAAGATGGCTTCTATATTCATTTAAGATACACACATCATTCTTTGAGCATTTCCTGACTTTCTGGCCCAAGAAGATGTTCATCTTGTATTTCCCTTCGCTAGCCCTGGAATTTGCCAGTTCTCTAATGAACTGGCTAGATTTAGGGACTGTATGTTTACATTTCTCAATCACTCTTTGTCTCTGTGTGTGTGTGTCTGTATGTCTGTGTGTCTGGATTTTAGTCGAATATCACAGGACTTACTTGCAGTGTTTTGTTTTTCTATTTGCAGTTCTTTTATACAGAAACCAGACTTTGATTATTATCAGTATATTTACCTGACTACTCAGTCTGTATGGAATTAATCTCTAGCCTCTTCTTGCATGATGCTGACTTTGATCACACCACCTAGTTACTTCTGGACTGAATTATTTGGGAAGAGGAAGGGCTTATGAAGCTTCTGGTTTTTCCAATTGTTTTATAAATACAGACATTTCTTTGCAGATAGTATTGTAGAGTTATCTCCTCTAGAGTTTGGAGTAGGATTATAGGATATACTGGTGGCAAATAAACACATAAAAAGATGTTAAATGTCAATGGACAACAGGGAAATGCAAATTAAGACCTTGATGAGCATCATCACTTACATATTTATGAGAACAGCTGAAATAAAAACTAGTGACAACTTAGTAGTGCTAGTGACGATGTGGAGAAATTGGATCTCATATTGGTTTTGGGAATGTGAAAATGGTACAACCACTATGGAATATAGTCTAGCAGTTTCTTAAACTAAACATACTCTTACCATATGACAGCATTTATATGCCTGGCCATTTATCCCAGTGAAATAAAGACTTATTTTCTCACAAAAAAATCCATGCATGGTTGCTCATAACAACTTTAATTGCAATAGCAAAACACTTGGGGGAAAAGCCAAAATGTCTTACAGTAGGTTAATAATTAAACAGGCTGGCACATTATACCATTGGCTACTACTCATCAATAGGAAAGTCTATTGATACACAACTTGGGTAGATCTCAAGAGCTTTAAGTTGAGTGAAAACAGCCAATCTCAGAAGGTTACATACTGTATAATTCCATTTATATAACATTCTTGAAATGTCAAAATTATAGAGAAATTAATGGTTGCCAAGGCTTAAGGATATTGGACAGAGGAGGTGGGTATGACTCTAAAGGAGTAGACTGAGAGAACTCTTTGTGATAATGGGATATTTCTTTGATTGTGGTGTTATAGGAATCTAAATGTGTGATAAAATGATGTATTATAGAACTAGCCCTAACTGGTTTGGCTCAATGAATGGAGCATTGGCCTGCGAACTGAAGGGTCCCAGGTTCGATTCCGGTCAAGGGCATATACCTTGATTGCGGCACATCCTCAGTAGGGGGGTGTGCAGGAGGCATCTGATTTATGTTTCTCTCTCATCAATGTTTCTATTGATAGTTCTCTGTCCCTCTTACTTCCTTTCTGTAGAAAATCAATAAAAAATATATTTAAATATATATATATTTGACAGGTCCTTGAATAATGTAATTTTGTTCAATGTTTCATTCTAACATTAATGAGGAAACAACAACAATACTAGTAATTGCTGGCCAGGGCCACTGTCTGTGTGGTTTGCATGTTCTCTCAATGTCTGCTTGGGCTTTCTCTTGTTACCTCCCACAGCCCAAAGATGGGGTGAATTGGTGTATTTACATTATCCCAATCTGAGTGAGTGTGGGTGTGTGTGAGCATTTATGTCCAGTGGGTTCCCACTGTGAGCAGCCAGAACAGGCTCTGGCCATCTGTGACATTGAACAGGAATAAGCATGTTGAAAAGTAATTATTTTATGCGTTTTTATTTATCTTTCTTAAAAGTATGTATAGCTCACATTTACTTCACTGATTAATATTAGAAATGTTTTGGGTCTTTATTTAGAAGTTTAGTGTTCTTTTTATGACTAGAAATATGGCATGTGAACTTAATTCTTATATCAATCAGGCCTATGGTAAAATTTGTTTTATTATATGCCATTTTGCTTAAGGTCGCAGTTTCCAAGAACCTGTTGACAATAACATCATTAAGTGGGGACTTACTGTATATACATTGTACTAATGTGAGTTTCTTTATTTTAATACTGTACTGTAGTTATGTAAGATGTAATCATTGGGGGAAGGTGGAGAAAGAGTACAAAGGACCTCTCATTACTGCAACTTTCTGTGAATATTTTATAATAAAATTATTTTTTTTAAAAATAAGAAAATTGTAGTGTGGGACAAATAAAACATGGCTCTAATCCAACATTCAACCCTCTGCTTGAAGTTTTTAAAACTTCATATTTAGAGATTAGAATTCTAACTGGTCCAATCAGGTTTTTAAAGAAGAATGAGTTAGAATGTACACATTTAGGCTTTAGAAAAGCAAAACATAGATAGTAAATATTTATTCTAATATTTGGAAAATATGGAAAAAAAAACTTAACATGTCAGTGTTATATTTTGCCTTTTTCCTCAAATTGACTTGATAACTTGTATTGGTTTGTTTTATATGTGTATTTTAAATTTACCTTGTTTTCTATGTAAAACTCCTAAATAAAATGTCAGCAGCCTATTAAAAGTGTAAATAATAAATTATAATTGGGTAGGGTTTATTCTCAGAAATTCAAAGATGATTTAGTATCAGTTTTATTAAAAATAATAAAATTTATTATATCGTAGGTATATCATGGGATTGTTTCTTGCCTTTGCTTATAAGGGAATTATACTTTTTTATTCAGTTGATATCAGGTTTGGCCATGTGACTTGTTTTTGGCCATGGAATGTGAGGTGAGGTGATGTATGCCAATTCTGAACAGGTTAACTAATTTATGCTGTTACTGCTTTTTTGTATACTTAAGTGAAACTACATTAAACAAGATTGAAACTAAAATCTTTAGAAAGTAAGATGAGTAACTTGATTAGTTGAAGTTTATGGCATTTAGGCTAAAGACAAAATTCAACACAAATAGAAATGAAGATGTTAGAGCTAGAAAACAAGTGTCTAGTGGAACATTGGGTAAATGTTTTGTAAGTGCACACATGGAGGCTACAACAGTAGCAAATCCAAGACCATTGAGCTAAGTTAAGAGGCAATTCTTGTCACAGTTTTAGAATTCAGCTATTTTAGGTACTGTACACATGATGTGGTGAACTGTAAGTTTGGCTTGCTGACCTCACACATCTGAGGTTGAGTAGTAGCATAATACTCTAGAATTCTGATCATGTGTTTTTTTGGTGGCCTGTTAAGCCCTTTTTTCCTTAACTCATAACACCCTGAATAAAGCTAATGCACTTTGGCCTGTATGGAATTGACATTTCTATCTGTGTAGGTTTAGCCAACCTTTGGAATGTGTGCTAACAGGTGGTGGTGGGTGCAGGGCCAACAGGCTGCACTTATGGAGAGTAGACCTGGTGGTTGCTCAGGGTTCTGCTCTCTGTCTATACTAATTTTAAATTATTTTAAAAAAATCATAATAATTGTAGATTAATAGAGAAACAATAGAAGTATTTATACTAAATACAAAAATGATCCAAAGGTGCTCATTATTATCACTGCTGTGTAATTTCATAATAGTAGTAAGCAAATGCAGTTCCTGACGTTATAAAGGTTATTAGAAAGGAGGAGGTAAAATGATCACTGTTGGGAGATGATTGGATTAGGTTGTACCTGAGAACTTAACACAAATAGGATTCAGTTAAGTAGTGGGAAGTGAAAAATATTTAAAAATAAATATGAATATATCACAAATTGTTAATGCCAAAAAAGTAATTACTCAAAGTATTTATAATGGAATCTACACTAAATTGAAGTGTATTCAGTTAGATTGCAGCAGTGCAATGTATTGGTCCTCTGTTTTCATAGCTTAGATTTTTAAAAACATTTTTTAAACTGTTTAAAATGTTTAAATTTGCTTTAAACAAATCCTTTAATTCAGAACATAAGCTTCTACTTCTCATAGGAGAAATAATTTTTTGCAGAGGAAATTATTTTAAAAGATGACTTATATTTTTCTGCTTTGTAGTCTTGGCTTTTTGAGCAAAATATGGTGCTTTTCTTTAGCAAAGTAATGTAGGCAGTTAGAAATCAGATAGTCATTTGAAAGCTGTTTACAGATTATTTGGCAATAGTAGTGCCTGGGATGAAGATATGTGTATGTTAGTGTTTTGGATGCTCCCTAGGTGATTCTTTATTTGGTTTAATTATGTCTGTTTGTGATTTTATGTTATTTATATTTCAAGACATACAAGTAAATAATTGTTCTTTTATGCCCAGTTTAATAGCATCAAAAGAAATTTAACTTTTCACATCCTTTGGCATAAGAGTTTATCAACCAAACTTTTAAAAGTAGGAAATTAGAAGGAAGTTTTTAAAGTACCATGAGGAAAGTTTGTTTCCTTTTAAAAGTACCACGAGGAAAGAGAGCCGTATTTGTTTCACACCAGACATACAAGACTGTGTGTCTGCATGCTCTCACCTTTATCTTCTAATGTAATTTAAACTCCTAAAGATCCTAAATCAAGGAAAACTGTCATATCAGTGCCTGTCTCTGAGCTCTGCATTTTCCAGTCCCTGAGCTTGGAATGTGGAGGAGATGAAAGAAAACAGACTTGAGAATATACAAACATGAGCTCAGAACTTCCCCAAACTCCCCCAGCTCCTAAATTTCACTTCAAAATTGTTTGGTGCTTTTTCTGAATTTTGGATTGTCTTAAGGATGTGCCAGTTATTAGAAAGCTATTACATGCAGGTAGAAAAGAGATTAAAATGCCCACTTGGGAAAAACTCTGATCCTTTATTTCACTGGGATGATTTTATGTTTCCTGTGCTGCTTAGAATAGGAAATAAACTAGAGATTTAAGGAGTATCTACGAGACTAGCCCTAAATTTCTTAAACTGGATGAAATCTAAGTTATAATTGTCTAAGATTTTAGGTTCTTGAAATAGTAAGTGGTCTGTCTTATATTAATGTTTTTTATATTCCTCAAAGTTTATTTTATCAAAATTTGTATTTAGCGTGTTGATTTTTAGTCTGCTGTTAATATTCTTTACTCTTTTTTTAACTTTTTATTTATTTATTTATTTTTATTTTTTCCTTTTTTTTTTAATTGATTATGGTATCACATAATTGTCCTCATCCCAAACCCCTCCCTACATATGCCCTCACACCCTCCCCCCCCCCCCCCCCCCCCAGTTGTCCATGGCCACTGGCCAGGCCTATATGCATGCACACAAGTCCTTTGGTTGATCTCTTCCCTTTACCCCCACCCTCCCATACTTTCCCTCTGAGGTGCTTCTCTTTCTCTGGGTCTGTTCTTGTTCATCAGTCTATGTTGTTCATCATTTCCTCTAGATGTGTGAGATCATGTGATCTAAGAAATACCCTTGTAAGAACCTAAACTGAGAAAAGCCCTGATGGTTATGCTGAGAGGCAAATGAATCAGTCGTTAGTGAGTTCCTTTCTGAGCCAACAGTTCTTTCGAGTCCCAATTTCAATGTCAAATAGTTCCTTATGTATACATGTCAGCCATGCTATTTCAGATCTGGTTGGTGGACAAACGGTGGTGATGCAGGTCCGACCGTGTCTGGTTTGGTCCTGGGCATCCTTCAGCAACACGCAGCTGCTCTCTGCTGGCATATTCTTTACTCTTTACCTTCATAAACACACAGTTGTTTTTTTCTTCCCTGTTTGAAGAGATTCTGGAAAGAATCAGAAACCAATAACGCCTTGGGGGTTATGTTTGTGAGTGTAATGATAGAAATTGGGTATATGGTGGGGGGAGACGGCCTTGGACTGTTGCAGATGTTGGAGGGACTGTTGACCATGTACCTTTTAATATTACCAAAAAATGAACCTATATGAGTATATTAGTTATATATATAATGTTAAAATAAGGGGGTCCGCCGAAACTGGTTTGGCTCAGTGGATAGAGCGTCGGCCTGCAGACTGAAAGGTCCCCGGTTCGATTCCGGTCAAGGTCATGTACCTTGGTTGCGAGCACATCCCCAGTAGGTGGTGTGCAAGAGGCAGCTGATCAATGATTCTCTCTCATCGATGTTTCTAACTCTCTATCCCTCTCTTTTCCTTTCTGTAAAAAAATCAATAAAATATATTAAAACAAACTAACAAATAAAGTAAGGGGGTCCATGATTATTGTTTCAAGTAATATGTACTCTTGGTTAAGTTGAAAATTTAGAAAATAACAGAGAAAAAAAGTATCACCAGTAATCTCAACCACCTAAATAACAACTCTGTTACTGTTTTGTTATAGATTGCCTCAGTCCAAAAGAAAATAATTCTTTTGACAAAAATAATCTATACTATCGGGTCTAGTAATAATTAATGTCGTTTTTCAACATTCGTTTAAAATCTTGCTTGGCGTTGACTTGTATTGACATAACCTTCAAATATGTGGTATCTACAGAACGTGTGAAGTGCAATTAACAAGTTTTGCTTGAAAAAGTTTGTGTTTGGTTTGGTTTTTGTTGCAAAACTAGGGCTAAGAAGATGGCTGATGAAGAGCATATTCGGCACTGCATGCTTTACGAGTTCCAATTAGGAAGAAAAGCAAGTGAGGCTGCAAAAAACATCTGTAGTGCTCTTGGTCAAGATGCAGTTAGCGCCAGAAAATGCCAGCATTGGTTTGAGAAATTTCGCGAGGGAAATTTTTCGTTAGATGACAAGAGTGGTCGAGGCCGTGTGTCCAATTTTGATCAAGAAGCTCTTCAAGCTCTTTTGGTGCAAAATCCTCAAATTACCCAACAAGAGCTTGCGACAACTTTAAATTGTTCACAAAAAACAATTTCCAATCAATTGCGTGCACTTGGCAAAGTCCAAAAGTTTGGAAAATGGGTTCCTCATGAGTTGACCGACAACAACCGTAATTAAAGAGTCACAATTTGCAGTTCGCTCCTCTCTCGTCAAAACCGTTTGCCGTTTTTAGAGCAAATTGTTACCGGAGATGAACAATGGGTGCTGTATGTTAATTCGAAAAGGCGGCCTCAATGGTTGGACAAAAATGAGGCTCCGCAGCCCACGCCAAAACCTGACTTGCATGTGAAAAAAGTGATGTTGTGTGTTTGGTGGAATTTTAAAGGAATTCTTCATTATGAACTTTTACCATCTAACCAAACCATTACAAGTGCAGTGTATAGTGCCCAATTGGAAAGGTTAGCCCAAGCTTTAAGAGAAAAAGAACCCATGCTGATTAATCGGAAGGGCGTAATTCTTCACCACGATAACGCACGACCGCATACTGCAAGAATCACTGCTGAAAAACTGCGCCAGTTGGAATGGGAAGTTCTCCCTCAACCTGCATATTCTCCTGATATTGCCCCTTCCGATTACCATTTGTTTCGTTCTTTGCAAAACTTTCTTCTTGGAAAAAAATTTAATAATGAAGAATGCCTCAAAAATGCATTGACCGATTTTTTTGCATCAAAATCACAAGAATTTTACAACAGAGGGATTAAAATGCTTCCTGAGCATTGGGCACAAGTAGTAGAAAACAACGGCAACTATATTATTGATTAAATTTTGTTGTATTGTTTAAATAAATTCGATTTAAAAAAGTATTAGAAAATGACATTAATTATTACTAGACCTAATAATAAAAGGGTGATATGCTAATTAGACCTGGAGATCTTCTGAACATCCTTCCGGACAAAGCCATGGTGGCGGGGCCAAGGCGGCAGAGGCAGGTTAGGGGCGATCAGGCCAGTGGGAGACAGTTGGGGGCAAACAGGCTGGCAGGGGAGGCAGTTGGAGGCGAGCAGGCCCTAGGGGGGACAATTGGGGGTGAGCTGGCTGGCAGGGGAGGGGCAGTTGGGGGCAATCAGGCTGGCAGTGGTGGGGTAGTTAGGGATAATCAGGCTGACAGGCAGAGTGGTTAGGTGCGATCAGGCAGGTAGGCAGGTGAGTGGATAGGAGCCAGTGGTCCTGAATTACGAGAGGGATGCCCAACTGTCCCGAGGGATCTCAAATTGGAGAGGGTGTAGGCCGGGCTGAGGGACAATCCTCCTGTGCACAAATTTCATGCAATGGGCCACTAGTTTATAATAACCTGCTTTTAAAATTTAACAATATATTGTAAGTAATTTTCTAGAATCTTAAGTATTTGCTTTCATTCATTTTAATTGTTGCCTGGTGTTTTATCATATTGTAGGCAGTTTAGTATGGTTGGAAATATAAATTGTCTTAACTTTCTCTGATGTCATTCCTTGTAGGTAAATCAGAACACATTCATAATGATTTTTTTAAAGCTATTGTCAGATTATCTCCTGGAATGATTGTGCTAGTTCGCACTCATGGTGTATGAGTCTCCCTAAAACTAAGGCTATAAGAGGCTGCCCAAGTGACTAGCCATAAAATTGTTTGTTGCAGTATAATAGTTAAAACCCGAAGATAGGGCAACTCCTAGGTTCATGGTTGTGGGGAGAAAACAATCGGGCATGGAAACTAATTTTATTTCACACCCAATCTGTGGTTGACATCAGGCTGCAGTAGATATTTCGCACAGTTAAATCTGGGAATTTTGGATATTGGATTATTTGGCTTGGCCATGATGGATGGAATTTTTGATGTCCTACATTGAAACCTTTCTGCTTATAGATTGAATTATTTTATGCCTACTAGTTGGCCTAGCATTTTATTGATAGAGGTCTGTGTAAACTGAACATTTGTTAGATTGAGATATGTTTAAATGTGGAGTCCAACTGAGTTTTTAAAGAAATGAGAGACAGCTAACTAAGTACCTACATACTTGGAACCCAGAGAAAATATTGCACAGTATTTAATTGCCTTTGAAATGTTTACTGACCATCTTACTTCAGTGTGCAGAGGTACTTTGCTGGCATTCTAGTAGTTCTGTGAATTTTACTTTTGGGTCTTGGGAAAGAATGAGAAGAGGTTAGGGCAAATAATTGGCAAGAAAATCAAATTGTTACAAGTCTGTTTACAATGCAGCCTTGTGTACCCGCTCTTTGTCTATCTGGATTTCTGAAACTGGATTCCTTTGCTCTGTGAACTAGTTAGCACAAGAGCCACTCTTTTCCTTTAGGATTCTTGGAATTGTAAGCACGCGGGAAAGAACACTATTATGTATATCTTAGTTGGATGAGTGCCTGTTGTCACTGTTGGGATTGGTGCTATAAAAGGATTAATGAAGAGAAGTAAGCTGGGAATGGTTTACAGTGGAAGTCTTTGGAATTGGTTTTTAGACTGTTTATATTATGGACATCTGAGAGTGAAGAGGTTACAGGTATCAAATGAAACCAGAAATATGCTAGTTACTATATTAACATTTTTTATTTGTTAAATAAAGGGGCAAAGGCTGCTTCCCTTAATAGATATGGTCTTGATAATGAGACAAATCTAATTTTATTGTGCAGTAGTGTCTTTTGTGTATTTGTTTTAACCTTTACCCAAGGATATTTTCCTACTGATTTTTAGAGAGAATGGAAGGGAGGAAGGAGGGGGAGAGAGAAAGAAACATCTACCAGTATATGAGAGAGACACATTGATTGGCAGCCTCCCCCATGTGCCTTGACCCCAGCCAAGCTCCAGCCAGCAGCTGAGATATTTGCCCTTGACTGGTAATTAAACCCATACCCTCCAGTCTGCCCTCCAACACTCTAACCAGTGAGCAAAACTGGCTAGGGCTATTTTGTATAATAGACATGGCATTGTTATTTCACCTAATTTGGAATCATGATCTGTTAATAAATCTTATTTTTATTATAAGAATATGGAACATGAAAATACTTCTGTCAATTTTTAATAGTGGTGAGTTTTTTTTTTATTTTATTTTTTTTGAGAACCAATGGCAAACTTTAGACTATCCTTGTTACTGAGAATAAAGGTAATGTTTTAAAAAGTCATATATTTGGTTTTAGGTATTTTTTGCTCATTTCTATTCATAAGCTTACTATGGATTTTGGGTAAATAACCCTCCCTCTCATTTTCACTCTTTTTTCTCTTGTGAAATATTCCTTGTGGTTACCAACAAAAGCATGATGAAAATTAAATTTTAGTAATCTGTTTAATGACTGAATTTTTGTTTTGTTTTCAGCATTGGCTGGATGTTACAAAGAGTATCAAAAAGCAAGTTAAAAGTAAGTGTTGAAAAAATTGTGAAAAAAATAGAAATTGAATTATATATATTAGTTATTTTTAATAGTAAGGACTTAAAATCATGTTTTAGATAAATTTCTTAGCATCACTACTTTCTAAAAATAATTTCAATCTGGTATACTAATCCTAAATTATATAGGGTTGATGGTAATTAGATTGAAGTGCCTTACAGTTGTTTACAGGAGAAAGCCTTGCAGCTTGCAAATGAGATTAAGTTCCCATGAGATGCTTAACCTTTATATAGTAACTAGAGGCCCAGTGCATGAAATTCATGAACGGGGGGAGAGGCGGTCCCCCTCAGCCCGGCCTGTACCCTCTCCAATCTGAGACCCTTTGGGGGATGTTCGAATGCTGGTTTAGGCCCTGTCCCGCGGATCAGGCCTAAACCTGCAGTCTAACATCCCTCTCACAATTCAGGACCACTGGCTCCTAACTGCTCGCCTGCCTGCCTGCCTGATCACCCCCAACAACCACCCCCGCCGGCGTAGTTACTAACTGCCCCAACCCACCGGCTTGGTTGCCCCTTAGTGCCCCCCTGCTGGCCTAGTCGCCCCTTGATGTACCCCCTGCTGGCGTGGTCACCCCCAACTGCTCCTCCCCCTGCCAGCCTGGTCGCCCCATGCAGCCTGCTGCTCAGTTGTTTGGTCATTCCTCACTAACCCTCCTGCCAGCCTGGTCGCCCCACACAGCCTGTTCGTTCGTCCGTTCAGTTGTTTCGGATGCGATGGTCACTTAGCCTTTTATATATATATAGACTAGTGGCTGATGCACGAAATTCATGCACGGGAAGGGGGTGTCCCTCAGCCCGGCCTGCACACTTTCTAATCTGGAACCCCTTGAGGGATGTCGGACTACCGGTTTAGGTCCCATCCCTGTGGGTCTTCTAGCTCCTAACCACTCGCTTGTCTACTGGCCTGATCCCCCTAACTGCTCTCCCCTGCCGGCCTGATCACCCCTAACTGCCTCAGCCTTGACCTCACCACCATGGCTTTTTCCGGAAGGATATCTGGTCTAATTAGCACATATTACCCTTTTATTAGTATAGATCAGTGGTTAGCAAACTGCGGCTCGTGAGCCACATGCAGCTCTTTTGCCCCTTGAGCGTGGCTCTTCCACAAAATACCATGGCCTGGGTGAGTCTCTTTTGAAGAAGTGGCATTAGAAGAAGTTTAAGTTTCAAAAACTTGGCTCTCAAAAGAAATTTCAATTGTTGTACTGTTGATATTTGGCTCTGTTGACTAATGAGTTTGCCGACCATTGGTATAGATAGATTATTTTATGTTGGAATTTTCTTGTTTGGCATTTGTCCAGCTTTTTCTGAAAAATATTTTGAGGCTTTAAGTTTGTGCCTTTTTTAAAAAAAATACTTTATTTTTATTGATTTCAGAGGGAAGGGACAGGGAGAAATAGGAACATCAATGATGAGAGAGAGTCATTGATTGGTGCCTCCTGCACGCTCCCTTCTGGGTATTGAGCCTGCAATCTGGGCATGTGCCATGACTGGCAATCGAAGTGTGATCTCCTGGTTCATAGGTCAAATCTCAACCACTGAGCCACGCCAGTTAGACAAGGCTTACTTTTTTAAAAATTAAAAACAGTGAAAAGAAGCATTTCACATAAAATGCCAGTGCTATTCCTATCAATAGTCAGGAAAATACCAGAGTTCAATCCTTAGTATACCTTATCCTGTGTAGTAACAGATTTCAGGGCATTTCAACTCTTGTCTTTACATAATAATGGAACCACTGAAAATATAGATGTTAATGAAGTAGGTGGAGTGAATTGGAAAGTGTGTGGGAGGATTTGCCATGAACAATTAATAACATAGGTGTTCCCCTGTGCTTTTAAGAAATACAGCTCTGCAGATTGTCAGGACTGTTAGATTGCACAGAACTTTTGTTGTTGTTAATCCTCATGTGAGGATATTTTTTGTTATTGATTTTTAGAGAGAGTGGAAGAGGGGAGAGAAAGAGCAAGAGAAGGAAGAGGAATTGAGAGGAGGAAGGGAGAGAGAGAGAAAGAGAGAGAGAAGGGAAACATCGATCTGAGAGACACATTGATTGGTTGCCTCCCGCACTTGTCCCAGTTGGGTTCCAGAATCCAATCTGCAATCCAAGTACATGCCTTTGACTGGGAATTGAACCTGAGGAATACTGATCAGGGCTCAGTCAGAACTTTTTTTATTTGGTAATAGCGGCCTGGTGCATGAATTCGTGCATGGGTGGGGTCCCTCAGCCTGGCTGGCAATTGGGCTGATCAGGGACATCTCGCGTAGTTGTCCCTTCCCGCGGGAGATTGGCTGGCTGGCTGGGCCGAAGCAGGGAGGAGGGATTGCAGGAGGTTGGCTGGCCCTCAGGAGGGACCACGGGAGGTTGGCTGGCCCTTAGGAGGGACCATGGGAGGTTGGCTGGCCATGGGAGGTTGGCTGTGGGAGCGCACTTACCACCAGGGGGCAGCTCCTGTGTTGAGCGCCTGCCCCCTGGTGGTCAGTGTGCATCATAGCGACTGGTCAACTGGTCGTTTGGTCGACTGGTTATAACAGCCACTTAGGTTTTTATATCCTCCTATATATAAAAAAAGTAATAACAAATTGATCCTCATGCCCTCACAAGATGGCTGACAATGACCAGGCCTACACGGGGATTAGTGAGGGATGACTGAATAAGCAGACTGTGTGGGGTGACCATGCTGGCAGGGGGGGCAGTTGGGGGCAACCAGGTCAGCAGGGGGGGGGGGGCTGTTGGGGGCAACCAGGTCAGCAGGGGGGGCAGTTGATGGAGACCAGGCCAGCAGGGAGGGGGCATTTGGAGGCGATCTGGTAGGCAGCGGAGGGTAGTTAGGGGCAACTAGGCTGACCGGGGGAGGGGGGGCAGTGAGGGGTAATCAGGCTGGCAGGGAGGCATTTAGGGGCAAGTAGGCAGGCAGGCATGTGAGGAGTGGTTAGGAGCCAGTAGTCCAGGATTGTGAGAGGGATGTCCCGGGTTGGAGAGAGTGCAGGCTGAGCTGAGGGGACCCCCACTCCACCCCCGTGCACAAATTTCGTTAACTGGGCCTGTAATATATAGATATTGGCCCTGAACTGTTAGAATTAATTTAGAGCTAGCTAGTCTTAGGGCAGATTATTATGTGATTGGTATAGTTTAAAAAATGATTGCTCTTTTTATATTAAGTTTAATCAAACCTACACTATAAACTGAAATATAGTAATAAACTGTTATCTTTTGTCTCAAGTTCAGTGGATTTTTGACAGATTTACTGACTGTAAATTCTTATTATTTAAATAGTTATAAAAAATTAAAGCTCTTTTCTTTTTTTTTTAATGGCAGTTGGTTCACCCTATTGTCTGCATTTTCGAGTTAAATTTTATTCCTCGGAACCAAATAATCTTCGTGAAGAGCTAACCCGGTAAGACATAGTTGAACATGGGTAAAGTTTGGTCAGGCTAGCTAAAATGTTGTAAGATTGTCCATAATGCTTTCCAGTTTATAGACAGCAAATGAAATATATTTCTTGCCCCTTGTAACAGATCTCAGACAACAGAATGTCATTTTGGGATAGCGCTTTTTAAGTATATGATTATTTTCCTTTTTAATCAGTTTTCAAAATAAAGAGTTAATTCCCTAGTATCCTCTAAAGGTAACTAGTGAGTTCTTTTTTTAAGTGTCATTATAAACTTATGGATTGTAAACAGGGCAGATGTGCTTAAATACATTGCCATGTACATTAATGTTCACAATGATCTATCTTCAAGTAGGCTCCTGATTTGCTTTACCTATTGAAATACCATTGATTAATAAAAAATGTTAGATTTTGATTTGTTTTAAATAATTTTGAATAAACTTTAAGTAGGTTATGTATACCTATTTTTACTTTTTCTTGCCCTCCTGGTATTTCTTAATGGATGATACTGCAAATCCATGACTCATTCCACTTACTATTTGTTTTTATTTTTTGTTTCATCACTCCCTGGCTTAGCTGCCATGTCATAAAGCCATAGCCACCATCTACTCTTTGCCCAGAGGAAGTGAAAACAAGTCAGATCCCAAACCTCCTTGACTCAATGTCTCCCCATTCACAATACAGAGCAAAGAGCTGAGGTTTATATGGGGTAGGTTTATTCTGCCTCCTATTTCTGTACAGTCAGTATAAGAACACAGCCTGTGGAAGCACCAGGAGGCCCATTTACTATTTATTAAGTAAAAGATTGAGTTAGTTGAATCCCTTCAGAAGGGCTTTGCTCTTGACTACTCTGCCAATGAGATTATAGCTATAATCCACAGTTATATACATGCTAGTATCCTTTCATATATGAGGTAGCTGCATTGTCAGAGTACAGTTAAATTAGTCACAGAGCTCATTCTCAGTAATTTGCCTTAAACCTTTTCTCTCTACTGTATGTATTCTGTGCCCGCTATTTCTTTTAATTTTTTTTTCTCTTTAATTTCAGAGAGGAAGGGAGTAGGGAGAGAGAGATAGAAAAATCAATGAGAGAGAATCATAGATTGGCTACCTCTTGCAACATCCTTCCCCCCCCCCCCCCCCCCAACTGGGGACTGAGCCCACAACCCAGGCATGTGTTCTGACTGGGAATTGAACTGTGACCTCCTGGTTCACAGGTTGACGCTCAACCACTGAGCCACACTGGCTAGGCTGTTTCTTGCTGTTATCTTACAGATATGCTACCATCCTCCTGATGCTTATTATCCCTTTTTTCTTATATAGACTTTATTTTGAGTAAAGTTGTATAATTAAGAATGTTTCTTTCCAAATTAGAAGGGTAAAGTTGTTCTCTTCAGTTAAGTTTGGACCTTTTGTTTTTCTTAGGTATTTATTTGTTCTTCAATTAAGACAAGATATTCTCAGTGGAAAGTGAGTATTAGTTGCTTAAGGTAAACCATATTTTCTTGAGTAGTTTAAAAATGTTTTTGAAAAATAATTTTATAGCTAATTATGAAAAAGAAATGGTCGCCATAAAGTGTATTTCCATTTGTCTTAAACTGAAGGTTGTGAAATTGTTTAACTGATTGTGTTTGGTCTCAGATTGGAGTGTCCTTTTGATACAGCAGTTCAGTTGGCAGCTTATAACCTGCAAGGTAAGCAGTTCTCATATAACTATTTTCAGTATGTGTTTAGGGAAAGAATTTCAGAAGATTCAAAGTGATAAGGGAGAAGCAGCATTGGTTTTGTTTAAATTTGTATTAATATCCAACTCTTTACTTTCACTAGTTTTAGAACATTGCCTTCTTTCTTGTCCCTTTCACTTTGTTTGTCTTTTTCTGTCTATAATGTTTTCAAATTATTATTGCAGTCTACTTGATAATTTCATAAATGCAATAATTGGCCATCAGCTATTTTTTTCCTTAAAAAGAATATAGTTATATATTAGAAAGTTGCCACAGCTACATGGTTTGCTTTTAGTAGTATTCTTAAAAACAGATACATGGAAGAAATACTTAGCATGTATTTAAAAGTTCCTAAGGGTTTTTTAAGGATAAAGAGTGTTTTTTCAGTAAATGAGAGTAATTAAAAACTCAAATATTGTACCTTGTTACATTAATCATATAGTGTTAAATTTAGGTATTTTCTTCTAAAAAATTGAAATTCTTGTAAAACATTAATTATAATCTTTGTTTACAAAATGGAAAGAAATATCCTGATTATAATTTTATGTTTTTTTTTTGTGTGTGTGTGGGGGGACTGATTCTAAAAGTATCTCCAATCCCTCTAAGATCAGTAGCATTTATTTGCTATTGTAAAGATAATAATACTAAAATTTTAATGTTTTCATGATAAACCTAATATTTTGCTCATTTTGTGCTTCCAATATTTAAGAAAGCATATTTTCCTATCAATAGAAGGATTGTGAATGGATGAAATTTCTGTACTTCAAAAATTTGCTATTAGTATAAATTGTTATTTACATATCTCCATCTACTATCCTAGTCTGTCTACAAATTAAAACTTTTCTTGTCTGCAGAATATTAACTTGATACTAGTTTGGAAATGCTATGCTTCTAGCATTGTAACAATCAGAAGTATGTAACTGCATGCATCTTTCTTGAAAGCACATATTTTACATTTTATAATTCCTATATGAAGTTAATTCTAAAACTTTTTGATCTATTGAAGAACTGTCACTTTCAATATTTGCTATACCATACTATAGGCCCAATGCACGAAAATTCATGCACTGGGTGGAGGTGGGGGTCCTCAGACCTATCTGCTTCCTCTCACAGTCCGGGACCCCTTGGGGGATGTCCACCTGCTGAGCAAGTCTAAGCTGCAGTTGGATGCTGCCCAGGAGGCAGGAGAGGCTCTTGCCACTGCCACTGCAGTCACATCAATCAGCCCTGCTTGTGGCTGAGTGGAGCTCCCCCTGTGGGAGCGCACCAACCACTAGGTGGCAGCTCCTGCATTGAGTGTCTTCCTCCTGGTGGTCAGGGCTCGCCATAGCAACTGGTGGTTTCCAGTGGTCCCTAAAGGTCAATTTGCATATTACCCTTTTATTAAAATACTAGCAGCCCAATGCACGAAGATTGGTGCAAGAATGGGCCTTCCTTTCCTTGGCTGCCAGCAGTGCCTTTGCTCCTGCCTGGCGCCGCCTTTTCCCTCTGGCCCGGAACTGCCTTTCCACCTTCCCATGCTGCCCAGAGGCCCAGAGCAGCTGGGGTGGTGCAGAACCCCTGCGTCATCACCCACCCCACCTCTAGCCTGTGTATGCAAATTAACCCTCCATCTTTGTTGGGTTAATTTGCATAGTCCTAATTGGCGGGTGGGCGTCTCGAAGGTATGGTCAATTAGCATGTTACTATTTTAAGTAGACTAGAGGCTCAGTGCACGAAATTCATGCCTGGAGGGGGGGTGTCCTCCAGCGCAGCCTGCAGTCTCTCCAATCTGGGACCCTTTGAGGGATGTTTCACTGCCATTTAGGCTCTATCCCAGTGGGATCGGACCTAAATGGGCAGTTGGATATCCCTCTGACAATCCAGTACTGCTTGCCTGCCTGCCTTCCTGATTGCCCCTAACTGCTTCTGCCTGCCAGCCTGATCACCCCCTAACCATTCCCATGCCATCCTGATTGATGTCTAACTGCTCCCCTGCCAGCCTGTTTGCCCCCAACTTTCTTCCTCTGCCAGCCTGGACACCCCTAACTTCCCTCCCCTGCAGGATTGATCACCTCCAACTGCCCTCTTTGCAGGCCTGGTCCCTCCCAACTTCCCTCCCCTGCTGACCACCTTGTAGTGGCCATTTTGTGTCCACATAGAGGCAGAATCTTTGACCAGAAGATAGCATGGTCAATCTGCATATTACTCTTTTATTAGATAGGATGGAGGCCTGGTGCATGAGTGGGGGTCAGCTGGTTTGCCCTGAAGGGTGTCCTGGATCAGGGTAGGAGTTCCCTTGGGATATGGGGTGGTCTGGGCGAGGGGACTGTGGTGGTTGGCAGGCGGGCCACGCCCTCTGGCAACCCACCCTGGTATCTTGAATTTATTTATCTTTTACAATTGAAATTTTGTAGCCTGGAGTGGAGCCAAGCCTCTTGCTTGCTTCGTAGTGGCAGCCATTTCTGTTGGAATTTATGTATCTTCTATAATTGAAACTTTGATGCCTGGAGTGAAGGCCTGAGCTGGCCAGGGCTGCAGAAGCTTGGCTTTCTCCATCGTCAGGGGCAACCCTAGCCTCCTGCTCTTCCAGCTCAGTGGCTGCCGCCATTTCTGTTGGGATTTATTTCCCTTTTATAATTGAAACTTTGTACCCTTTAGTGGATGCCTGGGCCCACCAGGGGGTATGGAAAGCTTGGCTTCCTCCATTGCCAGGGGAACCCAAGCCTCCCACCTGCTGTCTGTGGCTGCAGCCATCTTGGTTGGGGTTATTTTGCATACTCACTCTGATTGGCTGATTGGCGTGGCTTGTGGTTGTAGAGGATTGATGGTTAATTTGCATATTACTCTTTTATTATATAGGATAGGATATTGCATCAGCTAGTCTGTCTTTGTCATATTGTGTAATTTCATGACAAGCAAAGTATATGCTTCTTGAAAATATGGTTTTTATACATTTTTTGTGTATTTAAAACAGCAATCAGAGTAGTGCTCACTAAATACTTAATGTTTGATTGGAACATGTGACTGATACATTATCTCTTAGTCCTTCTTATATTTTTTTCCTAAATAATTTTTTTCTTGATCTTTTCATCCATTAGTCTGAATTTCTTAAAATTTTATGTTTTTTCCTATGCATCTCTCTTTGTCCCCTGTCTAATAGTTTATCAAATCTTAATAATTTTTAAGGTCCTTAAAAATAAATTTGCTGAAGTATTACTTCCATCTTTATAAAAAGAGCTTCTTATTTCGTTTATGACTTTATATTTTATTAGGGTAGCTATCATTAGCTTTTACTCCTACTCTCAAGTTCACTTTTCTGAACCATTTTAGTAAACATTCTGAACAACATTATATAGCATTTTGGTATAGAGCTCCTTGAAGTCACTGTAGTCCTGACAAAAGAGCAGTTTCTTCAGCAATAAAAGGTTGTGGTATCAATCTTCAAGAAAGTTAAATGACAATATCCTATATAATAAAAGCCTAATAGGCTAAGTGTCTGGTTTTCTGGTCATTCGTTCAACCAATCAGAGAGTAATATGCTAATGATATACTAAGGCCACTCAACTGCTCACTATGACGTGCAATGACCATGTGGGGGGGAGACACTCCAAATGGTAGGTTAGTTTGCTGATGGGGTCCGGCTGATCAGGACTGATCGAGGCAGGCTGTACTTGCCTTTGAGCCCTCCTGTGGTCCCTCCCTGGCTGGCCAACTTCCCACATCCCACCCTGACCCCTATTGTGCACTTGTGGGGTCCCTCAGCCTGGCCTATGCCCTCTCACAATCCAAGACCCCTTGGGGGATGTTGGAGAGCCAGTTTCAGCCCGATCCCACAGGCTAGGCCAAGACACCTAACTGGTACATGAATTCATGCACCTGGCCTCTAGTATTTGAAATACTTGTGTAGAGTGGGAGCTCAATAATGTTATTATCATTTGTATGATTATTTCAATGTAGTTCTCTCCACAGTTTATCTATATATCTATTTTAATCTTTATTGTTCAGGTTATTACAGTTGTTCCTCTTCCCTTCCCCCTCCATTGCTCCCCTCCACCTGGTTCTCTCCCCACCCCATATCCTTCCTCCCCACCCCCACTGTCCTCATCCATTTTTGTCCAATCTCTTCCCACACCCCTTTCCTCCCAGGATTGTCAGTCCACTCCCTTTCCATGCCCCTGAATCTATTACATTTACCAGATTATTCTGTTCATCAGATTTTTTTTATTCACTTGATTTTTAAATTCACTTGATGATAGATATGTATTTGTTGTTCATAATATTTATCTTTACTTTTTCTTCTTTTTCCTCTACTTACAGAATACCTTTCAGCATTTTATATAATATTGGTTTGGTGGTGATGAACTGCTTTAGCTTTTTCTTATCTGTGAAGCTCTTTATCTGACCTTCAATTCTGAATGATAGCTTTGCTGGGTAGAGTAATCTTGGTTATAGTTTCTTGCTGTTCATCACTTTGAATATTTCTTGCCACTCCCTTCTGGCCTACATAGTTTCTGTTGAGAAATTAGCTGACAATCGTATGGGTGCTCCCTTGTAGGTAATTTTTTTTCTCTTGCTGCTTTTAATATTCTTTCTTTGTCTTTTGCCCTTTGCATTTTAATTATGATGTGTCTTGATGTGGTCCTCTTTGGATTCCTTTTGTTTGGGGTTCTCTGTGCTTCCTGGACTTGTAAGTCTATTTCTTTTACCAAGTAGGGGAAGTTTTTGTCATTATTTCTTCAAATATCTTGCTCTCTCTCTTCCTCTGGGACCCCCATAATTCTGATGTTGGTATGCTTGAAGTTGTCCCAGATGCTCCTTAACACCATCTTCATATTTTTGGATTCTTTTTCTTTTTGCTTTTCCAGTTGGGTGCTTTTTGCTTTTTTGTATTTAAAATCTTTGACTTGATTCTTGAGATCCTCTAGTTTGCTGTTGGGTCTCTGTATAATATTTTTTATTTCAGTCCGTGTATGTTTAATTTCTAGTTGGTCCTTTTTTATATCCTCGAGGGTCTGGCTAAATTTATCAGCCTTTTCTAGAAAATTCTTAAAAAAACACATAATCATGGTTTTGAACTCTATATCTAGTAGTTTGCTTTCTCCATTTCTTTCATTTGTGACCTCTTTCTTTGTCTCCACATTTTGGCTGCTTCCCTGAGTTGATTGAGTGGCTTTTTGTGTTAGATGTCCTGTAGGATCCAGTGGCTCAGCCTCTCCAGTTACTTGAGGTGGACACTTTTGGTGCACCCCTTTGTTGTAGTTAAGCCTTAACTGTTGTTGGTATCACTGGGAGGAATTGACTCTAGGCCAATTGGCTGTGACAATCAGCTGTGTCTACGATGTGAGAACTTTTGTGCTGGAGACACCCTTATGAGGCAAGACTTGCTTCAGTAGGGCTTTGCTGCTCAGTGAGTCTGCCTCCTGAGAGTGTCCCTTATGGATCTGAAGAGTTGTAATCTGCATGGTCCTACTCTGATCCCTGGGTAACACTGGTTCTTGCATCTCCAAGGAGGTTCAAATTTATCCTCTACTTGAGGCCACCCAGCAGGAGCTACAGAGAGATCTGCAGATTCCTCTTCTTTTTTGGGGTTTTGGAGGTGCCCAGATGAGGCCCAGCTGTGAAGCACTGCAAGCTGCTGTGGGGCTTTGGGCCTTCTTTTGGATGTTCTGGGTCTTTCTGACTCAGCTGTAGTTTGATAGGTAAGTTTAGATTTCAAAGGAATAGGCCATTCATATGCAAAAGCCTCTGTGCACAGCTTGGATGGGGCAGAGTCTCAGGGTGGAGCAAACAGCAATGGCTTCCCATCATCCCTGCTCTAAGAAGCCCCCAGGTCTCAGTGACCCTTGATAATCACTGTAAGCACTCTGAGAGAAAGCCAACCTCAAGTTCTGCCCACTGCCAGACAGTCCAGTTTTTCTCTGTATGAGTCTGAGTCCCCAGAGTCTTGCCTGGAACAGGAGTTCAGAGCAGTCGGGAGCTTGTGTCTCCCTCCAGCTTGAAAAAGCCAGCTGCTTACGCAGTTATCAACCCTCTCTGTGCGTGCACCCCTCTGTACCTCTGTACTTTACTTCCGCAGCTCCTCTGAGTCTGTGTGCTTTTCTCTTCCCTTCTAGTTGTAGAATTTCCATTAGCCAGCCTTCCTGTGGTTCTGGATGATGTCTGTTTTGTCTTTTAGTTGTAGTTTTGAAGTGGTTGTGCAAAGCAGCAAGTTCAGTCCTTACCTATGCCATTATCTTGGTTTCTCCTCAACAGATTGTCTTTCTCCACAGCTTGATTTTTTAAAATAAAAATGGAAATATTTTCATTTTTAATGAGTAAAATATTAAAGGAAAACATCTTTAAGTATAGAAAACTAGAATGTTTTCCCTTTTTCTTCAAACCCTCGGTTAAGAGCTCAGCACAGATGAGCACATTAATGTTTGTGCATTATTCACTTCTTTTTTTATTGCCTTCATTCCCCAAATACTTCTTAGCATTTTTTTCCTTATTTCTTTAGGATTAATTTATGTCACATTCTTTTCATGTTAGATTCTTAACAGATGCCAGCTATGTGTTAAGGATTGCTAAATATTCTTGTTTATTCATTACTAGAGGCCTGGTGCACGAAATTCATGCACTGGGAAGTGTTACCCTCAGCCCAGCATGCACCCACTCCAATATGGGACCCCTCAGGAGGTTTAGGCCCGATCCCTGTAGACATCCCTTTCACAATTTCGACCACTGGCTCCTAACTGCTCACCTGCCTGCCTGATTACCCCCTAACTGCTCCCGTGCTGGCCTGATTGACACCTAACTGCTCCTCTGCCAGCCTGATTGCCCCCAACTCCCCTTCTCTGCTGGCCTGATTAGTATAGATATGATCCTGCACAGAAAATTTTACTAACCCTGCTTTACAATAAGGGCTTGACAATCGAATCATTAGGACCAGACACCATTTTCTCTTTAAATAGTGGAGGGAATAATTATCTTTTCTTTAAGTTGCCCGGAAATTAAAATGAGGTAATGAGTTACCTCATTAAAATGAGGTAAAAAGCACCATATAAAGACAACTCTTTTTCATGTACTGAAAAGATAATGAAGTGATAAAATGAAAAACACTATTTTTATTCTCCCCTTCCTTCCTTTACAGCTTTTATTTAAACTTTGAAATTTATAAAAAATTCACTCCAATTTTCATTTCTTTACATTCAATATTATTTTGTATTGGTTTCAGGTTTTATATTAGTTACAGAATAGTGGTTAGACAATCATATATTTTACAAAGTGTTCCCTGATATTTCCAGTACCCACCTGGCATCATATCATCATTACAACACATTGACTATATTCCCTATTTAAGTGACAATGAGTTTACAAGTTCCTTCCAGTCTTTTGTGTTGTCCATCCTTCCTTTTCTTTCTCACTTCTTCCCTAATTTTCTTTATATAGTATCTAAATTGGCCTTCAAAGCTCAATGAAGGCACTGGGACATGCTTCATCCATTGTACAGACCAAGAAACTGAGGCAAATTCCAGTTGGCTGTGGAACTTGACTCAGCACACAATTTGCCCTCAGAGCCATGCTCTCTGCCCTTCCTAAGGGGCAGCCGCCTGGCAAACAGAACAAACCTTCCAGTCAGGCTTCTGAGCCTCTTTTCTCAAGCACCTCTTCATTGCGATGCTCCACATTCTTTCCTCTCTCTGGTCCGGTCCCCTGCCCCCATTCTTTACTGCCCCTGCTTCTCTGGAGCAGGTGAAAGGCTTCGCACTCACCGCCTAGGCATGCTCTGCCATGGGGCAGGGCACCGAGGGCTTGCTTTTGGGTCAAGGCAGGAGCAGGAATCACTGCCTCTGAAGTGTGAAGGCCGCCTGAGCAAGGCTGGTTAGCACTGGGAGCTTCTCTGAATCACACCAGTCAGTCCAGTACCCTGCAGTGCGGCACCCATCCACTGAGGTGGCACCACCTCTCAAACCCCAACCCCCAGAGGTGAGGGTCCTTGCCCCTCTGCCTGGGAGTTCTTCCATGCCTCTTGATCCCTGGCTGGGCCCACTCTCTCTGCAAGTGAGGCAGATCCCTGCCTCAGTCTCCCTGAAGCTGTGAATCTGTGGCCAGAAGCCCTGTCTAAATCTAAGCAACCATGCCTGCGATGTTCCCAGGGCCCCATGGGAGCAGCTAGGCAGGCTGCTGCCCCTCCTGGGGCCTGCAATGAATCTGGACCCCTCCCATGGCATCTGGCGCTGCCCAGCCCACCTCTCTGGTCGATGGACTGGTACCTTGTGGGTGGTGTCTGGTGCTGCCCACAGGGCCTCTTGTACCCCCGATGGACCTGTACTCCCAGAAGCGGGCCATGGTGCTGCCTGTCATGCCTGCTTATGCAAATTAACTGCCTTATTTGTTGGTTAATTTGCATATCATTCTGATTGGGCATAGTGAAGGTACAGTCAATTTACATATTTGTCTATTATTAGGTAAGATAAGGTCAAATGTATTTCCCTCTGGAAGTCTAGAAAGAAGTTCTCAAAGGTTAAGCATTTTAATAAGGTTTGAATAAATTAAAGGCACTTAATTGGAAATACACCACCAACCACAAGTATGTGATTTGTGTGTATAGACAGATAAATTATAAGTGTAAGCTACATTTATTTTTGAGAATGGTTTGGGTGTTATGAATTTGTGGTAGTTTAAGAAAGAATCTTTCTAATTCTATCAGTGTTTATTAATAAAATTGGTTTTAAAGATTCATCAGGAAATAAACTTGTTAACAAAATCTAACTGTAAAACTTATGTTTGTAGCTGAACTTGGTGACTGTGATCTTGCTGAGCATAGTCCTGATCTTGTAACTGAGTTCAGGTTCATGCCCATTCAGACTGAAGAGATGGAGTTGGCTATTTTTGAGAAATGGAAGGAATACAGGTACTTGATATTTAATTACACTTTTCTTAACATCACCAAGATCGTGATTTTATATTTGTTTTCTTCTATTTCTGTACTTGGTATAGACTTCATTTTACATTTTTATTATTTAAGAAATAATATTTTTTAATTTCAGAGGTCAGACACCAGCACAAGCTGAAACTAATTATCTGAATAAAGCCAAATGGCTAGAAATGTATGGTGTTGATATGCATGTGGTCAAGGTAAGCACTATATTGTGATACTTTTATTTTAAAAATTATTCTTTTAAGATACAGGTGACTATGAAATTTTTTTTTAATGTGAGAGAGGCTGTGGAGTTTGTATGAGCTAGTACTAGGTACTTTATTTATTTATTTATTTATTTATTTATTTATTTATTTTAAATATATTTTATTGACTTTTTACAGAGAGGAAGAGAAGGATAGAGAGTTAGAAACATCGATGAGAGAGAATCATTGATCAGCTGCCTCTTGCACATCCATTACTGGGGATGTGCCCACAACCAAAGTACATGCCTTTGACCGGAATCAAACCTGGGACTTTCAGCCCCCAGGCCGCCGCTCTATCCACTGAGCCAAACCGGTTTTGGCTAGTGCTAGGTACTTTAGATAGGTGGTTATAAAGGCTGACATTAAATATTGAATGTCAAGAATCTCACATAAAGGTTAATATAAGAAAGAAGAGAAACAACCAAAATTTCCAAAAAGTATGTCCTTTTTAAGCTGTTACTTATTAAAGATTTTAACCACTTTTTAGTCTTTAATTATATATTCATATAATCTCATGTAAGCTAACAGGCTCTATAAAAATTAATTTAGGAAGCAAAGTTGAAAACCTGTAACTTGAGAGGACTTTGTTAAACTCTAGGATAGCTGGTATAGTGACTTAAGTTATTTTTAATTTAAGTAGCTAAATTTTCCCAGAAAGGCAGTTTTGGGTTTTTTTTTCCCCCCCAAAATTTCCAATTTAAGTGGTGAATAGAATATTAGGAAAATCAGGAAAGAGCTTTTGTTGTAGTGAGAGTGTAACTATTTTCAGTGAAGACATACCTTAAAACTAGTGTTTCAATGAACTAAATGCACATTTTAATTTTCCTGAGAATGTTGTTCTAGAAACTGATTGTTGAAAATACTTTGCATATTAATATTACCTGTGTACAATTAATAATTAAGTGTGAAAATGAAATTAAGCAGTTGTCTGAAAATGTGAAGCCTGTTTTATGCAAATAAGTTAACATATTTCCTATTCCTTAAATTAGGCTAGAGACGGGAATGACTATAGTTTGGGACTAACCCCAACAGGAGTTCTTGTTTTTGAAGGAGAGACCAAAATTGGATTATTTTTTTGGTAAGTAGAGTCACTGTCAAAGATATTTGTTGTTTTGTATTTTAATATGAAGTTAATACACATGTTCTGAAAAGGTTATAAAGTAATTGAAACTGTCTCCTGTCATAGTCTTACCTCTTTAGTTTCACAACCCAGGGGCAATTTTTAAAACTCTTCTAGCCGCATTTTCCATTAGTTTCAAGGTATGTCAAAGTACATGTTTTAATATAAGTATTATGTATTTCTAGATATACTAAATGTTCACATGTAGTTATGTTCTACTAGTGTTGGCCTGTGGGTGATTTTGAGAGTACGTTTATTAAAACTGGGGGCAGAGGAACAAGGAAGGGCCTAGGATAGAAGAAGCAACAAGAGCACTGAGGTGGGACTGCTCTGGCTTTCTGGTAAGTCAGAGAAAATGAGTCTTTGGAGACAGGTGCAGGGGTTTAGCCCTGGAAGAGCTGCTGCTGCCCATTGCTCCTCTGGTTGCAAGTCTCTGGAGCATCTTATTATTTAGAAGATACATGCCTGTGGGCTCAGCAGAGGGAGAAGGGAAAGACATGGGTGTGCTCTGGGATGGGTAGCACAAATTGGGTCCTTTGTTTTGAGGATTTTTAAAGGCTGGAGTTTAAGGGAGGTAATCTTAGGGGAGACTTCCACAAATTATAAATCACCTTTTCCAGGTGTGCCCTTCAGGGTTGTAGTCTCCACTGGTTGGACACCTCCAGGGCAGGGGGCCATTAATCATTGCAGCTGGTCCTGGCATAGCCCATCTGGGTTTGCTGCTTTCCTGGGCCTGGAGCTGAAATACAGCTGAGGCTTCGCTGTTATCTGTAGGGAGGTGACCTGTATCTGTCTGTAAGTTGCTCGGCCAGTTTGTTCAGTTCTCTGTTTCAGTTTCCCTGTTCTACTTGCCAAAGAATTTTCCTTGTTTCTTAATGTCCTGCCTCAGTCTCACTATTTTTGCTATTTCTTATTTCATATTCAGTATTTTTACTCACTATTCCTTATTGCACATATGTCAAACACAAGGCCCGCGGGCCAAATCCAGCCCGCCAGGCCTTGCAATGTGGCCCGCACCGCGCTGTCATCACTGCACTCTGCTGTCAGTTTATGACATTGTCAGTTTATGACTGTTCAGTAAACCATTTGGCCCGCGATTTAGGCTGGATTTTAGATTTTGGCCCCTTCTCTGATTGAGTTCGACACCCCTACCTTATTGTGTGAGGAAGATATTAATATTTTTATGTCTCCTTTTAAGCTATGCCCTTTCTGTGTCCCAACTTCTATTACCCAAACTTAAATTATATTTGTGTATAAGTTGGATTTCATAATTATAATTAAGTTCTCCAGGTTTTGTCCAGAGCTGAAAATCAAGAAATAGTGGTTAGCCCTAACCAGTTTTGCTCAGTGGGTAGAGCGTGAGCCTGCCGAGTGAAGGGTCCCAGGTTCAATTCCAGTCAAGGGCATCTCACCGATGTTTCCAACTCTCTATCCCTCTCCCTTCCTCTCTGTAAAAAGTCAATAAAATATATTTTTAAAAAAGAAAAGAAATAGTGTTTACAATATTGGTCTGTGTCAGAAGTGTCACAGATCTGAGCAATCTACTGGTGTTGTAAACGTGGGCTAAGATGGCCCTGTGTATTGGCTCTTACATTGTTTACTTCTTCATAGCATGTGAGGACTGTTAGCTTAAAGCCCTCAGCATCAAACTCAAATTCTTACACTTTCATTTGTTTTATATATATCCTAATATATCCTAATATATTTTTTGTTAATCCTCACCTGAGGATATTTTTTCATCCGTTTTTAGATAGAGTGGAAGGGAGGAGACAGACAGACAGACAGACAGACATTGATTAGTTGCCTCCTGCACACACCGTGACCAGGGCTTGGAATAGAACCTGCAACCCACGTACATGCTCTTTAATGGAATTGAACCTGCTGCAGACCCTCTGTTGCATGGGTTAATGTTCTAACCAGTGAGCACACTGGTCAAGGTTAAATATATTTTCAGCCATTTGAAGTCTACCTTGTTTGCATATCCCAGTAAAAACTACTAGCCATAGATAAGGTAAATCTTGTAGCTATAAAAGACTCAAAACCACTACTGCCTTTCAGAGCTCTCTGACCCAGAGACTCCCCCTTGCTGCTGAATGCCATTGCCTAGATACATAAGCCCCCCTTTCTGATTCCACTTTTCTGGCAGTCCCGATGCCTTCTGCCCCTTCTTGGTGAGGCCTCTGTACCATTTCCCTCGGGATGTTCTGTGAAGGACTCCCCTCATGCATCCTGTCCAAATACCTCTCAGTAAAGATCTGCGCAGTACTGCTCTATCTTTTTCCTGACCAGCCCTGACATCCTTGAACTCACAACTGGGATTACATTTCCTTTCCATGTACCCTTTTGTTTTTCCTAGAGCTCTTGGCTCCCCCTCCTCCAATGTCTTGCATAGCACCACATACATCTCTTTAAATCACCCATCTTTGTGGTCTTCTTAAGTGCTTGCAAATTCTCAAGGGCTATATGAAATGATTCTTTTTCAGTGGGAACTGTTTGCTCTCCAAATTGCTGTACAATTTTTATCTTGGGACTTCCATTTTCTGTCTCTTGGCTAGGATTCTGTGTCCTCTTTCCATATTTCCCTTTCTTTGCTTTTGTTTTTGTTTTTTTCTGTTATATATATATATATATATATATTTCAAGTAACTGCTTGGTAAAAGGATTATTTAAATCCTTGGATGCCTTAAAATGTTATATTTTCTTGATAATTGAGCTGAGAATAGAATTTTAGGTTGAAAATTATTTCCTCTTAAAACATTGAACATAGTATTCCATTTATTTTTGCATCTAGGTGCCCTTGTTCGAGACTCTTTGAGAGACTTGAATGGAACACCTTTATACTTGTCCTTCTCTGGGTGAGGGAGCTGGGGCATTTATTTACTCACTCCTTGAGTGTCAATTCTCTTATACTTCCAACTTGCCCTGTGGGCTGACAGGATATGATTCATAGCCAGAAAATGCTCTAGGCTGAAGATAAAGCATCTTTTGTAATACCTCATAGAATGTTGTGAGAATGAATTAATACATGTAAAACATTTAGAAAAGTACCTGATACTTAGTAGGCGTTATATATAAGTATTGGTTTCACTTAAATAAGTGCTAGGTCCTCCCCCTCCTTCACTTATTACTATTACTCTCACATACTGTTTTAGTACAGCTCTTGCAAACAAGCTGTTTTACAATTGTCTATTATAAAAGACCTATGGCTGTCACGCCCTGATGAGGAACGACCAAACAACTGGTCACCAGGAGGTGCGTGGAGCACCTCTTTTTTTTTTTTTTTTAATATATTTTATTGATTTTTTTACAGAGAGGAAGGGAGAGAGATAGAGAGCTAGAAACATGGATGAGAGAGAAACATCGACCTCTTGCACACCCCCCACCCAATGTACATGCCCTTGACCGGAATCAAACTCTGGACCTTTCAGTCCGCAGACCAACGCTCTACCACTGAGCAAAACCGGTTTCGGCTGCGTGGAACACCTCTTATGGGTTGGGGCTTGCATGGGGCTGGAGGGGCTTGCGTGACAAAGACAGGGCCCCAAGGCTCACGCAGGGTGGGTTTGGGGTCCTGCCGGTGTGGTGGATCTGGGTCTCTCGAGATTTCATGCGCTGGGCCTCTAGTATTTTACATAGATGATATTTAAAAATTAGTGAGAATTGCATTGTTTTGACATTACAGTTCATAGAAGTACAGAGTTCAAATGTGGTAGGTTGTTTAGGATTTTAGTTCAAATGGAGATAGAGTTGGAAAGTGGGTCCTATAATGAGGTTTAAAAAATTATTTTTAAAAATGTATTTCCTCAGACCAAAATTGCTATAGAAAATAGATTTGAAGACCCTAATCAATAATGTTTTCCATTATGCCTCTAAAAAAGCTTTGTCATCTATCCAACCATAGTTGGTGTAAGAAATATTTATATGGATTTTTTTGGGGTTTTTTTTTTTTTTCTTCCCCCTGAACATTTATTTATTTATTTAAAAAAAAAATATATATATATATATTTTATTGATTTTTTTACAGAGAGGAAGGGAGAGAGATAGCCAGAAACGTTGATGATGGAGAAACATCAACCAGCCACCTCCTGCACACCCCCTACCGGGGATGTGCCCGCAACCAATGTACATGCCCTTGACCGGAATCGAACCTGGGACCTTTCAGTCCGCAGACTGACGCTCTACCACTGAGCCAAACCGGTTTCAGCCTGAACATTTTTTAAATCTTCACCTGAGGATATGCTTTATTGATTTTAAAGAGAGAGGAAAGAAGAGAGAGAGAAACATAGATCAGTTCCCTTCCCTACTGTCCCAATTAGGGATCAGACTCATAACCTAGGGGCAGTGGCCTGCAAACTCATTAGTCAACAGAGCCAAATATCAACAGTACGATTGAAATTTCTCTCAAGAGCCAAATTTTTTAAACTTAAACTTCTTCTAATGACACTTTTTCAAAATAGACTCTCCCAGGCCATGGTATTTTGTGGAAGAGCCACACTCAAGGGACCAAAGAGCTGCATGTGACTCGTGAGTCGCAGTTTGCCTACCACGGACCTAGTGTCTGTGCCCTGACTGGGAATTGAACCTGAAACCTTTTGGTGGACGGGACAGTGCTCCAACTGATGAGCCAGCACTGTTCAACATTTTCAATGCCTGATAAATTTGCAGCATCAATTTTGCTAGAAGTGTTGCTTTTAAAAATTTTTTTCTATTATTTTAGCTATTTTTTTAGATTGGAGGCCTTTTTGATGGCCAGTGCAGGTTATGTTTATTATATTTTACCCTTTCCAATTTTCAGTTCAGAAGTTAGATGATTAATGTGCTTGAAGTAACATTTTTTTTTTTTTTTTAATTTAGAGGACTTTTTTTTTTTTTTAAATCTGGCTATTATTCTTATATTGTTACAGGCCCAAGATAACTAGATTGGATTTTAAGAAGACTAAATTAACCCTGGTGGTGGTAGAAGATGATGATCAGGTGGGAATTGTATTGCATTACTTATGTGACAATATTTATGTAGTAACTTAAATCTCTAAAATGGGAGAATGTTCCTTGTTGTTTTATAGACTCAAAGAACTCAGTATAATTAATAATGTATTTAAATAATTTCTTGCTTAAGGTTATACCATTCTAAAAAATATCGTTGTTCTGCCTTTAAGATTAAAGACAATATAAAAAACTATTCTTTTTTTTTTTTTTCTTCATTGATAATATGTATATACAACTTACTATGTGTGAGAGGAAGTGAGAGGGAGAGAAAGAGAGAAACATCATTGATGAAAGAGAATCATTGGTCGACTGCCTCCTGCATGCTCCACACTGGGAATCGAGCCTGCAATCTAGGCATGTACCCTGACAGGAAATGGAACCATAACCTCCTGGTTCATAAGTCTACGTTCAACCACTGAACCACGCCAGTCGGGCTACCTACCTAATAATATTTTAAAGTAAAACCCAAACTAACAATTACTTCCCTCCCTCTCCCAGTTAAATCTAGTTCCTAATTGATACACACAACAACATGTGTGCAACTCAAAAGCATTATGCAGATTCAAAAGATCATGACTATATGAGTTTATTTTATATGGTAGTCTGGGAAAGGAAACCTATAGGAATGGAGGATAGATCACTGATTATTTGGGACTAAGTGGAGTAAGAAGGCTTAACTACAAAGGAACAGCACGGGGAATTTGGGGAACTGAGAGAACTATTCTCTATCCTGATTTTGGTGGTAGTTGCTATCTATATTTCATGCCAGAGATTTTCAACCTTTTTCATTTCATGACACACAAACTACTAAAATTCTGTGGCATACCAAAAAATATTTTCTTATTTGACAAAAAATAGGTATAATTTTGATTTATTTGCACTGGACAACTATTGTATTGGCTATTATAATTTTTGAATTTGATAATCAAGGGAAAAGTGCCCCTGACTAAATAGGTCTGGTATTGCATGTTTTAAAAATTCTTGTGGTACACCAGTTGAAAATTGCTGCTCTATGCATTTGTCAAATTTTATAGGATTGTGAATAAATATAATTTTAATGTATACAAAGGAATAAATTTGAAAAAACACATATACATATAGATAGGTATAGATAAAAACAAATTTGGCAAAATGTTAAAGAGTTTGCATACACAATGAAATATAAGAAGGGCTACTTAGAAGAACCTAAAATTAGATTCTTAAAATTAGATGTAACAGTGATAAGTTTTGAATGTTTTATTATTGAGGTACATACAAAGGATTGTCCTATCACACAACCTGGAAGAAAATCATAGAGACAGTAATCGATCATTTAAAAAAGAAATCTCTTGATGACTCAGAGGATTATCATTACATTATCAAAATATGAGCAGAAAATGATTCAGAAAAGGCAGATATTGCATTTAAAAATAATGTTTTGCCAGTATTTTCCTTTTTATGAAAGCTCATGTATTATTAAATGATAATTTAATTTAAAGGTAGTCCCTTCAAGAAGAAGAAAATATAATCCTATGTGATAAGAATGTGGTCATAATTTAATTGGTGACACATTATTGGGCTATAAAATAATTCTGCATCTTACAATTGATGGCATTTTAGATTTGATCTAATACATAATGTAGTATTGTTTTTTTAGATATCTTAAAGTATTTTATACATATATTGAAGTAAATATGTATATCAGTTCTTTTTAAAACAAGTTTGCATGCTTATACTATTCGTATCCTTTTTCAACTGTATATTATAACTGGGAATCTTTTTCATATCCTATATAATAAAAGTCTAATATGATAAGTGTCCGGTCACCCGTTCAACCAATCAAAGTGTAATAAGCTAATGATATGCTAAGGCAGTTCAACCTCTCGCTATGACGTTCACTGACCACTGGGGGCAGATACTCCGGCTGGTAAGTGCGCTGATGAAGTCTGGCTAATCGGGACTGAGCAAGATGGGCTGGACAAGCCCTGGAGCCCTCCCCCAATCCTTCTTTGGCTGGCCAACCCTCCCACACCCCTCCCTGTCCTTGATTGTGCGCTGGTGGGGTCCCTTAGCCCGACCTGCACCCTCTCACAATCCAGGGCCCTTCAGGGGATGTCAGAGAGCCGGTTTTGACCCGATCCCACAGGCCAGTCTGAGGGACCCCACTGGTGCATGAATTCGTGCACCTGGCCTCTAGTCAGTACAGAATGCTTCTTCATTCTTACTAAAAACACAAAACTGTAGTATTCTAGGATGTGCCCTAATTTATTTAATCAATTCTTAATGACATTTATTCACTATATAGACATTAATTTCTACATTGGCAAGTATTTATAGCATCATTTTTCTGGAAGTGGACTTGCTGGTTCAAATGGGTATGTGCATTTGTCATGGTTATCAAGAGAGCCTATCATGTTGTACTATATATATCTGTGTACAAATCTTTTCCAGGAGTTACCACATTTTTATCTACCGTAAAAGGTGGAAAATGGAATTTCATGCTAGGTTTAATTTTTAATTCTTACGAATGATATTGAACATTTTTTCATAAATTTGAATTATTTGTATTTCATTTTCTTTAAATGTCTATTTATAGCCTTTGCCCATTTTTCTTTTGGGTTGTTGGACTTTTTTCTTACGGGTTTTGCACTTTGTCATATAAATTGTAAATATCTTACCTACAGGTTGTCTTTTAGCACTGCTTATTGGGATCTTTGTAATTTATTTTAAAAAATTTAAATAGATGAATTTGTCAGTCTTTTATGGTATGTGGGCTTTGTGTCATAGAAAGGTTTTCCTACTTTGAGTTTATTCATTTTTCCATGTTTTTTTCTATGTATGGTTTTTGTTGGTAAATTTAATTGACATATAACATACATTCAGATAAGTGCTAATATAAATGTACTGCTTGTTGAATTTTCAAATGTATCTGTATGACCAGCACTCAGATGAAGAAATAGACTAGTACCAAAATAATAAAATCTTCTTTGTGCTCCCTCATAGGTATAGTCCCCCAAGGGTAACGACTCTCCTGACTCAAACACCATAGATTAGTTTTTGCTTATCTTGTGAATTTATAAAACCTGACTGAATATTCTTTTTATATCTCGTTTCCTTATTTCAGTGTTGTATTTGTGAGTGTTAGCCCTGTTGCAGTGAGTAGTTGTAGTTGGCTTTTTTTTTTTTTAATATATTTTATTGATTTTGTACAGAGAGGAAGGGAGAGAGATAGAGAGCTAGAAACATCGATGAGAGAGAGTCATGGATCAGCTGCCTCTTACACACCCCCTACTGGGGATATGCCCGCAACCAAGGTACATGCCCTTGACCAGAATCGAACCCGGGTCTCTTCAGTCCCCAAGCCGACGCTCTGTCCATTGAGCCAAACTGGTCTCGGCTAGTTGGCTTATTGTTATACTAGAGGCCCAGTGCACGAAATTCGTGCATGGGGGCTGGGGAGGGGGAGGGTTGTCCCTCAGCCCAGCCTTCACCCTCTCCAATCTGGGACCTCCAATCTGGGACCTCCAGTCTAGGACTGCTGGCTCCCAACTACTCGCCTGCCTGCTTTCCTGATTGCCCCTAACCGCTTCTACCTGCCAGCCTGATCACCCCCATGCCAGTCTGATTGATGTCTAACTGCTCCCCTGCCATCCCATTTGCCCCCAACTTCCCTCCTCTGCCAGCCTGGTCACCCTTAACTGCCCTTTCCTACAGGGTTGATCGCCTTCAACTGCCCTCCCTTGCAGACCTGGTGCCTCCCAATTGCCCTCCCCTACTTGCCTGATCGCCCACAACTGCCCTCCCTTGCAGGTCTGGTCCCTCCCAACTGCCTTCTCCTGCTGGCCATCTTGTGGTGGCCATCTTGTGTCCACATAGGGGCAGGATCTTTGGCCACATGGGGGAAGCCATCTTGTGTGTTGGAGTGATGGTCAATCTGCATATTACTCTTTTATTAGATAGGATAGAGGCCTGGTGCATGAGTGGGGACCAGCTGGTTTGCCCTGAAAGGTGTCCTGGATCAGGATGGGGGTTCCCTTGAAGCATGTGATGGTATGCAGGCCAACCATGTCCCCTGGAGACCCAAGTGGAGGCCCTGGTATCTGGAATTGATTTAACTTCTACAATTGAAACTTTGTAACCTTGAGTGGAGGCTTAGACCTGCTAGGACAGGTGGAAAGCTTGGCTTCTTTTGTTGCCAGAGGAACTCAAGTCTCTGTGGCTGCAGCCATCTTGGTTGGGGTTAATTTGCATACTTGCTCTGATTGGCTGGTGGGCATGGCTTGTGGAGTAGAGTGATGGTTAATTTACATATTACTCTTTTATTAGGTATGATTATGTACTAGAGGCCCAGTGCACAATTGTGCACTTGGGGAGTGGCCCCTCAGCCCAGCCTGTGCCCTTTTGCAGTCTGGGAGCCCTCAGGGAGCAGGCCTAAGCCAGCAGTCAGACATCCTTAGCGCTGTTGCAGAAGCAGGAGAGGCTCCCGCCACAGCTGCCTGTGATCCCGACTTCTGGCTGAGTGGTGCTCCTCCTGTGGGAGCACATTGACCACCAGGGGGCAGCTCATGCATTGAGCGTATGCCACCTGGTGGTCAGTGTGCATCATAGCGATGGGTCATTCCACCATTTAGTTGGTTTGCATATTATCCTTTTATTATATAGGATAATTATATTTCTATATAGTGTATAGTATTCCATTTTATGAGTAGACACACTTTACCTATGATAGACATTTGAATTTTAAAAAAAATTTGACTATTTAGAAGAGGGCTGTTCTCAACAGTAGGCTATACATGTGTTTGTGTTTGGTGGATACTGCCAAACTGTTTTCCAAAGTGAGTTTACTTCCACTCGCAGTGTTATAAGAGCTTTTCTTTTTTTTTTTTTACTAATGTTTTTCCCCCCCTCATTTTAGCCATTCTGATAGTAGAATCACTTTTAATTTGCATTCTCCTGATGATTATTCCTATAATACAGTACTTATACTGTATGTACACATTTCAAATAATTATAAAGGCAGTGTTAAAATATCTTTTATTTTCAAACTTGAATTATCAGCTGTTACAATATATAGCTTGTATTTATTGGATATTTGGATATTCTTTTTTATGGAGTGCCTTTTCAAGTGTTCGTTTTCCTATTGGGTTATCAAAGTTCTTTATATATTCTAGATATTAGTTCTTCGTCATATATGTATTGCAGATATCTTCTGTTCCTTGGCTTGTCTTTTGTCTCCCCTAATAGTATCTTTTGGGTTAATAGAGGATTTCAATTTTAATGTAATACAATTTTTTCCTTTGTGGTCAGTACTTGTTGTGTCTTAAAATTTAAGAATTTTTGTCTATACTAAGGTCATGAAGAACCTACATATAGAGTTTATAATATATTTTTAACTGACAAAACAGTTTAAGTTATAGAATTAAATATACTGAAAGGTAAAAAGAAATTGTAAAATTGATATCCATTTCACTCGTTTAGATTTAACATTTTTGGCATTGTTTCTTCAGAATTATCTTTTAGAAATAGATAATAATGGTATGCTTGATACAGTTAAAGTCTAACACCCTAGCTTGCTCCTTTCTTCCTCGTAGCTGGTCACCATTCTTGGAGGGTATCATTCTCTTCTTTCTCAAAATATGAGCACATGGTAGAATTGTTTTAAAATTTTACATACATACACACACACACACACACACACACACACACACTAGGGGGCCCAGTGCATGAAATTTGTGCACTGGACAGGGGTTCCCTCAGCCCAGCCTGCCCCCCTGACAGATTGGGAGCCCTCAGAGTATGTCCTATTGATGGGTTAGGCCCGCTCTCAGTGGGGAGCAGGCCTAAGCCTCAGTCTGGCCTCCCTCTCTGGGAGGTGACCAGGCTGATCAGAGGAAGGCGCCACCCCCATCACTGCTGCTGTAGCCACTGCCAGCCACCGCAGCAGCCAAGGTGTTTTCATCAACATGTACTCCACTCCCTTTACCATGAAAAAATGACAACTTTCTTTAGGCATTTTCAAGATGTCTCTTTCATAGGATATGACATTTCTTCCTTTTTCTTTTTCTTTTTTATCCTCACCTGAGGATATGTTTCCATTGATTTTGAGAGAGAGTGGAAGAGAGGGAGAGACAGAGAGAAACATCAATGTGAGAGGCACACTTCGATTGGTTGCCTCCTGCATGAGCCCTGATCTGGGTCCTAGCCAGGGAGGAGCCTATAACCTAGGTACATGCCCTTGATCAGAATCAAACCCGGACCCTGCTGAGGCTCTATCCACTGAGCCAAACCAGCTAGGGCAGGATATGTCATTTCTTAGCCCCTCCAGCAGAGGACCTTCATTTTTTCCTCCAGGAGTGTGGTGGAAAAACCCTAGATCGCCTTCTTGGATTCTTATTACCCAAGTTACCAAGAACACTCCAAGTGGTGGCATATAGGGAGTTTAGCCAATGAGTGGTCAGAAAAGGTGTTTACACTCAAACTGGTTTGATTCGGGATAGAACGTCACCGTGCATACTGAAGGTTTCCAGGTTGATTCCTGTTGATGGCATATACCTTGTTTGGGGGCACATCCCCAGTGGGGAATGTGCAGGAGGCATCTGATTGATGTTTCTCTCTCATCGATGTTTCCAACTGTCTAACCCTCTCCCCTCTTCTCTGTAAAAAATCAATAAAATATACTTTAAAGAAAAGAAAAGGTGTTTCCTCTGCAGCTCATGCACAGAGAACCCCCTCTGTTTTGTCCAGTGGGCTAGGGGCGTGTTCGGCATCCAACCCTGTGGCCCACCCTGCATTGTGTGCGCCAGGCTGGAGGCGTAGACCTGGGCCACTGCTTGGCATGGCGCAAGCTCAATCGGCCGCCATGCCCCCAGCCACTTGGCACCTGCATCCGTAGGCCCAGCGTGGCCAGGGGCATTCTGGGACCCCAGCTGCTCAGGGCCTGCACACGGGCCTATGGGCTAGAAGTGGCCTGGGTCCCAAGCATGTTCCCGGGAACCAGGCCGCTCAGCACCTGTGTATGCAAATTAACCTTCCATCTCTGTTGGGTTAATTTGCATATTCCTGATTGGTGAGCGTAGCAGATGTATGGTCAATTTACATGTTTCTATTTTTCTTATGTTGATGTTTATTTAAAAAAATTTATTGTTTAAAATATTACACATATAAGTACATATATCTCCTTTTTTTCCCCCTTGACCTTCCCCCAGCCTCCCCTACCCCCTATTGCATGCCCTCATCCCACCCCCAGAGTGTTTTGTATCCATTGATGTGCTTATATACTTGCATACAAGTCCTTTGGTTGATCTATTTCCCAACCTCCCCAACATTCCCCAACCTTACTGCTGTAATTTGACAGTCTGTTTGGGACTTTACTGACTCTGTATCTTTTTATTCATCAGGTTATAATGTTCTTTATTATCCATAAATGAGTGAGATCATGTGGTATTTTTCTTTCATTGCCTGGCTTATTTTACTTAATGCTCCCCAGGTCCATCCATGCTATTGCAAATGGTAATAATTCCTTCTTTTTTACTGCAGCATAGTATTCCATTGTGTAGATGTACCGTAGTTTTCTAATTCACTCATCTGCTGATGGGCATTTAGGCTATGGTGAATTGTGTTGTTGTGAACATAGGGGTGCATATATCCTTTCTGATTGCTGTTTCTAGTTTCTTGGAATATAATCCTAAAAGTAGGATTACTGGGTAAAATAGGAGCTCCATTTTTAGTTTTTCGAAGAAACTCTATACTGTTCTCCATAGTGGCTGCACCAGACTGCATTCCTACCAGCAGTGCACAAGGGTTCCTTTTTCTCTGCATCCTCACCAGCTCTTGTCGTTTGTTTGATTTGTTGATGGTTGCCATTTCGACAGGTGTGAGATGGTACCACATTGTCGTTTTCATTTGCATCTCTCAGATAATTAGTGACTTTGAGCATGTTTTCATATGTCTCTTGGCCTTCCTTCTGTCTTCTTTTGAAAAGATTCTATTTAGGTCTGTTGCCCGTTTTTTAATTGGATTATTTATCTTTCTTTTATTAAGTTGTATAAGTTCCCTGTAGATGTTATCATATAGGATATTTTTAAAACTTTTTTGCATATTGTTTATTTTACCTAAACAGGTGTAACTATGTAGATCTAGTTCTTTCATTTTAATCTATATGTTGTATTCTGTAATATGTATAAAGAGTAGTACATTCACTAATTTACCTTTGTATAGTGTTTTTCTTTCTTTCTTTTTTTTAAATCATCACCCGAGGATATTTTTTCATTGACTTTTAGAAAGAGTGAGAAAAAGAGAGAAAGAGGAATATCGGTGTTAGAGAAACCCTGCATGAGCCTTGATGAGGGCCCAGGCCGTGGAGAAGCCAGCAACCAAGCTATGTGCCTTTGACCAGAATCGAACCTGAGACCCTTTGGTCTGTAGGCTGACATTCTATCCACTAAGCCAATCTAGCTAAGGCTATATAGTTTTTAAATATACCAGTAATTACCTGATTATTTCTTTTGTTTTGGACAGTTAAAGTTTTTTGTTTGTTTGTTTGTTTTGGGTTTTTTTTGTGTGTGTTTTTTTTATTTTTTGTACATTTGCCAGTTTTTACTCTTATAAAGAAGATTGAAGAAAATCTTTGGGTGCAGATGTTTTGTTTAAAAAATCTGGAGAAACATGGTTTAGATATTACAAAAATGGGCCTGAGTCTGAATGGAGAGGTTTAAATTCTGGTTTTCTCTCAAAGCTAGCTTTGTGACCTTGGGCCTAATTTCTCAGTTTCCTTATGTGTGAAATGGGCCAAATGATAGTATCTGCTCATTGAGGTAATTCATATGAAATTCTTAGGAAAGTGTCTATGAATATTAACTATTATAGTTAGACTAGAGGCCCAGTGCACTAAATTCATGCACTTGGGGATGGGGTCCCTCAGTCAGGCCTGTGCCCTCTCACAGTTGGACATCCTTAGCACTGCTGTGGAGGCGGGAGAGACTCCCAGCAATGCTGCTGCACTCACCAGCTGTGAGCCTGGCTTCTGGCTGAGTGGGCCTCCCCCTGTGGGAGCGCACTGACCACCAGCGGGCAGCTCCTGCATCGAGCCCCCTGGTGGTCAGTGTGTATTATAGCAACTGGTTGTTCTGCCGTCAGGCCAAAACTGGCTCTCCTATTGCTAGAGTTTGTAGGTCAAGCTGAAGGGCCCCACCGTTGCATGATTGGGGCCGAGGAGGGACGTGGCCAGCCAGGGAGGAACTGCTGGAGGGCTCTAGGGCATGTCCAACCCATCTTGCTCAGTCCCAATCAGCTGGACCACAGCAACAAGCTAACCTACTGTCAGAGAATCTACCCCCTGGTCGTCAGTGCACATCGTAGCGAGTGGTTGAGCTGCCTTAGCATATCATTAGCTTATTACACTTTGATTGGTTGAACGGATGACCAGATACTTAGTATATTAGGATTTTATTATATAGGAATAGAGGCCCTGATCGCCCCTCAGAAGTAGGGGTAGGTGGATAAGCCCTGAGGCGATTGGGGCTGGCAGCGCCGTTTGCACCCACTGATGGTGCCGAGCGATCGGGGCCGATGCTGGGTGCCCGAAGTGGGTGTTAGCAGTGGCTCCAGCACCAGCAGTGGGTGCAAGAGCCCGGCAGGATTGCAGTGTGTGGGAGCAAAGAATTTTCAGTAACCACCAGTCTCCCCCTGATGGCAATGAGTGGCACTGCCTTGGTCTTGCGCCCCAGCTAACCTGCCCCACCATCCCACTGCGTCCCGCCATTTTCTGCACTCTGCCATCTGCTGCCGACACCTGCCATGTTCACCCTGGTGGTCAGCACATGTCATAGTGACCAGTTGTTCTGTTGTTGCTGTTCAGTCTAATTGCATATTAGGGTTTTATATATATAGACTTAGGAGCCCAGTGCATGAACTCTTGCACCTTAAAAGGAATTGTAGGCCGTGAGGTTGCGGTGAGCACAAGGGCAGGTCTTGGCCCATCCTCCACACCCCCACCTGGCCCCTTCTGCCCAGGCATCCCATCTCCTGTCTGCTGCTGCCGCTGCTTCCATGGTCTGATAACACCTGCCCCGCTGGCCCCCTCTGATGGCATGGAGTGATTGTGACTGGCGCAACTAGCGGGTGTGAGTGGGGCCAGCACCATCAGCAAGTGTGAGCGGTGGTTACTGCCCCAATTGCCCCTCAGGAGCAGCAGGAAGTGGAGAATCCCTCAGGGGCGATTGGGGCTACCAGTCGCCGCTCAAAACTGCTGACGGTGCTGAGCAATTGGGACTGGTGCCGGACACCAGTAGTAGGTGCAAGCGGCAGCTCTGGCACAGGCTGTGGGTGCAAGTGGCAGCTCCACCACTGGCAGTGGGTGCGAGCTGCAGGTGCTGGCCCTGGCCACCCCTCAGGAACAGGGGGAGGTGGAGAAGTCCTGGGGACGATCGTGGTCAGCAGCCACTCCTCTCACCCGCTGATCATGCCAAGCAATTGGGACAGGCGCCATGCGCCAGCAGTGGGTGCCAGCAGCAGCTCTGGCTCTGGTGCTGGCAGCAGATGCAAGCTCCTGGGAGGACTGTGGCATGCGGGAGCAAAGAATTTTTATAACCATCAGAGGCTCGCCCTGATGACATCAACCAGCGCCCCACCGTGGTCTGGTGCCCCTGCTCACCTGCTCTACCATACCGCCGCCGCAGCTGATGCCCACCTTTTTATGTGCTCTGCCACCTGCTGCCGACAACCCACCATTTCCCATGTGCTCCCCCTCATGGTTAACACACGTTAGCGACCAGTTGTTCGGTTGTTCTGCCTTTTTGTCTATTTGCATATTAGGGTTTTTTATATATAAATTCTTGTGAGAATGGTTACAGTAACAAAGAATATGGATATTTTTAAGTCTTTTGGTAAATATTGCCAGATCTTATCTTTAAATTATAATATATTCCAAAATATGGCAGATAAACCCTCATTTTACGTATCTCTGAGAAATGAAGTCATATAAGTAGAGAGGATCTTTTTAGGAATAATTTTTATATTGGATGAGAAAATGATTTCAGCTCTTCCTTTTTATATAGACAGCTATAAAGAGTATCTTGATTTCAGGGAGCAAACAAAATGTTTTATTGATTCTTGGTATTGTTGGGTTTGAATTTGTAGCTGAGTAACGGGATAGGAATGTCTGACCTAATAATTACCTCTCTGCGTTCTTTTGTTTTTCAGGGCAAAGAGCAGGAACACACGTTTGTTTTTAGGCTGGACCATCCAAAAGCGTGCAAACATTTATGGAAATGTGCTGTGGAGCACCATGCCTTCTTCCGTCTCCGAGGCCCTGTGCAGAAGGGATCTCAGCGATCAGGATTTATCCGGCTAGGATCACGATTTAGATATAGGTTGATGTTAAAAGCTTTCTGCTATATCCTTCACTCTTTCAGAGAGGCCAAAACAGGCCAACCCTCAGTTTAAAGATGTGGTGACTAGGGAAATAAAGTGGCTTGCCAGTGTTTTCGATTGGCCAAAATAAGACAGGAAATTATGTTAAATTTCCAGAATAGATAGGAAACATTATAATGGTGTAATGGATTTTATATCCCTGTTGACCTTTATATTTTAATTAGCCTCCAATTTAAATCCATATAATAGCTTTAAGGCATCTTCATCCAACAGCTGAATACCATATAGAGAAAAGGTATCCTATGCTGAGTGGGAAATTAATTTGGGTAACATTTCTCGTCCTTTATAAACCTGAAATTCCACTATTATTCTAGACTTCTTGTTGGTTGGTTGTAAGTAGGAATATTTTGATTTACCTGAGAGTATATTATTAATTGTGAGTTTTTATCATACCATGAGAATCAGTCAGTACAACTTTAAAGAAGAAGGGTAAATAATGTGGCAAGATAATTCTGTGGGATTCGTTTTATTCTATCTATATTAAAAGTGGGGAGGCATTTTCTTAACAATTTCAGTGGAAATCAAGAACAGTGGGACAATAGTTTTAAATATTTCTGGAACATTATTCTGAAAACTATATTGCAATTAGAAAAAAATCTTGACTTAATTGCACAGTTGCATTGAAGAGAAGGTAGTTCCATAAAAGCACTGACATCTAACTTTTTATTATGTTAGGCGATGTGCATGCTTAAGAAAAAATTATATTTAATTTGTGTGTTGCATATTTTACACAAACCTAAGAGTTGAAAGAATGATGTCACGAGGGAGATATCAAGACTATTCCTAGCAGCGCTTTCCTCAGGATGAAATTCAGGGTGGTTAAAGAAGAATCCCAATGTATACTTTCTCCCATTTATGTGTCTGATTACTGTTGGTCTTAAATTATCTTATTCCTATTAATATCTTATTTATTTTAGTGGGAAAACTGAGTATCAGACCACAAAAACCAATAAAGCAAGAAGGTCAACATCCTTTGAAAGAAGACCCAGCAAACGATATTCTCGGCGAACTCTACAGATGAAAGGTAAATGCTGCCGTTTCAAAGGATTGTTCGTTCTTGGCAGTCCATCGTGTTGATGGTACTGGTCTTGTTCACTTGGGAGGATGTTGTCTGACTCTGAAGTTTGTTAGAGTCAGCTAAAGTACTCTTCATTTATTGAATTTGATTCAGGCATAATCATTTTAATAAAATAAAATACAAAAGGAAAAAGCCTACATGTTTGCTGAGATTAAACTTTATCTTAATCCCAATTAAAACACTGTACCAAGTTTGTGTTCATTTTTTGTTCGTATTAACTATTTTAGTTATTCTGCAGAAAAACATTTTCCTTCCCTTTTTGTCTTATAGATCTCACTCATAATAATGTTTAAAATTCCCTTACGAACTTTTAAAAACATTGATAAGTGATGAATAAATTTTAAGTAAAGATTATGTCAGATGGTATTACAATATTATTAAGGATTCTGTGAAATAAGTTATTAAATAATAAATTTAATCATCACTATATTTACCATAGATACTTGCAAATTCATAAATGTTACTTCTAGTAAATTACTCTAATTATATAATAACAAGCATGGTTTACTTTGACAAAGAAACTAAAACTTGTGTTTGGTTTGAAGTTTAAGTTTGTAGTAAGATACAGATTGAGCCCTGGCTGGTGTGGCTTAATTGGTTGAGCATCGTCCCATGCACTGAGAGGTTCTGGTTCAATTCCCGGTCAGGGCAATTATTGTGGGCTCGATCCCCAGTAGGCCGTATGCAGGAGGCAGCTGATTGATGTTTCTCTCTCCCTGATGTTTCTCTCTCCCTTTTCCTCCCCCCCCCCCTCTCTCACATCAATAAAAACATATTTAAAAAATAAAATATAGACTGAATTTTAAGTATGTTCAATATTGGGCTCATCACCAATTGTCCAGAAACAATTGCCCTGATCTAATGTTTGGCAGTGTCAATTTTTTAAAAATATGATTTATATTTATAATTTTGGTATGTCTATACATTAAATAATATATAGCTATTAATGAAGCCATTTCAATTTGTGATGGTTTAAAACTTGTAAGTTACCTGTTATTTTGAACTGAAAATACTCCATTGTACTCAGCGCACTCTAGAAGGCTTGCTGATGGTTTTGTTTTCAAAGAAGAGAGAAACGCTTATTTTGCTACTTAAAAAATGGAAGTAATTGCCATATTGACTTTAATGATCTGAAATGAAGGTTTTTAAATCTATGGCTGGGAGCCATGGCTTACAATACATTTAGTCCAGACTTGCTTTTATGAACAGTGATGCAGTTTACCATGTAAGAGGAAAACTAATAGAACTTTTTTTTTTTTTTTTAATTCTGTCAGCTGGTCCAGCAAAACCTGAAGAACTCAGGTGGGTAATTTCTTGCATCTTAGGAATTAACATAGAATTTTTAAAATTTATGTAGTTGCTATCATTAATTGAACAAGTATTTTGAAGATCTATTAAAGTTTTTAAATTGTCACTAAGCATTTGGGAATAGACACATAGTGCCAGACAGAAAAAAATAACACAGTTTAAAGAAATAAAAAGTCAGGTGGGTGTGGATATGCTATTTATAATGAGGATGACATACATTAGTTATTGGTATGTGACTGAGGATTTAAAGATGAATAAATTACAGTCCTTGCACACAATGCATTCAAAGAAAGGTTGATTTGCAGATAAGCAATTAATTTTATTTGTGGGATAAATTCCACTTTGTCATGGTGTATAATCCTTTTATTACATGTTGCTGTATTTGATTCACTAATATTTTGTTGTGGAGTTGTCTTTATTCATCTAACAGTGTTTCCCAAATTTTTGATATATGTGTACCCCTTCTATAATTTTCATAACGCTGAGTACCCCTTGTACTCATGAGAACGTAGAATTAGGCGCAGCTAAGCACGGTGCAGTGCATATCCCCACCAAACTCCGGTGCAACGTGTACCCCCACCAAACTCTTCCCGTACCCCTGGGGGTACGCGTACCACACTTTGGGAAACACTGATCTAAAATATAGGTTTGTAGTTTTCTTGTAATGTCTTCACCTGTTTTTGGTATCAGGTATCTGGCTTCACCAAATTGAGGTGGGAAATGTTTCCTTCTCTCCTATCTTTTGGAAAGAGTTTGTAAAGAATTGGTATTCTTTAAAATGTATGGTAGAATTCACCATTAAAACCATCTTGCTTGGTTTTTTTCTTTGTATGAAGTTTTAAAATTTCAAATTCAATCTCTTGTTATTGGTCTATTCAGATTTCATTTTGAGCCAGTTTTGAAGCTTATGTTTTTCTAGAATTTTTTCATTTCATTTAAGTTATGTAATTTGTGGCACACAGTCGTTCATATTATTCACTTTTCCTTATTATTACACTAGAGGCCTGTTGCACAAAATTTATGCACGGGTAGGTTCCCTAGGCCTGGCCGGTGATCAGGACCAATCTGTGGGAAGACTGGCAGGGCGATCGGTGGTGGGGAGAGGGGGCCTGCAGGCTGGGAGCAGCTTCTGCAGGCTGGGAGCAGCCCCCTGGTGGTCAGTGCACATCATAGCGACCTGTTCTGCAGTTCGGTTGATTTGCATATTATGCTTTTATTACATAGGAAGGTTGTTAGTGATGCCCCATTATTCATTTTTTAAAATCCTTACCTGAGGATATATTTTTCTTGATTTTTAGAAAGAGCGAAGCATCAATCAGTTGCCTCCATACATGCTCCAACTGGGAAACAAACCCAAAACCTAAGTATATGTTCTGACTGACAATCAAACCTTCAACCCCTTGGTATGCCAGCCAATGCTCTAACCACTGAGTCACAGCTACCAGGACAAGTTTGTCAGTTTTGTTAACCTTTTCAAAGAACAGCTTTTGGTTTCATCAATTTTTCTCTATAATTTTATATAAATCAATATATATATTATTGATTTCAGAGAGGAAGGGAAAGGGATAGAAACAGAGAAACATCAGTGATGAGAGAGAATCATGAGCCGGCTGCTCCTGCATGCCCCGCTACTGGGGATTGAGCCCGCTACCCAGGCATGTGCCCTTGGCCGGAATCAGACTTGGGATTCTTCAGTCTGCAGGCCGATGCCAAACTGGCTAGGACTATTTTATAATTTTTTACTCTGATAGATTATTTCATTTCCTCTGCTTGCTTTAGGGTTAATTTGCTCCCCTTTTTCTAGTTTCTTAAAGGTAGAAGATTAGATATGAGATCTTTATTATGTTTTTTATTTTTTTGGTTAATCCTCATCTGAAGATATTTTTCTATTGGTTTTTAGAGAGAATGGAAGGGAGTGAGGAGGAAGAGAGAGAGAGAGAGAGAGAGAGAGAGAGAGAGAGAGAGAGAGAGAGAGAGAGAGAGAGAAGAGAGAGAGAGAGAGGTGTGTGAAAGAGACACATCGATTGGTTGCTTCCTGCAAGAGCCCCAATCGGGGCTAGGATTAAATTGCAACCCAGATATATATTTCTGTAGACCTTGTTCTCATACTTTCCTTTATTTCTTTAGATTTGATTTCTTTATTTTCTGAGCATATTTAAAATAATTGATTTAAAGTGTGCATTGCTGAGAAAGAGTTCATTTTTTTGGCTGCACCAGCCTGGAATAGAGCTTCCACACAATGAGCTTGGGGAAATGGGAAAGGGGAGCAAATTGTGGCTAAACTGCCAGGCTTGGCTCTTGAGAATTAGAAGATTTTCTTGAATAAATGTTTCTCCACTTGATATATGCCTTTTGATGATTTAAAAAAAAATAATTGTCAATAGCTAAATCTTTGTTTTACTGGGGAGAGGAAGCTCAACCCATCATTCTAGAAGTCCTACTTCTGATGAAGCAATAAATTCTAATAGTATATATTACATTATATAGTTTCAAATAATGCTTCTCAACCTTGAGGTGCATCAGTTTTCTGGAATCCCTATTAAAGTATCAGGTTCAGGACATTAAAATGTATTTCTTTTTAAAATTTGTGTACACTGATTATGGTCAGCCTCACCTTGGGATGTCTTTAGTTGTTGGGTTTTTTTGTTTGTTTGTTTTTCACCTAGAAAGCTATGCTGTGATTATTGATTCATCACAAAAGCAGTCTGCTTTTTTAAAGGTATCCCTGAAATTTTTTTAGCTGTTGGTTATTTTGTTTTCCTTGGAATTACATATAACCAGTGCTGTCAAGATACTGGTAGAGAAATGTTAGAGGTGTTCTGTATTTTTTAAACTTTTAAAAAATTTTTTTGTTTTGTTTTGTTTTGTTTTGTTTAAGAGATCATGTCTTGCTTTCCCGAAAGGGAAACTGGGACAGAATATTAGATCTTAAAGAACATAACCTGGTGAAGTCAGCAGAAATATAAACAAAACATTCAAGCAATGATATGTATTAATAATTGAAAAATTAAGTCTTTTATTATGTAAGAGTTTATCATTCTTTACAGTTTTTTTGATATACACATTTCTGACTAGAAAATGGGTGACTATAGTTTTCTAAAATTAAAATTAATTTAACTTTAATAATGAATTTTTTTTCTCGAGTAATGAACATATTAGAAATGGGATATTTAAGTGGTGATACTTTATTACTTTTTTATTAGAATAAACTTCTAGAAATGAAAGTGGTCGTTTGTGGAGGAGGAAGAGGCATTCAGCTCTCCTGACTGAAGGTTACTCAGCATTACTCAGTAGAGCTTGAGAGCCTGAGCTTGGACTGGCATGAATGCCCTTTTAGTCTTGCCCTTGTAGTTCTGTTTGAATGAATAGTTTTGCTTCAGTGAACCATGGAAAACAGTACTGTTTGAAAAAGCAAAACTATTTGACCCAAAAAGTTTCTTGACCTTGTACTGTGCCAGTTTGAGTAACAAATTTTTAAATTGGCTCATGTTAGTCATTTTACTTGTACTATTTTATCTTCTATTTTCTTGTGAGTCTTGACTAACAATATGAAGTATCTTAAGAGGTGACATTTTGAATGATCACATTTTTTCTACAGGCTTAGCATAGAATTTTTCAGACAGAAAAGAGGAAAAGAAGAAGGTGAGGAGAAGATGAATAGAGGTGGTATAAAGCAAAAGGTATCAGTTATTGCAGGTGATCCTTTAAAAGGGGAGCTTAGACTATGTCAGTAGTGAGAAGTGCTCCTACTTTTACATTAGTGGAGGTGAAAGAATATAATTATGAGAAAATAGTACTTTCAACATTTCAAACTGTTTGAAAACAAAGCTCTGATCAGTCAACGTAAGTTGTTTAAGTACTTTTTCCTCATGTTGTTACTCATCTTTTATCCTTCACTTCCTGGGGTTATTCCCAGTTTAAGGAAAAGCTCCAGAATTTCTGTACCAATCAGGTGGGATCAGATTTCATTAATATTTGGGATTATTGGTTACTTAAACCAACATATAATGTACTCTGAAAAGAGCAACATTAGTAGTAGTAAAAATAACTCATGCCTTGGCAACAGATCTACATTAAACAATATTTTTTGTTGTTTTTTCCAGTTCATTTTATCAGTGTTCTTTGTGCTTTGTTATTAATTAATTTAATATTCCTAATAGTTTCATGCAAATGAGGAACCTGAAATTCTGAGAGTTATAGCTAGTGCTGTGGCTTAGATTTGAATCCAGGCAATGGTAGTGCAAATTCTGGTGACTCAACTTATATTAGAGATGTAATTAATTTTAAAACAGCACGAAATGGCCTTGGACGAGTGGCTTCGTTGGTTGGAGCATCATCCTGTCCACCTTTATATCCTGGTCAGGGCATATACTTAGGTTGTGGGTTTTATCCTGGTTGGAGTGCATATAGGAACAACCGACCAATGTTTCTCACATTGATGTTTCTCTCCGTCTCTCCCCCTTCCTCTCTCTAAAATTAATTAAAAAAAATATCCTCGGGTGAGGATTAAAAAAACAAACAAACATAAAATAACTTACTTCATCACTCAGCCTTTTAGCAAGACTTTTTTATTTGTGAGTTCTTTTTATTTTTTAATCCTCACCAGAGGATATTTTTTCCCATTGATTTCTAGAGAGTGAGTAGTAGGATGGGGGGAGGAGGAGGGGGGGGGGGAGAGAGAGAGAGAGAGAGAGAGAGAGAGAGAGAGAAAATTCAACGTGAAATAGACACATCGATTGGTTGCCTTCCATGTGCACCCCTACCAGGGCTGGGGATCCTGCACCTGAGGTATGTGCCTTTGACCAAGAATCAAACCTGCAACCCTTCCATCTTTGGGCCGATGCTGTATTCACTGGCTAGGGCATGTGAGTCCTTTTTAAGTCCTTTCATCATCAGATAGTTTTTGTTTCGCTTTTATTCCTCTAAGAAAGGCTCCTGGATGCTGTAGTCAGAGTTTGTTTGTGATTGATAAGCTTTGCCTATTTCCTTTCATTAGAAAGACATCTTGGCTGGGTATAATATTCTTGAATATTGTTATTGGGAAGTCTGTGCCAACCTGATACTAATAATAATTGGATTTTAAATCTCCTTTGGGTAACTGAAATATTCTTTACTTGTCCTCAAGAGTCAATAGTTTAACAATAAAGAGCTGAATGTATTTAATTCTGTATCATTTTTCTGGAACACAGTGATCATTAAATCTTATTTTTTAAATGATTTTATGTTATTTTGCATGAATATGCATTTAAGAAGCATTCTTTTTTTTAATTACTTTTTTAGACTCCTCACTTGATATTTTTTCCATTGATTTTTAGAGAGAGTGGAAAGGACAGGGAAGGAGGAAGAAAAGAGCGGGGGGGGAGGGGGAGGAGAGAAACATTAATGTAAGAGAGACACTGATCCCAACCAGGGCCAGGGATCAGACCTGAAACCCAGGTACATGCCCTTGAACAGAATCAAATCAGAGACCGTTCAGTGCACAGACCAACACTAATCACTGAACAGCACTGGCACTCATTAAATCTCTCATTACTTTATGATTTTCAAGGAACTTCTTTAATAACTTTGAACAAAATTTTTGTTGCCTTAGTTGAATTCTTTACTTTAGAATACTAATTATGTTTATGCTAGAGGGTCTGAAAGTATCCTCTCTCTCCTTCATTTTATTGTGGTATTATTTCCTCTTTGAGTTCCTCATTGAATGTTCTTTTTTTTTTTTTTTTTTTTTTAATAGCAGCTGTTCTGAGTTTTCCTATTTATTTTGTTGAATTATAGCTTTAGGTTTTTTAAGTGTTTTGTGAGGGGCAGTGAAGAAAATAAGTGAAATTAAAAATTTAAAAACAATAAATCATTTGGAGGGAAAGGTATACAGAGAAGTTTCTAACTTTATACTAAGGCCTTTTGAGTTATAAAATGCTGAGCTGTTGCTGACACTGAAAAATCTTGAAAGGGTAGGACTATACCAAAGAAGTGACAGATACGTTTATGTAGGTATTGGTGCTTAATGCCTTGAATTTAAAGCATCTTTATTTTGTCATCTTTGGGATATATTGTCCAGTGAATAAACAAGATTAGTGGTATATCTAAAATACATTTAATACATCTACAAAAAACACAATTAAAATACATGGAAATACCAAATAAGCAGACTATAGACAAGCAAGTGTTTGCTTATAAAAGCAAATGTTTTCTGGGCACCTTACATTTTTTGTTTTAAGCAACAGTAATTTTTTTCTTTATTTGAAACAAAATTAATGTGTTTAAAAATATAGCTACTTTTATTGTCATCTGACAACCTGAAGCCCTGTACCAGTATATGATTTTTAATAGATTTTAATGTATTTCCCCCCTTACAGTGTTCACAGTAATGTTTCAGCTCAGAGTAATGACTCTCAACAGGTAAGTCTTCTTAATATTAAGTTTCTAAAGCACTAAAACACTGTACTTACCCGTATTTTTCGGACCATAAGACGCACCAGACCATAAGACACACCAGTTTTTAGAGAAGGGAAATGAAGAAAAAAAGATTCTGAAACAAATAGTGTCCTAAAATATTTTATGTGCATTAAAACCCAACATCACAGTCATAAACACATGTAATCAACCCTGTAAAGTAAACAGCAGCATTTAGAACCATTTTAGAGCCGGGCAAGCAACACAGAGACCACACAGAGCCGGGCAAGTAAAAAAACTTTTTTTTTAAAGTATATGTGTAGGCTATATTTGGACCATAAGACGCAGGGACTTTTCCCCCCCAATTCTGGGGGGGAAAAAGTGCATCTTATGGTCCGAAAAATACGGTAATTGTTATAGAAACTAATATTTTATTAATTGAATTTCATAGTGGTATAACTGGAAGAATTTTTTATTTTATCTCTAAAGTGGCTTAGTAATGTGAAACCCTCCTTTATTTTCTCTAAGGTGTTGTGAATAGAACAGGTGCTCTGTAAAACTTTCTGTTTCTGTAAATCCTATAAAATGAATCAAATGTTAATATTCAGTTACTATCTATCTTCAAGGTGACATATAACAGACAAGCATTTATTTACATTATATTTGTTAACTCTGTATCAATAGATAGTATTCCATTTTAATGTTCTTTTAATTGGTGAAGGGATCCTTTAAGCAAGATAAATGATTTTTATAACTTGTGTCCAAAGGCTTGGGGTATGAGATCTACTCCGCTGGTGACTTCTTCCATTCCCTCTGGCCCCTTGCTGGTGGAGACGGGGAATCTTCCAAGGAGTCCTGGAACAGACCAGCATGACAGGAAATGGTTTGTTAGCTTCTTAAGCCAAAAGAAAATATTGCTTGCTTAATGGTATTATAAGTTTCCAGCTATAACTGTAGAGTACTTTAAATGATTGAAAGCAAACTATTCATATTTGTAAGCTGAAAAGAGGCATACTATTAAGCAGTTACTGGGATGGGAAAAATAAGAGCTGTGGATGAAGAAGCTCGGGAGTGCAGTTGTCTAAATTGAGACCATAGACAGCTCTCCTCGTTTTGGTTAGCATGTTCTGAGAGTTTGATGCGGGGCGGGGGGGGGGAGGGGGGGGTGTGTGTGACGACGACGACGGTCTGTTAAAAAAGATTTCAATGATAGTCAATAGGACCTTTTTCTAAATCCTATAAGGAAAATATGTTTGTTACATGTTGTTCCATACAACATGGTGCTACCCTTTGGATGTGTTTTCTTCTTTAAAGACTGAATAAAAGGCATAAGGGAAACATGATTATAGTCCAATAAAACAAAGCATGAAATACTCCTGATGAGAGGGAAGAGATTTCATTTGTTTAGATTTCCAGGGTTGTTTATTTATTTATAATATTTTTTTTAGGTTAATAGTAAATATACAAATATGGATACTTTGTGGCTTATTGGGTTAATCTGTGGGGTTCATTTCCCCCCAATTAAATGTATGTGGCTTGGAGGCGCTCTTTGGAAATTATCTGACCGGTCACGTTGATTGCATCATCTTTGCAAATTTTGTGTCTATTTATGAAATGAACTTTAATTCATAGGATTTTTCTCTCTCTTTTTTTCTTGCTCTTAGTTTTACTACCTGAAATCTATTGAGTTTCTGTGGTGATCTCAAGGTTTTGGTCAGCTTTCTGTGCAACCAGTTCTTCCTTCATGGTGGTGGGTCCACAGTGGTTGGTGATCATTTTCAGACTTTCCTGTGTAATTGTGTTTCTCTGTTATTTTGGCTTAACTAACTGCAAGGTGCTTTGCTCTTGATGGTTGGGCATATTTTTACAGTTCAAATAACCTGATTAGTTTCTGAAATTGAGGGAGTCTACCCTTTATTTTTTATTTTTTATTTCTACTTGAGAGTATGGTGGGGGGGGCTTTTGTGTGTGTGCACGTGGGCACAACACACTTAAAGTATGAATAGTGAGGCTTCTAAATGTCAAATTGTAATTTTTAGTTTTTTAAGCCATTAAGAAGAATTTTTTTCAATATCTTACTGAAAACAAGGCTCCAACAAGCAGCTATGTTTCATCTCTTTGGTGTTACCACCAAGGCCAGAAAACGTAGTGCTTCTGGGATTTCAACTATAAAAGAATTTTCTTAATACATGCTTACCTTTTATATTTGTGTGGAACATGAGCCTGATTTCTTTGCATCCTGTATTGTAACATTAAATATTGAGGTGTCCAACTTTTATGCATACGTATTTAAATCTAGTTAATTAGTTCCTTTGGTGCAGCCTTTATAAAGAGAGAATATTGAATCTGAGCATATTGACTTAGAAGAAAAATGAAAAATTTGGAGCTGTGTGTTTTTTATGTAATTGTGTTGTGATCTCTTTTGCTAAAATGGAGTAAAGTGGTGATCCCTAAAACCTAATCAGCCTCAGTGTATGTCAACAGTGGCACAAAAATAATGCAGAACTGATGTGTCTTGGTGTTAATGGACTCCCTAGCCCTAATTTAAAATGCATTCCATATTTCTTTCTTTGTTTCTGCATGCTTTGATTCTTAATACTTTTAAATGACTATAAAAGTCCTCCTTTAGAAAGTGATACATAAGTAACATTTAGAAATGCTCCCTAGGTTTAACAGTTGGGCAGAGTAATGGACTATTTTCTGTTTCTGGCCAAGTTTTAACTAATTTCATTTAAACCTACTCCCTATTCATTTCTGTAGCTTTTTCTTCCCAGTGTCTTGTAAATGACACCATTATTGCAGTGAATGATTTAGCATAGCATTAACTTAGAATTATCCAATAAGTATCACCCTTTGAGATACAATTTATCTTAAATATTTAAACCATTTATAAAAATTTGAATAATATTTGGAAAATCTTGCATATATAGGGAGAACATAAACTTAATTTAATGTCCTAAATTTTCAAAGACCCTATATTGAGGGTCATGAATTTTATGGGTTATATCTAATGAACAAATTTATTCCAGTTGAACCGAAGATGATTTTATTGTAAAAAACTTTTAGCCAGTTTTTTTTTTTTCCAGTTTTCCTATGGAAATGTAATGAATATTCATATTTTGGTTGAGTTAGAAAAAATACTATATTTAAATATCTTTATATGTCTTTTATAATTGGAGTTATTTTTTTTTTCTTTATAGTTATCTTAAGTATATGCTGCCCTTTTTGTTCATGTCATAAAACCCTGATTTTCTGAACCTTGGTAAATGTTTTCTTTCTACTGGAGGACTCTGACCATTTCTAACCAGGAACTGCTTGTGTGCATGTTTCACTCTCATAGTTCTCTAGGCCTGTTCTATAGCACTGTGTGTAAAAGGCATCTAATGCAGTTACTCAATCTATTTCTTGGAGGGGGCTTCTAATATCACGTTATCTGTACCTATTGAATTTCATTCTCAGCTCCTGTGAACTTCGATTATAGAAGAAATATAAGTTCTCTTGTTAGTTGGGAACATCGATGTAAAATTACATAGCCTCTGAGCATAGATTTAAAAACAAAAACAAAAAAACACCTCATTCTGAATTTTATTTTGTGGATTTCACTTAATTTGTGAGATCACAAGTTTGGGGAATAATTTTCACAATTGCCCTTTTTTATATGTGCCTTTGTCTTTATGTAGAATTGCACTATGACATATTTTAACTAAGTTGAGTATAAATATTATTTCTTATTAGAACCTCAAACATCATTTCTGCCTTGATTTTGATAGCAACATCAAGGACAGATACAGAGTGTCTTGCTCTCTATGAAATTTTTTCTTTATTTAATTCACTTAACAGACTGATCAATTATACATATTTTCATATTTACATTTTCCACTACATGTAACTTTGTGGGATTTCCCACCTTTTTTATTTTTTAATGTGTTTGCATGGAGATGTTGATAACTGCTTGTAGCAGTGGTGCATGCTGGTCATTCTCTTTTATTACCTCTTACTCATCAATTTTCTCCTATTCCTATTGACTAACTGTGCTCCCCTCCCACTCCCCAACCATCCAGGCTCTCTGCTGCCAGTGACTGCTGCCAACGTGGTGGAAACCAGTGGAACACAAGGGCCTTATCCCCGCCCCAGCCTGTTCATAGAAACTACACTGACTTTGTCCATGAGCACAATGTGAAGAATGCAGGAGTCCATCATGATGTTCGTTTTCCCAGCTATGCAGCCATGACTGATATATGAGTGTTAAGCCTCTTAGGCCTTGGGACTCTTTGTTGTGCAAGTTGATGGTATTTGTTCTCTGGTGTTTATTGGGGACTGATCATATTAGGAGAATTTGGGAGAAGTTATTTTATATTGAGTTACTAGTCATGTGGTGGTGTTTGTAATGGAATTCTATGGAAGGGAAAAGGAACTGAAGAAGCTATATGCCATCAATGATAATGACATGTTTTTGTGTTGAAAGGGCATGTATATCGTAATTTTAGAAAGGTTTTTCATGATTTTAACATATTAACGTATCACTCATAAGATGTCCAAGAGAAGGTTTGTGTTTGTGAACAAGCTGCCCATTTTCACCCCATTCCTTGCCATCCAAATTTAAGTTAAAAGAATTGGACACATTAAAGGCACACAAAAGGAACCATGTTCTGGCACAATATATCAGTCTTTAGTGATTTTTTCCCCCCCAAAATGACCATTACTCATGCTTTAATTTTAGTTGTGTCTAAGATTTTATACTTTCAATTAAGGGTTTTTATTTAAAATACTTATTTTTTAATAAACAGGTATTTTAATTTATTGAAAGGTCTAGAAATTACATTAGTAATGTGAATCATGTAGGGAGATAACTAAATGGTTACTTTTGCATCATTAACTACTTAACCAATGGTTAACTGAATAGTTCTATTACTACTGAATGGTGGTACAAAATGGAAATATTATTTACTTTTGTCTTTTCAATTTTCTCTTTTATCTCATGTATCTGAAAGATTTCCCAGATTTGCAATAGCCATATAATCTGGCCCTCTAAAACCTTTAAAATAAAAGTCTGAAGCCAAAAGTATATCACTTTTAAGTGGATTGGATATATTACTATATTTGATCCTTTATGAACTTCAAAGTACAATTATTCAAGCTTTTTGTTATAATTCATAGAGGCAAATTAACGAAAAAAAAGTACATTTCTGATGTAATGGGAACTGATGTAAGGGAAGCAATTCTTTTATTTTTTAACAGTTTTTAATTTTAACAAAATTTTTAAACTTTTAAACTATGTATATAGCAATTTGAAGATATATTATAATTTGAGAATTTATAATACTTCAAGATAATGAACTTCATTTTAAACAGCCTAACTGGTTTACCATCCTGCTCACCTCAGAGGTCAGTCTTATCCCTCTTTGTTAGGGAAGGTAAAGCTCTCAGAGGGCTTTATTAGTGGCCTGTTGGTTGCAAATATCATATAACTTGTTAATAGAAGACATAAGTTAGAAGAACTAAATAATATTTAGGTAATGAAATGTATATACAATCATATATGTATATGCCATGGATGCTCCAATTATTCTATGGAGCATCCTGTAAATATGAACAGATTCATGTATTTAGCCTTGCTTTACTGCTTAAGTTTGTCATCATTTAGGTTACTTAAAAATAGCCACTAATCCTATTTTAGATTATGTAGTGCAGATTATTATCTCTTAAAAGAAAGGAATTTGAATCATAACATTTTAAGTACTGAAAGCCTGGTTTGTGCCATTCAAGAAACGACTTCATGGGTGTGAATGTGATTAAGAACCTATCATTTCTATAATATAAGCCACAGAGGTATAATAATAACAAAACTTGTCTGGCCTTTTACAATAGAAAGTCCTAAGATTTGACTTCTTTGACTTTAAAATTAATCATCCTTGTAGGATTCTTAGTAGAATCCTAACTTTGGGAAATATGGGAGAATTGTAATTGAAGAGCAAAATCTTCAGTATATATCAAAAGTGGTCATTTCTATATTTATAGTTTGAGTTAATCAGTACTGTTATCTTTAAGTCAGGGGTCCTCAAACTTTTTAAAGTGGGGGCCAGATCACGGTCCCTCAGAGAGCTGGAGGGCCGGACTATATGAACTACTAATTCCTACTGTAACACCTCGGCTGCGCTCACTGCCCAAAAAACCTGGCGGGCAGGATCAGACTCCTCTGCGGGCCGCATGTGGCCCGCGGGCCGTAGTTTGAAGACCCCTGCTTTAAGTGATTGAAAAAATCACATCATGTTTTTCTTTCTTTGAAATCCTTCTTATATAATAGTTCATTTTAAATTCCTGATAATAGAAACTAGGTTGGAGGGATGATGGGAAGAGAAGGCAGCAAAGAGGGTAGGGGAAGTCAAGGGCTAAGTCTGGGTGTTAGTGGAAGCAAATTTATCTATGTTACACAAGTTCCCATATGCTCTAGGATTTCATAACAGATATTGTGGTTACTTCTTTTTTGCTACTGAGAATTTTAAGATAGATATTCATGTTTCTAGAGCCATGAAGAATTAATAGGTAGCTCCACCTAAATTAAATTGTAATCAGCCTATTTATATGCTTTTTCTTTTTAAGCCTCACCGAGGATATTTTTTCCATTGATTTTTTTTTTTTTTTTTTTTTTTTTTTTTTTTTTTTAAGAGAGAGTAAAGGAGAGGGAGAGGATGGGAGAGATAGAAACAGCCATGTGAGAGAAATAGTTTGGTTGCCTTCTGAACACACCCTCGCCGGGGCAGGGATCAAGCCTGCAACTCAGGTATGTGTCCTTGACTGGGAATCAAACCTGTGACCCTTTGATCCAAGGGACGATGCTTTAACACTGGCCAGGGCTATCCTCTGCATTTTATTGTGCCTAAAAAGTCAGTGATCATACATCCTTTTGACCAGGGCGGGCCATCACCACAGAAGTTCAGGATCATGTGATTCAACTTCCATGTCCCGGCTAATTTTATTTAATATAACGAATTTTTACATCTTAAGTTAGTTTGGTTAAGTTTCAACCTAATGGTTATAGAGAGAAAAACTTAAACACAGCAAAGCTAGTGAGTGATCTTCACACTTTCACACATGAAAATAAACAAGGCTTTAAAATAAAGATTATTTCTTTTGCTAGTAAAAACAGTTCAAAGGAGTTTCTTTCTGATTATAATTTATCCTTTCTACCTTGATAGTATAATCATAGATATACATTTAAATGAATTTATAGAGAAGAACAAACTATATGTATATAATATGTCTGTATTTTAAAAAGTAACTAGTATACAAACATTCTTTTTTCGTTGAATTTATTGGGGTAACACTGGTTAATAAAATTATACAGGTTTCAGGTATACAATTCTATAATACATCATTTGTATATTGTATTGTTGACCACCTCAAATCAAGTCTTTCCATCACCATTTATCCCCCTTTACCTTCTACACCACCTTCCCTCCACTACCCTCTGGCAAGCACCATACTGTTGTCTGTGTCCATGAATCTTTTTTCCCTTTGCTTAATCCCTTCACCCTTCTCACCCAGCCCCTAACACCCTCCCTTCTGTTAAACATTCTAATATTGTAATATCTTCAGTATAATGTAACTCATCTTTTTTTTGAGGGGAGGCTTTTTAAAATTTATTTAAATTATTAACCCAGAAAAATGTTATATACTTGGGTGAATCTTTATTGTTTAAACTATCCATGATGTAATAGGTGCCATGTAAATATGTCAAGATATAGAACTGAAGTGTCTCCTGAATGGAGGATGGGGAAGCAGCTTGTTTCATAGGATAAAAAAATTAGTTGAGCTTTAATTATGGTAGTTTCTCTTATTTAGTAGATTTTTGTATATTTACTTGGTTGGGGCACTAATAGTTATTTTGATTATCAACCTTCCCTTGTCACTTTCATTTGCCCTGATGTCATGCATTTCATCTTACAATCTTGCCAAAACAGAAAAACACATGGAGGGTGTAAGGAGTGGAGGAGTAATATGTCTTTGGGTTTCAGGAGGAAGAATGTGGAGATGGTTGGCTTCACAGGTGTAAGAAGATTAATCCTCAACTTTTATCTCTTTTACTTCTGTATGTATTCACAGATGTAAGACTGAAAAAGTTGAAGATTATTGATTGCCCCACATTTAGCACAGCATTTTAAAATTTTATTATTTATTTATTTATTTTAGCACAGCATTTTTTTTAATCCCCACCTGAGGAGTTAGGATATTTTTTCTATTGATTTTTAGAGAGAGTGAGTGGAGGAAGTCAGGAGGGGAAAAGAGAGAGACGGGGGAGAGAGAGAAACATGGATGTGAGAGAGAGACATCGATTAACCTCCTGGATTGGTTGCTTCCTGCTTGTGCCCCGACTGGGATTGAGGATTGAACCTGCAACCGAGGTATGTGCCCTTGGCTGGGAATTGAACCCATGACCCTTCAGTCTGAGGGCCGACACTATAATCACTGAGCCAAACCGGCTGGGCTAGTGCAGCATTCTCTGATGGTAGAAGAAGGGATCGTTTGAACCATTGTACTTTGTTGGGACATACTCTTCATTTCTAAAACATAGTTCATTGTCTGGCTGGTGTGGCTCAGGGGTTGAGCATCGACCCATGAACCAAGAGGTCACTAGTTCAGTTCCTGGTCAGAGCACATGCCGGTGTTTCGGGCTTGATTACCCAGTGAGGGGTGTGCAAGAGGCATTTGATCAATGATGTTTCTCATCGATGTTTCTCTCTCTCCCTCTTGCTTCCTCTCTTTCTTAAAATTAATAAACATATATAAAAAATAAAACAGTTCATGGCTTTGAAAGACCATTATTTTTTGTCTTAGGCTTTGAATATTGGGTTTGAAAATAATATCAAGTTCATTAATTTATTTTCTATCTTTGTATGGGGTGCATTGCAGTATACATGGATTTGCAAAAATAAAAGCCATCTTGTACCAATAACAATCTCTTTACCACCACATACTTACTTTATTTTAATATAAATTATATCACAATTTAATATAAATTACTCTTTGCTTCTGGAATTTTTGGGAATGCATATGGGATGCTTTTACATAAGAGATAGAATTTGAAGTGGCTTTTGAGGTGCAGAAACCTCTGTCTCTGTCTCTGTGCCTTTTCCTGCGCCTCCGTGTGCCTCTGTATAAAATGGGATTTCTCATATTCTTTGTAGATACTCTGGATCATGTGAATTAGGTATAATATCCCTCCTCAGCTCCCTGCTTTGAAGGACATATAATGTTCCCATCCTTTGTTTATATAAATTAACTCTTACTTTAGTCACATGAAGTCATTGTGAGAATTTTGTCTTGCTTAGTTGACATTAACCTTGGTATAGACACTAGAACGTGAAGCATGTCACTTTAAATAGAAAATACTATGTCATGTAACTTCATTGCTAAGGCATAATACACTTTACTTGCTTTGAGCTCTTTGTAATATTAGCCTTTTCAGAGAATTAGTGAAGAGAAAATATCAAAATAAATTGGTGAACGGAAAAATAATTACTTTTTTTAAATGATACATTTTTATTTTTATACTGAAACAGGAAAACACATGTTCCTGTTTTTCTTATAGGGATTGTTCTCACAAATTTTTTATTAGATATTACCTAAGCCTCTGTGTTCCTAACAACAAGCTGTGGCCTTAATTGTAGGTGCTTGAGTGAACTTTTTACAGTTTGTTCCTGAAAACTGGCCAGCACTTTGTTTATGCTGGCATGGAGCAGAGAACAGCATTCTCTGAGGAGTGTGACTGCAGACTCCCTTGTGGTGCAATAAACCTGTACTTCCTCCTCTTCCAAACAGGTTCTGCAGCTGCAGATCTTATTTTCTGTTGTTGAGGAAATTTTTATTTGTTTTGTTTTTAACTAATTTTAATAAAGAAAGAAGAAATGAGATATGCCAGTATATGGTTACGATTTGATAGAAGTTGCAGATTCCTTAATGAAGGTCTAATTTATTGATTGGTTATTGTAAACATTAAATTAATTTAAATTAGGTGTGGAATAAAAGAAAAGAATGAAAGATAAGAGATGATAATCGGAAGGCAATTTCTGTCCTGATTTGCCTTGTGGAACTAGCCAGAGAATTAATGGAAAACATCCAGGATTTAAATTACCACTAGAATATATACCATTACACAAAAGAGTTTCTTTTTCTTTTTTTTAAATATACTTTATTGATTTTTTACAGAGAGGAAGGGAGAGAGATAGAGAGCTAGAAACATGGATGAGAGAGAAACATCGACCAGCTGCCTCTTGCACACCCCCTACCGGGGATGTGCCCTCAACCAACGTACATGCCCCTGACCGGAATCCAACCTGGGACCTTTCAGTCCGCAGATCTACGCTCAACCACTGAGCCAAACCGGTTTCGGCACAAAAGAGTTTCTTATAACAAAGCTATGTTTGTAGCCCAGCCATTAGCTTTAGGGATTATCTTATATAATGAAAGGCTATTATGTAAATTGTCCCTTGGACCAGGAGTTTGACCAGGGGGCAGGGTCAGCCAGCCAACCTCCTGAGGCCCCTCCCCCTAGCCATCCCCGCCCCTACCCTCGATTGTGCTCCTCAACCCCAATTGAGGGCATGGCTGGCCAGCTAACCTCCCCTCTCCCTGGCTGGCCTGGCCCAATTGTCTGCAATTGGAGCTGGCCGGCTGGACCACGCCCACGCATGAATTCATGCACCTGGCCTCTAGTTTAATTATAAACTCTCTAGGAGTTTAGAGATAAAACATACATTAACAATTTACATTAATTCTGAGGGGCAATATCAGCAAAACCTTTAAAAGTCTTTAGGAAGAGCTGGGAAATATGGGTACTGAAGAATATCCAGGTTATCACTAATAGGAACTTCACAGACTTTATTGGAGCAATAACAGTTAAAGATAATTTAAGTGCAATGGGAAGATATTAAATGTCAGCCTGAGGAGTTTGGATTTGGTAAGGAAACCTGGATTAATCTTTGCAAGTTTTTAAATAAGAGATTTTGGGCAACTTATACTGATTCTTTTTTTTTTTTTTTTTTTTTTTTTTAATCACCTCATTATTTGTTGAATACCTACCAGAGTATCTCCTTATTCTTCACTTCCTTACACTTAGTCACAATTACTTTTTTGTAGGTACCCTCAAACTTCTTGACCCTTTCCCTGTTGTGCACATTTTGTTAAATATACCTCTCTACTGTGCGAGCAGTATAGGTGGTGAATGTGAAATGCAACATTGTTAAATGGTTTCACTTTAAATCTAGGCCTCTAAGTTCAAGTAGGCCTTCAATGCTGCCTGAAATCCTATCACATTTCCTTTATTCATTCTATGAATAAAGGAAATTGTAAATTTCCTGGCTCCGTCACTCCTCACTTTTCACTTTCTACTCCTCTCAGTTAATGACCTTGCTTCCAAGGTTTTATTGAGAAAATAAGCAACCGGAAGAGATCTTCTGTACACCCACCATCTTCTTAACATATTTCCAGTTGGTCAGAGATGCTCTTTTTCCTTTCCTTTGCTCTAGGTCAGTGATCGGCAAACAGAGCCAAATATCAACATTACAACGATTGCAGTTTCTTTTGAGAGCCCAGTTTTTAAACTTCTAACGCCACTTCAAAACAGACTCGCCCGGCCGTGGTATCTTGTGGAAGAGCCACACTCAATGGGCCAAAGAGCCGCATGAGGCTCTCGAGCTGCAGTTTGCCGACCACTGCTCTAGGTGAATTGCCTATGCTCTTGCCCACCTCTTCATTTGTCTATTAGATCTGGACTCTTAGCTACTCAGGAACATTATTCAGCAATTCCCTCTTTACTAGAATATTCTCATCAGCACAGAAATTATCTATGACATCTCATATCGTTAAAAAACACCTTCCCTGAATCCACCTCCTCTTGACAGCTGTCCCATTTCTCGTTCTGATGAGGACATTGTCTGTACGTAACTGCCCTTTCTTTCCTCATTCTATTTTTAACCCATTCCAATCAGACTTTGTTTCTGCTAAACCTGTAAGTGTGATTGTGCAGGCTGCATGACAACCGTTGCAGGAAGTGGCACCACATTTCATGTTCTTGTAAAATCCATACATGACAATTTTGCAAGAGATGGAAGGAAGGGTCTTCAGGAGAGTCCATAGTGGTGCGCCATCATTCCACCAAGTAGCTTTTGTTAGTTCACAGATGCCCTCCACATTTCTAATCTCACAAGCTTCAGTCATGTTACTGGCATTCAAAACAATTGCTCACTTCCTTCATGAAATGCTTTCTTCAGTTAGCACAGGGACACTATTCTTGATAATTGGCTAACCTCACTAACCACTTTTAGTCCCCTTTCTAATTTTTCCTATGTCCCTAATCCCCTAAACTTTGTCTAAGGACCTTTTCTGTTAATAACTCATATCCTTGGTAATCTTATCTAGTTACCTTTTTAAATATCTATAGTCTGGCAGTTTTCCAGTAATGAAAGCTGACATTTGAGTGCTTCTGTGCCTGACATTGTTCTGGAGGTAAAACATTTACTCCAGCAAAGCATCCTATATAATAAAGAGCTAATATGCTAATTAGACTGAAGAGCCAAATGACCTGGACGAAGCCGGGCTGCAAGGGCCAAGACCCTTGCATTATAGTTTAATTATAAGAATCTGTAAGGTGTTTAGGCCAGTGAAGGAAGCCAGGCACAATCAGGCTATGTAGCTTATTCAAAGTTGCATTGTTAGTACATGGTAAGGCAACTCAGCTTGGTCCTAGAGTCCAGACTGATATTTACTGTACTGACCCCATACAAAGTAAAGTTTGGTGGGGCTTACATTGTGGAGAATGAATAGGAATGTAGTAACAGTTCTGCCTCAGAAAGATAACTCGAGAGGCCAGACTAGATAATTAAGATATAAAATGTGCTGCAACCATATTTTGTAATTGTTAAAGGATGAGGAAAATTCTATGTCTTGTTACTGGAGTATGTCAGTGATATACTGTTGATTTACAAACTCAAGGGAAGTACCTGAAGTATGTTCCCATTTTTATAAAAACCATCAAACCATGTATGTATTTGCAAAGCACAGAAAATGGACCTTGATAGATAAACTGAATTTTCAGAGTGGGGGTGGTGACATTGCTTTTCTTAGATAGCATGAGCTATTTTAAATACATAAAGACAAAATGTCCCCAAGTGTAGTGAGGAACAGGAATAACTACTTCAGTGCACACAGGTGAGTCCATGAAAAGGAAGGAGATGGGTGGGAGAGAATGCCCTTACATGTTGCTTTGTACGTTCTTGAGTAATGGATTACACTGGGACATTGCCTGAAGGCACAGATTGAAACAGTAATGTCTATGTTTTTAAAATTTTAAATGTACAGTTCAGTGCCTTTTAGTATTTCACAAAGGTGTACAACTATTACTATAATTCCAGAACATTTTCATCCCCAAAAATCACCTTAGCCGTTAGCAGGTACTCTCTGTTCTCCCCTTCTCCCAGGACCTGGCAAACACTAATCTACTTGATCTCTATGGATTTGCTCATTCTTGGAATTTTCTATAAGTAGAATCATATAATATGTGACTTTTTGTGTCTAACTACCTGTGTTTAGCATAAATGTTTTTAAAGTTCATTTTGTAGCATGTATAATATTTGATCCTTTTAATGGCTTAATATATTTCCTTGTATGTTACACATTTTATATGTCCATTCATCAGTTGAGGGACATCTGGTGTTTTTACCTTTCAGGTATTGTGACCAGTGCTACTATGAACATTCATATAAAGTAAGTGCTCACATAACATGGTAGATAGGTTCTTAGGAACTGACTTTTAAGCAAAACAATGTAGTATAACAAAACCAATTTCATTACAGACTAGGTGATATAAGTAAGAGTTAAGTTCCCTTGACATATTTTTGGTCACAAAAATATCACCAAACTTTTAAATAAAAATCTAAACACTCCTAATATCTATTAAACATTGAAGTATATACATTTAAGAAAGATTAGTAAAAACAAGTAAGATAATTATTTTCCAACACATTTACTCCAGTTCAGGGTATCGGGTGGCCGGAGCCTGTCCCAGCAGCTCAAGTGGGAGCCGCCTGATCAGGATGCCCTGCCATTGTGGGCTGTGCACACACTCAGACTGGGACAAGCACCCAATACGCATTCACCCAACGTGTGAGAACCCAGAGGAAGCCCACACACAACATGGGGAGACCAAGCAAACACAAACACAGTGGCTCTGGTTGGAATAGATTTTTTTCTTATCAGTGGTGAGATGACTCTGAGTGAAACAATGTTATTTGAGGAACTGCTGTACAGTTTGTTTTTTATGAACTTGTTTTCAATTTAGGGGGGTATATACATAGAGTGGAATTGCTTGGTCATAGGGAAACTACATTTAACATCTTTAACTATGTTTAACATCTTTGGCAAAATTGTTTTTCAAAGTGGCTGCGCCATTTTGCATCTCCATCAGCAATTTTATCTAACTTTTCCATTATAGCCATCTTAGTTGTGATGTAGTTTTGAGCTGAATTATTTGGGGGGCTAATGATATTTTGGATATTTTTAATGTGCTTTTGGCCATTTGCACGTGCTTTTTATTCATATCCTTTGCCTATTTAAAACTGTTTATTCATATCCTTTGCCTATTTAAAAAAAGTGCAATAATACAGCCTTTGATTTTTTTATATGTAGCATCTGAAATTGTTTCCTTTTGTGTGTGTGTGTGTGTGTGTGTGTGTGTTCTTTTTTTTTTTTTTTTTTTTTTTGCTGCTGTTCTTTGAAGACTGGTCTGTAGTCTTTTCAAACAGATGTCTTTCTTCAATTTTGTAGTACACTGTATATGTCCCTACCTATGTTAGATAGATTGTATAGAATGAAAATGAAGCACAGTGACAGTTAAATAACTTTTGTACCAGGATGAATTAATTATTTCTCTGTTTCAGAGAGGAAACATAAAAAAATAAGCAGTCATTTAAGTTTTGTATATAAGGTAGGATGCTCAGGGCTAAGTATGTATTTGCTGGTACCAACTTCTTTTTTATTTTTTTTATTTTTAAAAAAATATTTTTTTATTGATTTCAGAGAGGAAGACAGAGGGAGAGAGAGACAGAAACATCAATGATGAGAGCAAGTCATTGATTGGCTGCCTTCTGCACACCCCCTACTGGGGATTGAGCCCACAACTTAGGCATATGCCCTTGACTGGAATCAAACTTGGGACCCTTCAGTCCAGGCCAAACTGGCAAGGGCAACTTTTTTTTTAAATTCTCTTTCAACTGTTGCTTATTTGTAGATTGTAATCTCATATCTGTTTACAAGTTTCGGTGGGCAGTTAAACAAATATTTCTGGATGAAGGGACAATAAGAATGTGCCACTTAAATTGCATTCATATTTTCCTAGGGAAGGGAAGAGTGGGTGCAGTATGTTTATTTAAGGAGTTATTGAACATGTGTTCCAGCCAAGATTCATTGGTGTTTCATTTTCTACACTGAACAATTTACCAAAAAATTCCGAGATAAACTCTGAAGTGCTTTTGCAGACAGACAAGCTTCAATCAGGAGAGGTATTATATCTGATGTTACCTATGAAAATTTCAGTAACAGCAGCACACAAACATGTGGCATAAACATGCAAGGGTGTGAGTCCATACAGTCTATTACTTGAATGTATCACCTAGATTTTTTAAAAACATATTTTTTTTTTTAAAGAGAGGAAGGGAGAGGGATAGAGAGTTAGAAACATCGATGAGAGAGAAACATCGATCAGCTGCCTCCTACACCTACTGGGGATGTGCCTGCAACCAAGGTATAGGCCCTTGACCAGAATCGAACCCGGGATCTCAATTCGCAGGCCAATGCTCTATCCACTGAGCCAAACCAGTCAGAGCACAACAAGTTTTAATGGAAGACAAGAAATAAATGACTCCTATTCAGCTTTGTTTTGAGACAGAGGTTGAAAGAGAAAACCTTGCTGATAACCTCCATAATAAATACCCTTCTTTTAATACCACTCCCCTTGTTTACACTTTCTGTGCTCTTGTTCATGCTCCCCTCCCTTCCTCCCTTCCTCTTTTTCTTCCTCTGCCTCTTACCCCCTACCCCAGCTTTGTTTAGTTTGAAACTGAAATTCACAGATTGAGAGTCTGAATGAATGGAATACATTTGTCATGTGTCTCCTAACCTGATGATAATGTTTTTACACTAAAAGTGTTGCTGTCTGTTCTTTTTTTCCCTCCCCAATACTTAGCATTTAAAGTACCATTTTGAATAGCTTCTACATGAACATTTGAGATTTCATTAAGATTTTCATCATGCTTAAGTGATAACCTTCATCCTGGGTACATATCAGAATTAGTTACTCAGTAATTCAATGACTAGTTGAGTACCTACTGTGTACCACATACTGTCTTACATTCTGGAAATATAAGTGACCAAGATAAAAGTTTCTAATCTCATGGCACATAACTGTGCAAAACAGATAAAGATTCCATGGTGTCAATAATAGATGCTATGAAAGACAAAGTAATGTCACAGTGAGATGAGATTTAGGCCTTCCAAGAGACACTTGAGATATGAATGGCATCAGGAGTCAGCCATGCAGAGGAGAATGTCAGGCAGGAATAACAGCTAATGCAGAGGCCTTTAGTTGATTTTGAGGTACAGAAGGGTGCTGGGGGCAATAGGCAGGGACCCAGTCACAGGAAAAATAATATAAATTTTATTCCAATTGCAGTGTGCACCTGTGGTGGGCTTTATGTAAGGGAGGTGCCCTGATGCACCCCTTTAAAAGATACCTTTGTTGTATGGGAAATACAAGGCAAGAGTGTTTTTTTCCCCTTTACCAGTTGAGCGTGATTTGCAAAGACTATGAGTGAGCCATTACATCCAAATTCTTTTAGCAGGTATTTTTGAACAAAAATAACATTCTCTTACATGTTCACAAAACAGTTACCACATACATTCAGGGAATCAAACATATATCCTACTGTTATGTAATATATAGGTCTATATTCAATTTTCCTGGTGTTCTAATCCTATCTTTTATAGCAACTTCTTTGATCTAATTCAGGATTATACATTAACATTTCATTGTTTCTTAAGTGTCTTAATCTGCTGCAGTTCCCAGCCTCTTTATATTGTATGACATTTGCATTCCTAAATAGTACAAATTTACTGTTTCAGAGAATGGATATAATTGATTGTTTCATCATGATTCAATTCAGGTTATGCATTTGGGGCAAGGAAAAATATGATGTATCTGTATATATGTGTGCAGACATGATGTATCTGTGGTGCTTCATATCAGAGGGTGCTTTGTACCACGTGGTTTATTATTGGTATTGCTAACTTTACTTGGTGAAGCTCATGTCTATCAAATTTTTTCATTATGTAAGTTACCTTTTTGAAATTAAAAATTATCAAATACGTGTGTAAATATTCCGTCTCCCCCCAAACTTTCACCTAATGGTGAAAATTAGTATGATAGTTGCAAAATGATGATTTGCTATCATTCTACACTCTTTAGTTGTTATCCTACAAAAATAACTTTTTCTTTTTATACATGGATTCTTGGATTCTTTTATAGTCCGTGACAATTGTTATAATTGACTTTTTAATTTTATTTATTTATTTTTTAAATAGATTTTATTAATTCTTTTGCAGAGAGGAAAGGAGAGGGATAGAAACATTGATGAGAAAGAATCATCTATCAGCTGCCTCCTACACACCTCCTACTGGGGATGTGCCCGCAACCCAGGTACATGCCCTTGACTGGAATCGAACCTGGGACCTTTCAGTCTGTAGGCCAACGCTCTCTCCACTGAGCCAAACCGGATTCGGCTATCATTGACTTTTAGAGAGAGAGACAAAAACATCATTGGGGAGTGAAACATGCATCAGCTGCTCCTGCACACCCCCCACTGGGGATTGAGCCCAAAACCCAGACATGTGCCCTGATGGGGAATCGAACTGGTAACCTTTTAGTGCATGGGACTATGCTGAGCCACACCAGCCAGGTCTGTTACTTCTTTTGATTGTCACACCATTCCAGATTTGGCAATGAGAACCCTGTCCATCTGCATCCTGTACCATTTCCCATGTGCCTCACTTTTTGAACACTTTCTTATTTTTTGGCATACGAGTTTCAGTGTTTGTACTTTCCTTAGCTCTGAAATCACCATTTAAGAGCCTCGGTTCCTTTTAGTTAAGGTGGTAGTTAGAAACAAAAATCTGGGCACTAGGTATGTTCATGGCTATTGTGAGTGCTATTGCTTCTATAGATTACCAAGTAGAGTAAAAAAATACATATGTTTAAATCACAAATTCGTACTGTTACTCTAATTTCAGTCCAATAACTAGGGTTCTTCTTTGCTTCCCCAGTATCTTATTTCTATCTCCCTTCTCTCCTACAAACAAATCTAATTCCTACCATATCGGTATCTCCATATTTGCCCACTTGTACAGTATATGCTAAGTAGTTTCAGAATTGCTGCACCTATACCGCTATTAACGACAAATCTAAGTTCAGTGTTTCTTCACAGTCCTTTCTCTTTAGACTGATAATAAAGTATTACACTTAAAATTGACTTGGATTTGTTTTTTTCGATGTAATTGTTATTAATTTAATAGTATTATAAATGCATTTACAATTTTTCTAGATATTGCCATATTACCCTTCATTGAAGATGAAGTGTATTTTTTTCTTACAGCTTTATTGAGCTATATTTGAAACAATCAAATACACTTATTTTAAATGTTTTAAGTTTAGGCATGTATACACTTGCAACACCAATACCATAGTCCAGATTAATGAGGGCACTGGCTGGTTTGGCTCAGTGGATACAGCGTTGGCCTGCACACTGAAGGGTCCCAGGTTCAATTCCAGTTGAGCACATGCCTGGGTTGCGGGCTTGATTCCCAATGGAAGGAAGGGTGCAGGAGGTGGTCGATCAATGGTTCTCATCATTGATGTTTCTATCTCTCTCTCTCTCCCTCTCTGAAATAAAAACATTTTTTAAAAAAGATTAATGAAGGAATATTCTATGTGATTTTCGTTTAAATTTCTCATGAGCAAATTTTTGAATGTTAAAATCCATTTGCATTTTTTCCTATGAATTGACTGCTTTTATCTGTAGCATCTTCTACCCACTTTTCTGAACAGGACTGTTTGCTTTTCTTCTATTGTATTTTTAAGTTTCTAATGTGTATTAGGATATTAACTCTTACATAATATCAGTAACATATAATAATACCAGTAAGCTCAGACCCACTTAGAATCACTGGATTAATGGATAAGGTATGATTAATGGATAAGGTATGATTAATGGATCTTACTTGTTTTCAGATGGCTTTCCAGTTATTACTACTTTTTAAAAAATTTTATCATGGTGCTGGGACAACTGGATATTCATACATAAAAAATGAAATTGTGCCGAAACCGGTTTGGCTCAGTGGATAGAGCATCAGTTTTCGGACTGAAGGGTCCCAGGTTTGATTCCGGTCAAGGGCATCTACATTGGTTGCGGGCACGTCCCTGGTGGGGAGTGTGCAGGAGGCAGCATGTCAATGTTTCTCATCAATGTTTCTAGCTCTCTGTCCCTCTTTCTCTCCCTTCCTCTGTGTAAAAAATCAATAAAATATATATTTTTTAAATGAAATTGTATCCCTACCTCATACCATATAAGAAATGAACTCCAAATGGGTCGTGGACCTAAAATTAATAGTTAAAACTATAGAATTTTTAAAGAAAACATAGGGGTAAATCTTTATGACTGTGAATGTGATTTTGTGTCCTCCTTCACTTTAGAGTGGAGAAAACAGGAGTAAAATGTAAAATGTGTGTTCAATATGTAGTGTTTAATTCCTCCGGAATGTCTTCTTTTTTGGGAAATTTTGTAGGCATCATATACCCTCTTTTTCATTGTTTTTTTCCCCCTGCATTTCTATTAAAGTATATGTCAGCTTTTAAGCTATATTAATCTTTGTATCTCCTATCTTTCATATTTGCCATATTTTTTTTCTCTGTTGCTTTCTTGGTGACTTTCTTAATTTTTATCTTTTAATTCAATAATTCTTTTTTTTACTCTACTAATTTACTATGTCCCTTACATTGGATGTCTAATGATTCATTTAATAGCTAATTGTTCAGATTCTACTATTATCCTATATAATAAAACCATAATATGCAAAACGACTGAACAGCAGAATGACCAAATGCTATGAAGTGCACTGACTATCAGGGCGCAGATGCTCAACGAAGGAGCTGCCCCATGGTGGTCAGTGCGCTCCCACAGAGAGAGCGCTGCTCAGCCAGAAGCCAGGCTCATGGCTGCGAAGTGCAGGGCAGTGGCAGGAGCCTCTCCCATCTCCGTGGCAGTACAAGGACCCCTCACGGGATGTCCGACTGCCTGCTTAGGCCCGCTTGCTGCAGTCAGACATCCCCTGAGGGGTCCTGGACTGTGAGAAGGTACAGATAAGGCTGAGGGACCCTCCTTCCTCCCTCCCTCCCTCCATGCACAAATGAACTGGGAGAGGGTCCCTCAGCCCAGTCTGTCCCCTCTCACAGTCTGGGAGTCCTCAGGGGATGTCCTACTGACAGCTTAGGCCCACTCCCTATGGGAAGCGGGTCTAAGCCTCAGTCTGGCCTTCCTCTGTGGGAGGCACCACCCCCATCACCCCACTGCTGCAGCCACTGTCAGCCTCTGCAGCTGCTAGGGTGTTTTCATCAACACGAACTCCAGTCCCTTCACCACGAAAAAATGACAACTTCTTTAGGAATTTTTAAGATGTCTCTTTCATAGGATATGACTTTTTTTTTTTTTTTTTTTTTTAAATCCTCACATGAGGATATTTTCCCATTGATGTTTAGAGAGCGTGGGAGAGAAAGACAGAAACATCAATGTGAGAGGCACACTTCGATTGGTTGCCTCCTGCATGAGGCTTGACCTGGGCCCCAGCCAGGGAGGAGCCTGCAACCTAAGTACATGCCTTTGATCAGAATCAACCCAGCCCCCTACAGATTTGTTGCTCCCGCCCCAGCAGCACTGCAGGGCTGGGGCTGGGGACCATCCCGTGTGTGTGTGCTCTCTGGCTCTGGGGCACCCTGTCTGTTGATCTCTCAGACTCTGGGCTGGCGCCAGGCCCTTCTCCTGAGCTGGTTGTGACCATTACGGCATCCTGGCTTAATCTGCATATTACCTCTAGATATATAGATATAGATATATAGATATAGATAGATTACCCTTTCTACTTGCTCAGCTGTAAATGCTCCCATTTTTTAGGTCTGTTGATTGTGTGTTAGCATTGGATTTCTTTTGTTGTTTGTGAATTCAACTTGCCTTGTTTAAACAGGTTTGTTTTCTTTCCATTCTCCGCTCACTTGTTCCTGTGAGGCAGTTTTGAAAGTGCCCAAGTCTGACTTTCTGAAGTTCTCAACCCTGAAGAGGTCTTAGGATAGATAGGATCTTTCAGAGTCCCTTTCTAGTCCTTGAGTCAGGAGATGATGTTCTGATTGCTGATCACACAGATATTTTAAATTCTTCCTTTCATTGCAAGCAAGCATTTTATTTTTATTTGAAACTGGACTTGTGAATTGAGTTTTTTTGGGTCCCTGTTCTTAAAGAGAAGATACACTCCCTGGTTTCAAGGTCTGAGTCTGACTCTTGTTCAGGGCCTCACATGAGGTGTCTTGGGTCTCATTTCCCCCGGGGAGTTGGATATTTGACTCCAGGTCCTAGTTCCACTCTCAGCTCCATGAGTTTCTCCTGGAGTGAGCCCTAATTTATTACTGGGAGTTTATCACTTGTTTTTTTTAAAGAGCTGGCTCCTCTGCTTTTTTTCTATATAGGGTCAATTCTTTTATTTCTATTTCTAGCCCATCATTTATCCATATAAGAACCATCTTATTTTAAGTAATTGAAACATACTTTAAGTTAACAGCAAGTGCACTTCTAATCTTACACCCAATTTAATGATTCCCCCTTTCCCCATTCTCATTCTAATGAAGGTGGGTGGCTTAGTCTTCTCATCTTCACTTTATCCCCAGTATTTTTCTGGTGCTGACTTTCAGGGTTAAGGAATAAGAAAGAGGAATAGGAGCAAAAGTACTTAAATGATGTTGTAATCCAAGTTGTCAGGGCATATTATATATATATTAGCTCTTTTGTGCTCTACGTTAGTATGTGAAGGATCAGACAGAGGCTGAAAACCAGGACTACAGGTTTATTAGAGGAGAAGGACCTGCCGGGCTGTCTTGCAAGGGGAGAGCAGCAGCACGTGCAGAGGTGAACACGCCCTTTGAGGGGAGGAATGGGAAGGAGTGGGGGCTTAGTGTACTTGGCATGCACTAATTGGTGGCTTAATGTATGGTCCACATAAGGTACATAGTTACTCAGGTACTTAGGGACCAGGGCTTATGGTATTTGGCAGGTGCTGATTGGTGGTTCAATGTATAGTCCATGTAAGATACCTGGTTTAGGTACTCAGGTGTGTCCAGGTCGCAGGTGCAGGTTACATCATACCCAACCCACCAGTTGGAGGAAGGGAGGATCTATCAGCATGTTTTTTCAGAGGCCCTCATAAACCTGTCACTTGCCCAACATTGGTAATGTACTTCATATTTCACCTTTTGCACTGCTCTTCTCCCTCTCATTTCTAGTTCAGCCCTACCCATTTTACCCTGGTACGTTTGTCTCATGGGTGGCACTCCATTGATTGGGCTTCACGCTGGGCTTATATATACCCAACCTGAGAAGTATATGCATTTTTTTCTTGTGTCCCAGCTTTTTATTTTAGAAAACTTCAAAGCCAACGGAAATTGAAAGAATGGTGGATGGGTTAGCCATATGCCCTTCCCTTAGATTCCCCACCTGTCAGTATTTTGCCTTTATGCTGACATTTATTTATTTACTTGGCTGAACAAATTGAGGATTATAATGTACTAGTAAACATATTATTACATCCCTAAATACTTCTACATGTATCTCTAAAAACCAAGGACATATCTATCACACTCAGAAAATTTAACCGTGGCATAATACTATCTATGTATATAAAAGCCTTAGTGGACGGAATTAATGCTATGATGTGCCCTGACCACCAGGAAACAGACACTCAACACGAGCTGCTCCCTGGTGGTCAGTGCTCCCACAGCCAACCTACCCACGCCAGCCAACTTCTTATAGTGTGATTGGGGCCGGCCCTGAGCTGGGATGGAGAACCAGGGGTGTGTGGTGGCAGATGTGGCCCCTTTCCCCGGGGGAGCAGAAGACTGGCTCCCTCCTTGGGGCTGCCAGCCAACCTTCCTTGCCTTGCCCCTTCCCCGAGCCAGTAGGCCTCAGTTGCCCATCGCAGTGGTGGTGCAGCGGGCAAGGGAAGGAGGAGGGGGGAGGCAGGAAACTGTGCAGTGGTGGGGTGCTGACGGTGGTAGCAGCATCCGGCGTCTATTTCTTCCATGCCTGGCCCAGTGACCGTTGCCTTCTTTCCCGATCCCACTGGGGCCTTAGGGCCCCGGGCTAGCACGGGGAACCAGGGGTGGGTGGAAGCAGACACAACCCCTTTCCCCAGGGAGCTAAGGGCTGGCTCCTTTCTCAGTGCTGGTGGCCAACCTCCTGTGTCTCATCCCTCCCCACAGCTGCAGGCCCTGATCGGCGTTGTGGCAAGGGAAGGAGGAGGTGGGGAGGCAGGGAACCACGTGGTGGTGGGTTGCCGACAGTGGTGGTGGGTTGCCGACAATGGTGGTGTCTGGCTCCGTTCTTTTCATGCCTGGACCGGCGACTGTCACCACCTCTCCAGCCAGGCCCTGATCAGCCTGGCTCCCATCAGCCCTGACCGCTGGCCAGTCCTAGGGACCCCACTTGTGCACGAATTTCATGCACTGGGCTTCTAATATAATAGTCAATACTCACATGTTTCAGTAAGTGCCTCTTTTAGCTGCTTTTCTTTCTGAACCAGGATCCAATCAAGATTTCAATTAGTTTATGCTAAATTCATGAAAAGTTGCCCAGCCTTTTTTGTCTTTTATGACATTGACATTTTTGAAAGAGACTATGCCAGTTCCTTCGTAGTATACCTCTGTGTGAGATTTCTCATGATTAGATTGAAGTTAAACATTTTTACTAATGTTTTGGTTAAGTGTTGTCTACCAGATTTCTCTGTAAATGTACCCATTTCCTCTAACATGTGGAGTATCATTTGAGGTTGAGTAGATATCCTATTTCCTAATAGTCTTTCACCCAGCGGTTTTAGTATCAATTGACACTTTTTGCCTAAATCAATTATTCAGTATTTACAATTTGGTGATTTTCCAATTCTGTCATTCTTTCTACAAATATATGTTGGTATTCTTCTGTAAAAGAGAACTTCTCTATTTCCTTTCACTGAGAAAATAATTTATTAAACTAATTAATTTTTAAAAATGTAATATCATCTATTTATTTATTTATTTATTTATTTATTTATTTATTTATTTTAATGTGTGTCCTGTTCCAAATTTGGCCTCTGGGAATCTCTGCATTCTTGCTCTGCCAAACAGGAAATGTAGCCTGTCCACCTGCTGGCCTTTCCCCATGTTACTGAGGTTGGCTCTAGTCAGCTCACTGCGTTTGGACCTCTCCATGCTGAAGAACGCACTTCCCTGCATGGGAAATATATTTACATACGCTCCCAAGCTTATAGATTCATACATTAGGTTTTCCCAGGGCCACGCCTGACAGAGCCCTAATAGTTTCTGATGCTCAGCAATCTCCTACCAGGAAGTAAGATGCCATTCTCTTCCTCACAGGTTCTTTCAGACCCTCCCTTTTCGCTTGATGTGATTGTGTAATCCCCTACTCTCCTGGGGCAACAGGAGAAAAGCCAAATGCTCTCTTTTCCTTTATATTCCTTTACAGAATGTCTTTTTGGATTTTTTGTCTTTTATGGCCTGGCTAATGTTCTCTCGGGTTCTCTTTCACGAAGTCCTGTTCAGTCAGATCTTTAGAACATGAAATGTATTTATTTGCTAAGACTGCCATTACAACTGGGTGACGACACAGATTTATCTCCCGGTTCTAGAGGCTAGAAGTCCAAGAGATGAAGGTGTAGGCAGCACTGCTTCCTCCTGAGGGCTAAGGAAGAACCTGTTCAGGCCTTTCGCCTAGCTTCTGGTGGTTTGTGGGCAGTCTTTGCATTGTAGAAACACCACCTGATTTCTGCCTTCACCTTCCCGTGGTGCTTTCCGTGTGTGTGTGTCTCCTTTTTTAAGGACATCAGTTATGCCGAAGTGCCTAACCTACTTCATTGTGAACTTATCCTAAGCTACATCCACAAGCATCCTATTTCCAAATAAGATCTCATTCTTGAGCTATTGGATATTAGGAATTCAACATATGAAATTTGGGGGATCATACAGTTCACCCATAACATGGATACTTTTAAACCATGTTCTTAAGCTTAAATTCTGAGAAAATTCAACCTTCTTTTATATATGGGCTTCTATGACATTCTGATTTACGACATTTTTTCTTATTTTTGGATGCTATGCACTGAATACTTGTGTCCCCCCGCAAATTCATATGCTGAGATCTAATCCTCAATGTGACAATGTTTGGAGGTCAGGCCTTTGGGAGGTGATTAGATCATGAAGACAGAAGTCGTCGTGAGTGGGATTAGTGCCCTCATAAAAAGAGACCCCAGGGAGAGCCCTCACTCCTGCCATGTCAGGACACAGCTAAAAGACAGTCATCTATGAACTAGGAAGCAGGCTCTTACCAGAAACCAAGTCTTTTGGAGTCTGATCTTGGACTTCCCAGCCTACAGAACTGTGAGAAATAAATTTCTGCAGCTTAAAATGTAGTTTAAAAAACTATTTCCTGCCAAAACCAGTTTGGCTCAATGGATAGAGCATCAGCCTGTGGACTGAAAGGTCCCAGGTTCGATTCTGGTCAAGGGCATGTACCTTGCTTGCAGGCATATCCCCAGTAGAAGTGTGCAAGAGGCAGCTGATCAATGATTCTCTCTCATTGATGTTTCTAACTCTCTATCCCTCTCTCTTCCTCTCTGTAAAAAATCAATAAAATATATTAAAATAAAATAAAATCTTTAAAAATTAATAATAATAAAATAAAATAAAATAAAAAACTAATTCCTGTCATGTGTTCTTGTTAGAACCACAGGAGATGTATTCCAACCAGTGCTCACGCTGTTTTGTTCGAGAATGTCGGTATTTATTATTTTTTAAATTCATGCTGAAAAAATTCAAAACTAGAGAGAGAACTGCAATGTGCTCATCAATCAGCTTCAACAAATTCCAGTGTTCTGCCACTTTAGTTTCATCTGGTTGCCTGTGTTTTCTTCTAAGTATTTAATTGCTTTAGGACAAATATTTAGGTCTTTGATCCATTTTGAGATAATTTCTGTATATGGTGTCAAATAGCAGTCTTGTTTCATTCTCTTGCATGTAGCTTTCCAATTTTCCAGCATCATTTATTGAAAGTGCTCTCTTTTTTCCATTGTATGTTTTTGACTCCTTTGTCAAAAATTAGTTGCCCGTATACATTTGGATTTATTTCTTGTCTCTCAATTGTGTTCCATTGGTGTATGTGTCAGGGGAGTGAAATTTGTTAGGTTAAGAATGCAGGTGGTACATTTGACAGCAGATATAGCTGGATGGGGAACCTTTTTCAATGAATTGGGGGAGGGCATATCTGGTGAGAGCAAGGGCACTTGTGACTAAGCCTTTGGAGTCTTATGAGGCAGGGATGTCAAGGTAGCACTTAATATTGAATCTTAATTTTAGACCTTACACCACAGCAGTCAAACAATACCCCGTTCCTCCCTGACCCCTCCTCCAGCCCTAGGTAACCACAAACCTCTCTGTCTTTAGGGACTTGCCAAGTCTGGACATTTCATATAAATGTACTCAGACAATATGTGGTATTTTGTGTCTGATTTCTTTATCATGTTTTCAAGGGTCATCCATGTCATAGCATATATCAGTACTTCACTCCATTTATTGTTATTAGTATTTTACTCTATGGCAGTGGTCGGCAAACTCAGTCAACAGAGCAGAACCAAATATCAATAGTACAACGATTGAAATTTCTTTTGAGAGCCAAATTTTTAAAACCTAAACTTCTAACACCACTTCTTCCACAGGCCATGGTATTTTGTGGAAGAGCCACACTCAAGGGGTCAAAGAGCCGCGTGTGGCTCGCGAGCCCCGGTTTGCCGACCACTGCTCTATGGTATGGCACATTTTATTTATTCATTCCTCAGTTGATGGGTATTTGTGCTATTCTCACTTTTGGCTCTTATGAATGCTGCTATGAACATTTATGTACACATTTTTGTGAAAATGTGTGTTTTCTTTTTGGTATAGACCTAGCTTTTTCTCTGCTTTTTAAAGCTTTATTTTGCTGGCTATAAAATATTGGTTAATAGTTTTTCTTTCAGTGCTTTTAAGATATTCCTCCACTGTGTTCTATTTTGCATTGTTTCTGATGAGAAATCAGCTGTCACTCATCTCTTTATTTGAACACATAATATTTTGGGCTGTTTTTAAGATTTTCTTTTTATCATTAAGTTTTAAGTAGTTTGACTGTGATATGCTTTGGTGTAGTTTTCTTCATTTTTGTCTTTAGGATTTGTTGAGATTTCTTGGATCTGTGTGTGGAGAAAGATGAGACTTGGATGGAAAGCTTGTAAGGGAGATATTCCAAGAAAAGGGAAGTGTGTGGAAAGCCACCTGCCCTGTTTATCAGAATACCAATGTAAGGGAGACTGAGGGAAGGGTCGAAGGCTATGCCCCTAATTATTCCTTGACCTTTCCAAACAAGTCTGTGCATTTGCAGACACACACGTGTTTACTGGAATCCTTATGCTTAATCCCTGGATGCCCTTGCCTAGAGGACAATGTAAATATGTGTTCTCCCAAGTTTACTCACCCTGCTGATTGTATTTAAAGGTAAAAAATCCAATAAAAGCCTAACGAGGCAGACAATCAAGGCTGCCTGGTCATTTTGGCCAGGCTGTCCCTTAGTCTCTCTTTCACAGTGAATAGAGTAATCCATTCATCCGTTGCTCAGGGTCTACTGGTCAGCCCCAGCAAGGTGGTGCCCTGTGTGAGGAGCCCTGGCATCTGTGGGCTAATAGTTTTCATCAAATTTTGATAAACTTCAACATTTGTCCTGTCCCATCCCCACGTTGGAACTCCAGTTATCCATAGAGTAGGCTATTGAAGTTGTCCCACAGCTAAATTATATTCTTTTCATTGGGGGGATTCTTTATCTCTGTGTGTTTTATTTTGGATAGTTTCTGTTGCTATGTCTTTAGTGTCTTATCTAACTTCTCATCTACTGTCAATCCCATCTAATATATTTTACATTTCTGATATTGTAGTTTTCATCTCTGAAAGTTTGTTTTGAGTCTTTTTTTATATCTTCCAAGTCTTTGCATAACTTTTTTGGTTATATGGAATACATATAATAACTATTTAATGGATTTCTCTGCTAATTCTAATATCAGTTTCTATTGGTTGATTATTCTCTTCAGCATGGGATGTTTGCATTCCTGGTATTCTTTGAGTTGATGTCGGACAGTTTATCAAGTTCTTCACCTAACAAATTTACCTTTCCTACCTGATGCTAGATAATTCTATATTTCTCTAAAACTTCTTGAACTTTGTTTTGGGATATAGTTAAATTACTTAGAAACAGTTTGATTTTTTTGGGTTAGGTGGGCTGGTTGCTATGCTTAGCCTGAGTTAATTATTTTCCATGATTGAAGCAAGACCTTCCTAAATACTCAATGCCCTGCGAATTCTGAGGTTTTAGTCTATGGAAATAGGAACTATGGTCCAGTATGAGAGTGCCAATAGTACTTTCCCCAGCCAAATAGAGGGAGGGAGGAAATTCTTTTGGATAGTTCTTTTCCTAGCCTTAAAGTGTCCTCACATGCATTCTCTGACCAGCACTTGCTGAATACTTGAGAGGGGGACCTTCTGCACATCTCCGGGATTCAGCCTTCCTTGAAGTACTGTGTCCTGTGAATGTAGCTGCCGTGGTCTCCCTGGACTCTCAGCCTCATGTTACTTATTAAGAAGAGACTAAGGGAGTCCTCCTGGCTGTGCATCATTTCACCCTCTCTGCGCCATGGCAAGGAAATCTCTCAAGGCAACTGTAGGGCCCACCTCCTTTGTTTCCTGAGTTTCAGAATCACAATCATTGCCCTTTGCTTTCTGATGTCTGATCACTTGAAAGCAGTTTTTCCCCCTTATTAAGTTATTTCAAGTAGGAAGTTAAATCCAGTGCCATTTACTCCATCTTGGCTGATAGAAAAGTCTACCCAAAATGTTTGACAGATAAATCAACTAGTTGGCATATAAACTCTTACATGAATTTTTTTTTTCAAAAAAAGATTTTTTCTTAGTATTTTAAATTCTTTTCATGATAAATTTCTTGGACTAAGTAAGTTTTCTGTTACCTTTACAGCTTGCCTCTGAATATTGATTTGCTAGATAGCCCAGCCTTATTGGAAACAACTATTGATGATGTGATTGGGGCACCTGACACTATGCAAACATTGCAATCACCAGATGAAGTTAACGTAGCCCCCAGGCAAACTGGATCAGAGGAACCTGAAGTTGAAGGCACGAGTGAGTAAATATTCTCTGTAACATCAATGACACCTTTTATTTCACCTCCCTTTTAATGAGCTACTTAAGTCAGTTCCTTCAAGAATATTTTATGTAGTAGTTGAATTTTAAATTTTAATGTAAAAGAGTTATGCCTTCTTGCCTTTTTTGGCTTAATGGTTCATTGAAATATTTAAGATAGCATAATTGAGACCATTAAACATTTGTATCACTTATAAGTCATTAAATATTTGTACATTTTCAAACTTGCTTTTTCATTTCATTTCTTGAGTGAAAATTAAAAGAAAACGTTTCTTGAAAGATTTTTAAGGTTCAGGATTGAATAAATGTTTGGACATTCCATTAGCTCCTAGAAAGTATTTTGTTTTTAATTAGGACTGTTGTACAGACCTACACAAAAAAAAATCCAGAAAGAAAACTGCTTTTCTTAACATTTTAAAAGATTAAAAGAAAATAGTAAATTGCAGGTTGAAATTTCTAATATTTGTGAATTTGGTTTGATATTAAAGTATAAATTATGTTTAAACAGAAACTTCCTGTTGAATCTCAGTGTAATGTACATTTTAAAAGCAGCTCATATTTATGTGGCTCTTAATTGGTAATTACCATTGAGTATGCTGTTGTCTCTCACTGATATAGAATACAGCAGTAGTATATAGCAATTTAGAGATAAAAAATGTTAATGAAAAGTTACACTATGCTTCTAGTTAGTACAGTTACACATGCGGCTCTTTGGCCCCTTGAGTGTGGCTCTTCCACAAAATACCACGGCCTGGGTGAATCTATTTTGAAGAAGTGGCATTAGAAAAAGTTTAAGTTTAAAAAATTTGGCTCTCAAAAGAAATTTCAGTCGTTGTACTGTTGACATTTAGCTCTGTTGACTAATGAGTTTGCCGACCACTTGTGTTAGTAGAACATGCAGAAGTACTACTGGTAAGTGGCATTAAAAATTTGTTCTTTTGTTCTTCAAGTAACCACAACAAATACTTTGTTAAACAAATAGTCTGATATGTTCAAGGTTTTATGTTCTTACTGACTTATTTGAATTGTGCTTATGAATCTGAGATTAGGGAAACAAAAAATTAACTTTGATTTATTATGTTGGTAATTTCAGAATAATGTTCTAATTTTATTTTAAAGATAGTAGTTATCGGATTAAGAAAACATCCTCCATTTCTGTTTGTCTTGTATTTTCTTTGCCATAATTCTTTTAGGCTAGTTTCCAGTTTTTACAGCCCTGTCCTGGATTCTATCTTTTTTAAAAATATATTTTGTTGATTTTTTACAGAGAGGAAAGGAGAGGAATAGGGAGTTAGAAACATCGATGAGAGAAAAACATTGATCAGCCGCCTCCTGCACACCTCCTACTGGGGATGTGCCCGCAACCAAGGTACATGCCCGTGACTAGAATCGAACTTGGGACCTTTCAGTCTGTAGGCTGATGCTCTATCCACTGAGCCAAACCAATTAGGGCTGGACTCTACCTTTTGTTAGCAAAGATCACTCTTTGTCACTAGAAGGATGTGAGACAAGAAACCAAGGCCAGGCCTAACCGGTTTGGCTCAGGGGATAGAGCATCATCCTACAGACTGAAGTGTCCCAGGTTCAATTCCGGTCAAGGGCATCTACCTTGGTTGGGGGCACATCCCCAGAAGGGAGTGTGCAAGAGGCAGCTGGTCAATGTTTCTCTCTCATTGATGTTTCTGATTCTATATCCCTCTCCCTTCTTCTCTGTAAAAAATATCAATAAAATATATATTTAAAAAAAGAAAGAAAGAAACTAAGGCCAGCAGAATTTAGATTCAACCAGAAGCAGGACTAGCTTCATATGGAGTATTTCCAGGGTTAAGATGAAAGTACTCTCCATTATAGAGTTGGCAGTATTAATTTTACATACATTTCATTTTATGTCCATTATATGAATTTTAAAACTTTTTTAGCAGTGCTGCCATAGTGTTGTATAAACAAACAACATTTACTTTGTACTTACTTTTTAGGAAATTGTATTGGTTTTGGTGAATATGGTAGGATGAATGAGGATTACCTAGAAAAGATAATATAAGATGTGATAACTCTTCAAATATTTGAAAGCCTGATATAGCAAATAATTTATTTTTTGACACTTTATTGGTGAAATCATGGACCAGCAATTTGCAAGTATAGGGAAACAGATTTGCAATCAGCATAGAAAAGGATTTTTTAAATGTTTCTGCCATATATCAGAAATAGATACCTAATAAATAGTACGTGAGCCCCTCATTATAGAAGATTTTCAAGTGGAGCTTAAATGTTGTTGAAGTTGTGACAGAAGAAACCCTTGCATAGTGTGAGGGTTTCATTAATAAGGCTTACTCAGTTCAGATTTATAACATTTTCTCAAAGTCAATGAAAATGGAGTGTTTTGGTATTAAGAATTAAGACCTTAGAATCTTGGTATCCAATTTATTCTTTATTTTCTTTTGGTTGTAATGTGAAAATCCTGATTTGCATAGCTGAGTAGTTATAAAAGTACTGTTCTTTTTTTTTTTTTTTTTTTTTTTTAAAATATATTTTATTTATTTTGTACAGAGAGGAAGGGAGAGAGATAGAGAGTTAGAAACATCGATGAGAGAGAGTCATCGGTCAGCTGCCTCTTGCACACCCCTACTGGGGATATGCCCGCAACCAAGGTACATGCCCTTGACCGGAATCGAACCCGGGTCCCTTCAGTCCCCAAGCCGACGCTCTATCCATTGAGCCAAACCGGTCTTGGCAAAGTACTGTTCTTTTTTTAAAGTACAGCTTATCCTACAATTTCAGGATGTTCCTCTGCCAAACAGATGTAGCAGAAGAAGCTTTATTTAAATAACAATAGCAAAACAAAAACAAAAAACCCAAATCCGGTAGTATTAATTTATCAGCATAAGCTAAAGCATTTTTGGTCTCAACATCATCATGTTAAAATTTAGCATCAAATAATTTGAAGCATAAGAAAACCAGGATATGGCAATTAAGTAAATGAGTATGGATGATTTTGAGATCAGTGTTGAATAGGTGATTCTCATTTCCAGGAGAGTTTTAAAAACTACCAGTGCCAGAAAACTACCTCCAGAAATTCTGATATTATTGTCCTAAGGTCAGCTCTGGGAAGCAGTATTACTTAAAAACTCCACATCTGGTTCTAATGTTCCAAGAGTTAATTGCTATTTACTTTTATATGATCCCTAGACCAGGAGGAAATGATTTAATAGTTTTTTCTCCCTTCTTCTGCCTGATTATATAGAAATTAATAGGCATTCAATAGCTCTTTTTGTCAAATGAACATGTAAAAATTCCAACTTATATCAATTAGTCCCTGTATAAGATTATAATAGTGTGGTTAATTTAAATAGAGTTCATTTAAAGCTGAATTGTGTTAAATGCATTATCTTTTCAGTGGTTAGAGGACTTTATTTATAACTAAAGAGGCCCAATGCACTAAATTCATGCATGGGTAGGGTCTCTAGCGGCTGCCAGCTGTGGCCAACACCTCCCTTCCCAGGCTGCTGGCTGCCAGCTGGGATCATCCTTTGTTCCACATCACCCCCTGGTGGTCAGTGCACATCAGAGCAAGCAACCAAACTCCCCAGGAATGGTGGAATTCCCAAGGGGACACTTTGCATATTAGGCTTTTATAGAGAGAGAGGTGTGTTCTGCAGCCATGGTGGAACATAAGACAAAATGCTTATCCCGCATCACATCTAATGTGTACAATATATTATATGTTGAGTCAGTGAATGAATAAATATATACCCTTCGTCAGTTTGCTCCACATGGTTTAGTTTTAGGTTGTGTATATTTAGGGCCAAGGTAAGAAAATGGCAAAGTACTGAAGTTTGGCCAGAGGAGCTTGGGTTGTGGTTATAGAAGAAAGGATCGTGTCACAAGTGAACTCTATATATATGTCAATTTCAGAGAAGAAGGAAGAGAGGGAGAGAGGTAGAAACACCAATGATGAGAGAGAATCATTGATCAGCTGCCTCCTGCAACCCGAGCATATGCCCATGACCCTTCAGTCCGCAGGCTGACACTCTATCCACTGAGTAAAACCAGCCTGGGCTCTGCCTGTTTTTTAAGTCTTTCAAAAGTATATTTTTATTGATTTTAGAGAGAGAGGAAGGGAGATAGAAACATCTATCAGCTGCCTCCTGGGGATCAAGCCAGCAACCTGAGCATGCGCCCTGACCAAGAATCCGTCTGTGACCCCCTGGTTCATGAGTTGGTGCTTAACCACTACGCAACACTGGCCAGGTATTTTCTTTGAATTTTTTAACTAGTAAGCCTTCTTAACCACACATGCTATTGAGATTCCATATGTAGTGGTTTTTTAGGAGCGGTGTAGATACAGGCTAATGTTGCTGTTTAGGTTAACTCTTATTCAAATTAATGGAGAATTACCTGGTTACAGAAAGAAAATATCTTTATTCTGTGGTCCTAACCCTTTAATTGATGATACCCTCACACAGCTATAACAGCATGGCAGACTAAGGGGCTATTTTTGCCTTTTTCTTTTTTTTCCTCCCAGCATTAAAAGATGCGCCAGAGAAGCTGAAACACATTGAGACAGAACTCGGTTCATTGCCATTCCCTCGTCCCAACATTGATGTTAACATCAACAACCAGGTATTCACATTTCTCCTTTGTGTACCTGTCACATATCGCTAGACCTCCCAGAAATCCTTTCTTTCCAAAGCTAATATTTTTTCTTCTCTTTTGCTGGGATATCTGTCTGTGCTTTATACTTATAAACCTGTTTTCTTATTTAAAAAGGAGATGTTTTCAGATGTTTAGGAGGAAAAGAGAAACTTGGGCAGTGACATTAAGAACTGTAAAATCATCTCATTTTTTTACACATACAGTCAAAAGTGATATAGATGGTAACTTTTCATTTTGATTCAGCCTTTTTTTTTTCTTAATTCTGTTTAGTGGGTCTTGATTTAGTTGAAAAACTTAGTGAATGGCCTTTGAAATTATAGGAGAGTTTGTTTGAAAGGAGCTGCTCTTTAATATAAACAAGGAAGAGAATAGATCTTTAGATGCTTCAGATTTATCTTTATACCTTTCACCACCCTATCTTTCTGGAGTTTTTAAGGCATTGTGTGTGTGGGGGGGGGGGGGAGGGGGGGCAATCCCAATTAAACTTTAGTTAATTGCAAAGCATTTTCTTATTTCTACATGAAATATCTAAAATAAATGGAATGAGATAAACATAATTGATTGTATTAGCTATCAGATGTCCCCACTAAGTAGAAGAGTGAATTTTAGGTAGTGATCTGAAGACACCCTTGTATAGACAACAAATAGAAGGCTCTGTAGAAGGAATCCTGTTTTAATTCGGTTTTAAAGGGGAAAGGGGGACACTTGATCTGCAGTGTTCTTTCATCCCTGGATAACTAATGGGGATTTTTCCGGAGGCAAGTCTGAAGTAGAGAGTGATTTTCTTCTTTCTTGCATGGTCATTTGTTAAAGCTGTTCTTTTGAATCCAGTGTGTGTGTGTGTGTGTGTGTGTGTGTGTGTGTGTGTGTGTGTGTTTTGTTTGTTTTTTTAGAAATATCTTAGAAGCTGATTAAATTTCAGAAAGGCTTTTATTTTCTTGACCACCTTGATATTTGTAATTATATTGGTCTGTGTGCTTTTACCTTGTCAGTTGCTTTACTGTCGCTGTAAAGTCGGAGAATGCAGGGTCAGAGACAGGAGGTTAATTTGACACAAATTTAGTGGAGGACTTGAATGAAGCTAAAAGAGAATGAAGCCTGGTGACTCTTGAGGAGGGGAGAAGCAGAGTGAGCGTTCGTTCGTTACACTGGTTGAGAACTTAAACAGACCCTTTAACCCTTTACATAAGCACCTGACCACCAAGAACTTCTTTGCGGTAGAGGGTCATTTCAGGTGAGTTCTCATTGGGATATTTAGGAATCAGGTGTCCGTTTAATTCTTTTGGTCTTATGTTTGCCACATTTTGGCCATCCAAGGCAGATATATCAGCAGCTGGGTGCCATTGGAGTTATGTGCTATAAGAAAATAAAGTGAAAATATTTTAAAGCTATTACTCAACTTGTATTTCAGTAAATTTTTCAATTGTAAACATACATGATAATTTAAAATTAAAGCAAATTTTAAAAAGCAAAAACTTATATACCTTTAAATATTTAAATGTGATATATTTTTTTAAATTAAAAAGCAAAACACTGCTTTTTTAAACTAATCAGTTGTAAACATAATTCTTTTTTTCAATGACATTACAGGCAATAATTAAGTTGCATGCATGAGTCATCGATGTGTTTACTTAATCCTCATTAGACAAATTGTGGCTAATTTTCACTGTCCTAATTATTGCATGACAGACTTATACATAAATATCTGCAATCAGCCGAGACTGGTTTGGCTCAATGGATAGAGCGTCGGCTTGGGGACTGAAGGGTCCCGGGTTTGATGAATGTACCAAGGGCATGTACCTTGGTTGCGGGCATATCCCCGGTAGGGGGTGTGCAAGAGGCAACTGATCGATGACTCTCTCTCATCGATGTTTCTAGCTCTCTATCTCTCTTCCTTCCTCTCTGTACAAAATCAATAAAATATTAAAAAAAAAAAAGAGGCAAATATTTAAAAATATATATATATATATCTGCAATCATCTTTGATATTTTCCCCCTGGAAAGTAGAAGTGGTAGGTCAAAGTACAGGCAGAGAAGACTTTTAAAGCCTTTGGTACTTTTGTAAAATTGCCTCCCAGAAAGATGGAGATAATTTATACTTTTACCTTCAATGTTAGTTGAACTATTGTTTTTGTTTTTAATATAGGCATGAAAATAAATATCTGCCTATGTCAGAGGCAGGTTGTTCTGAGAATCCTATAATGTGATTAACAAGTCATCTCAAGTCTGCAACACAATTGTCTCTGATAAGAAAATGTCAAAGCATTTGAACTAGCTATAATTTTTTTCAGCTTTATTGAGATAAAATTTACAATAATAAAAGCATTATATGCAAATCAAATCAACCAAATGATTGGACAGCAGAATGACTGTCCAGGCAACTGCGCTATGACAGGCACTGGCACCAGGCCAGCCAAAGCGAGTACAATGCGATTGGTCAGGGGGCCCCCGCCATTATCCCATGATCACCCATAGAGGGAGGCCCTGGCCACCGACTGGTGGGGCAATTAATGGGGGACCTCCATGATTGCCCCAAAGAGGGAGGTCCAGGCTACCCAGGCAGTGGTGCTGTGGTGAGTGGGCAGGGCCTTTCTCTGGCAGGCAATCGATCGTGGGGCTCCGGGACTGTGAGAGGGCACAGGCTTGGGTGAGGGACCCTCCCTCCCAGTGCATGAATTTAGTGCACTGGACCTCTAGTTGACAATTAAAATTGTAATATATTTAAAGCACATGACATGATGATTTGCTGTATGTCTACATTGTGAAATGATTCCTGCAATTAAATGAACACATCCATCACTTCAGAGAGTTATCATTTTGTTTTGTTTTGCTTTTTTGTGATAATGTTTAACATCTCTTAGCAAATTTCAAGTGTACCGAACAATATAATGATCTATAGTCACCATGCTGTACATTAGATCCTCAGAACTTATCCATGTTATCACTGAAAGGTTGTACCTTTTACCACCCTTTCCCTATCCCCCTCACCCTCAGTTTCTGGTAGCAACCATTCTGTTCTGTTTCTATGAGTTGAATTTTTTTTTTTTTTTTTTAGATTTTACATATAAATAATATCACGGGGTATTTGTCATTCTCTGTCTGACTTATTTCAGTTAGCATAATGCCTGCCAGCATTTTCCATTTGTTGCAAATGGCAGGATCTCCTTCTTTTTAAAGACTGAATAATATTCTGTGTGTGTACACACAGTCACACAAACACGACATTTTCTTTTCTTTTTTTTTTTTTTTAATATATTTTATTGATTTTGTATAGAGAGGAAGGGAGAGAGATAGAGAGTTAGAAACATCGATGAGAGAGAGTCATCGATCAGCTGCCTCTTGCACACCCCCTACTGGGGATATGCCCGCAACCAAGGTACATGCCCTTGACCAGAATCGAACCCGGGTCCCTTCAGTCCCCAAGCCGACGCTTTATCCATTGAGCCAAACCGGTCTCGGCTACACCACATTTTCTTTATCCACTCATTCTTTAATGTCCCCATAGGTTGGTTCCATATCTTAGCTATTGTGCATACTGACGCAGTGAACATGGAAGTATATCTAAGATAGTGATTTTGTTTCCTTTGGGTATATCCTCAGAAGCGGGGTTGTTGGATCATAAGCCATGAAGTAGCTGTGGTCAGAAAAGGACAATAAGGACTTATTTCAATTAATAGGAACCATTCTAAACACGAAGAGGTTACACACATGAATATGGTGTAGGCCAAAGTAGCGATGCTCAGGTTTTTATGTACTGGAATTGCACCCAGAGGCAGATATGTGAAGACCATATTAAGAAACATCAAATTAAATAATCACATTAATTAAAGCTTTTTAAACCTGGAGTAGTGGTGCAGTATATAACCCCATCCATGCCTGTTTAATAGAACAAAAGCTGTATCTGTGACTAAGAAAATATTTAAGGTGCATTTGTTATTTAGACCAGTGTTAAATAGCAACCATAATAATAATAATAATAATTGTTGTTGTTGTTATTGGTTGTCATTCATTTTAAGTTAAGTAAAATATCAGTTGTAGTGTAGATAATTTAAACTAATTAATTTGCTTCCTCCCACTTCCTTTCATAAAAGTTTATTTATATTGTTTTAATTTTGATCTTTATTGAATGGATTCGTGTTTTATTCTATCATTTTCATAAGTCTATGGCTGAAAGTGACCTTTTTGTGGCTATGTAAAATAATCCAAACATAATTAATTATCTGCCTGGTGACAGCTACAGAATTACAGGGATTCGCCTAACTGAAAACCCAGTTGAAATTAAATACAGTAGTCCTCCCATATCTATGATTTCACTTTCTAGGGTTCCAGTTACTTGTGGTCAGCTATTGTCCAAAATGTTAAATGGGGAATTCCAGAAATAAACAGTTTATAAGTTTTAAATTGTGTGCCATTCTGGGAAGTCTGATAAACTGTAATTCTGTCCCACCCAGGCAATCAGGTCAGCTGTCATGGTCTCACAATGCTTGTGAGTTATCCTATCTAATAAAAGGGTAATATGCAAATTAACCGTCACTCTACAACTAAGATGGTGGTGCCCATAGCACCAGGGTGGGATGCTGGCGGCATCGCCCTGGTGATGATGCTAGCATCCCATGCCCAGGCTGCAGACAAAATGTGGGTCTGCTGGGCTGGAGGCGTGCTCCAAGCCGTGGCTGCTTAGGACACGCCCCCAGCCCAGCGGATAGAAGCCCAGCTGATAGAACGCGGGGCCGCTGGGCTGGGGGTGTGCCCCCGGCAGCCCCTACAGTGTGGCCTGGGGCATGCCCCCAGCCCAGCATACAGAAGCCCAGTGAACAGAAGCCCAGCGGACAGAATGTGGGGCCGCTGAACTGGGGATGTGTCCCAGGTGTCTGCCTCCATGTGGCTCGGGGCACACCCCCAGCCATGTGGACAGAAGCCCTGGGGACACAATGCAGGGGGTCCTCTGTGCATGAGCTGCAGAGGAAACACCTTTTCTGAAGGCTCATTGGCTAAGCTCCTGTAAGCTGCCACTCACAGTGTTCTTAGTAACTTGGGTAATAAGAATCTAAGAAGGTGATCTAGGGTTTTCCACCTCACTCCTGGAGGAAAAAACAAGGTCCGCTGCTGGAGGGGCTAAGGAATGTCATATCCTGCCCTAGCCAGTTTGGCTCAGTGGATAGAGCCTTGGCCTGCCAACCGCAGGGTCCAGGTTCAGTTGTGATCAAGAGCATGTACCTAGGTTGCATGCTCCTCCCTGGCCAGGGCCCAGGTCAGAGCTCATGCAGGAGGCAACTAGTTGAAGTGTGCCTCTCACATTGATATTTTTCTCTCTTTCCTCTCTCTTCAAAGCTCTCTAAAAATCAATGGAAACATATCCTCAGGTGAGGATATAAAAGAAAGGTCATATCCTATGAAAGACACATCTTAAAAATGCCTAAAGAAAGTTGTCATTTTTTCATGGTGAAGGACTGGAGTTCGTGTTGAGGAAAACACCTTGGTGGCTGGGACAGTGGCAGCAGCAGCAGGGTGACGGGGCTGGTGCCTTCCCCTGATAGGCCCAGTCACCTCCCCCAGAGGGAGGCCAGACTGAGGCTTAGATGTGATCCCCTGCGGGCTCCCAGTCTGTGAGAGGGGGCAGGCTTGGCTGAGGGACACCCCCCCACACCCTGTGCATGAGTTTCGTGCATAGGGCCTCTAGTTTATTTAATAATGGTCCCAAGTGCAAGAGTAGTGATGCTGGCAATTCAGATATAACAAAGAGAAGCCATAGAAATTTCCTTTAGTGAAAAGGTGAGTACAGTACAATAAGATTGAGACAGAAACCACATTCACATAATTTTTATTATAATTGTTCCATCTTATTAGCCGTCATTATTTATACTCTTTCTGTGCCTCATTGCAGACATATATGTAGGAAAACATAGTTTGGTACTATCTGTGCTTTTAGGATTCAATGGGGATTTTGGAGCATATCTGCTGTGAGTAAGGGGGGACAGCAAATGACACATATTCTTTGTGTGTGGTTAGCTCAGGCATTTGTCCCAGGTAGTATAGTTGGTTATTCAATTTCTTAAAGACAGGAATTGGTCTAGATGGTTTTTTGTGGTCCCAATCAGTTCATATTTCATGTTTGTAATAATCAAGCCTTAGTTTGAAATTATATGTAGGAGTTGACTATTCCTGGAATAGGCTATGACTGTTTAAGACACATAACTTCCTGGTGGTCTAAATATGAACTTTCATCAGCCCCTTTTCTATTTCCATGTAACTATCAGATTTTCTTATAATATGTTTTTAATATTTAGGAGGAAGTGGTGAAGCTGACTGAGAAATGTCTTAATAATGCCATTGAGAGCCCAGGATTGAATGCTAGGCGAGTTCCTCCTGACTTGAAGAGTAACATTTTGAAAGCTCAAGTAGAAGCAGTGCAAAAGGTAAGCTCCTTTAATAGATAGTCCTGGTGAAGTGAAAATAACATGAAACTTAGTCTAGAAACTCTGAAAAGCGAATAAAATACATGAACAAAAGCAAGGGTGACCTAGCTAGTGATTCGAAATATGGAATACACCAAGAAACATACTCGAGAGAGCAAAATGCCTTCCTAATTCTAAATACAAGCTAGGTTAAGAGAGATAGTCACGGACAAACAGAGAAACCAAGATGGCGCCGTAGGTGAGCAACTGGTCTGCCGCTCCTACAACAATTTAAAAATTAAAACTAATATAAAGGACATCTATCATCCAAAACCACAGGAAGGTTGGATGAAAGAGAAAGGAGCGCAAGCGCTGAAAAGCTGAGAAGCCTAGGTACGGAGGCACGCGAATTGGGCTGGTGGCGGGCGACTGGGCACACGGCTTTTCTTTTCAACCCGGAAGGAAACAAGCTCCCTATCACTCTGAAATCAAGTTTCTGGGGTCACGTGGGGGACCCAGACACCTACAAGGAGAAGCTGGTCTGTTGGCCATCGGTCCGAAGTGAGGGTGACTCTTGTAGAGGTGCGCGCAGTAATCATTTACTGCGATGGATCGCAAGGAAGTGGGGACTTGGAAATGTAGGGGGCTGGGACAGCCATTGCTGTTAGCCACGCCCCAACCTAGTGACGTCCTGAGAACCCGCCCTGTCCTGAGACCCCGCCCCACCCTGAGGCCCTGCCCTGAGGCCCCACCCACAGATTCTACAGACCCGCCCAGGCATCACACAGCTGCTTTTGCATATAAATGGCTGGTATTGTGGCAGCTTAAGGAAATAAACTGCAGCTCCAGTAACAAAGCTCCCGCAACAAAACTGACAAGTCCCAAGCAAATGAACTGTACCCCATTGGTGATCCAGAAGCCAGTGTTCCTAGTGGTCAGTTTCAACCCCTCACACCCATAAGTGACATATTCGGGAGACGGACTCAGTGAGCACCAAAGCCCCACTGAAACAAAGTGTGTCTCCAGCGCAGCAGTTCTTCCTTTATAGACAGAGCGGGTCCTCACAGACAATTGGCTTGAGATCAATTCCTCCCAGTGTACCAACAGCAATCAAGGCTTAATTACACCGAGACTTTGCACTCAGCCCACAAAGGGATATACCAAATGCGACCACCTCAGGTGATTGGGGAAGCTGAGCTACTGGACCCTATAGGTCACCTACCACACAAAGCCACTCCATCAGCCAAAATGAGGAGACACAGAAACATGTCACGAATGGGAAAGATGAAGGAAAGTAAACTACTGGACAACACAGAGTTCAGAATCACATTTATAAGATTACTCAAGAATCTTCTAAAAACCTTTGAGAAACTTGATGAGACCTCCAAGAAGCTTGGTGAGACCTTCAAGGACCTTAAAGAGAATACCAAAAAAATGGAAAAGGACCAGTCAGAAATTAAGCATACAACCTCTGAAATAAAGAATATACAGAAACTCAACTATAGATCAACGTACCCCAAGAATCAAACCAAAGATCTGGAATATAAGGAAGAAAAAATCACCCAACCAGAGAGGCAGGAAGAAAAAAGAATCCAAAAGTATGAGGATAGTGTAAGGAGCCTCCGGGACAGCTTAAAGCGTACCAACATCCGGATTTTTGGGGTGCCAAGGAGAGCGAGCAGGATATTGAAGGCTTAATGGAAGAAATAATGATAGAAAACTTTCCCTACCTGGTAAAAGAAATAGACTTACAAGTTCAGGAAGCATACAGAACCCCAAACAAGAGGAATCCAAGGAGGGACACACCAAGAAACATCATAATTAAAATGCCAAGGGCAAAAGACAGAGAATCTTACAAGCAGCAAGAGAAAAACAGCTAGTTACCTACAAGGGAGTACCCATACAACTGTCAGCTGATTTCTCAACAGAAATTATGCAGGCCAGAATGGAGTGGCAAGAAATATTCAAAATGATGAACAACAAGAACCTACAACCAAGATTACTCTACCCAGCAAAGCTATCATTCAGAATTGAAGGTCAGATAAAGAGCTTCACAGACAAGAAAAAGTTAAAGGAGTTCATCAACACCAAACCAAAATTACATGAAATGCTGAAGGGTATTCTTTAAGGAAAGGAAGAAGAAGAAAAAAAGTAAAGGTAAAAACTATGAACAATAAAAAGACATAAAATACATACCTATGAACAAGCGAACCTAAAAATCAAGTGAATAAAAAATCTGAAGAACAAAATGGACTAGTGAATATAATAGAATCAGGGACATAGAAAGGGATTGGACTAACAATTCTCAGGGGGTGAAGGAAGAGATTGGACAAGAATCTTACACCTATGGATGAAGACAGGGGCGGGGGGTAAGGGCATGGGGTAGAGTTGGGGATCAGGTGGAGGGGAGCTATGGGGGAAGGGGGGAAAGAGGAACACCTGTAATAATCTTAACAATAAAGATTTATTAAAAAAAAAAAAAGAGAGAGAGAGATAGTCACTCATACAAAGTAAGAGTAGACGCTCTAGGGTTTAATAAGTTTTTTTAAAAGGCAAAAATCCTATAAAAGTGAGTCCTTCATCTTAGCCTCTTGTTATAGCCAGAAAATCTGGAGATTCATAGGTTCCTGTCACTTTTTAAGTCTATGATGTTAGGATTTTTTAATCAATCTGCCACCCATCTACCCCCAATTTGGCAAAATTGTGAAGTTCTAAGCAACAAGAACGAAAGTTACAAGGTGAAAGAGTCCACTGTGACATCGTGAGTGATACAATGGGTTGAGACCACCCCCATAACATTTTTGGCATCCATGCTCATAATGATAGTTTTCTATTGGCCCTCCCTTCCTGTCAGACTTGTCCTCCATAGTAAACCAGGACAAAAGTCTGTCTCGCTACATCATGTTGTCAACAAGGATTTCAAAACATCCTACTGTTAAGAAGATACATTTTACCCATTCTGTACCCAGGCACAGCCTTGAAAAGAACTGGGAGGACTTGAAGAATATTGTTCGTGCTTTTATCTATCCTCTCCCCTATTATAAACATAAAACATAATATTTTTATATAAAAAATAAATCAGACAACTTGAATTTGAATCCTATTTCTAATCTACCACCTACTAGCTTTGTGATTTGGCAAGCTAGTTAATGTCTCTAAATCTCAGTTTAATTGTATTTGAAAAAAAGTTCGTGGTCCTACCTACCTTAAGGTAAGTTACAAGGATGAAATGATAGTAAATGTAAAGGACACAGAATAGTGCCTGGCACATAATGTGCGTTTAATACGTGTTGGAACTACATGTAGTAGCAGTGGTAATAGTTGTCATTGCTTGACATTTCAGTTATATTTTTGGATATTTTTGAATTGCAGAAGAGAGAAATAACTTGACTAGCCCTTAATTAAAGAGATTTTATTTTATAATTTAAAACCTTACAATGAAGAAAAATCCAGGAACAGATAAGTTCATTGTTGAAATCTACTGAACATTTATGGAAGAACTAATGACAATTCTACACAAAGGCTTTGAGAAAATAGAGAGGAGGGAACACTTTCCAACTCATTTTATGAGACTATTATTATCCCAATACCAACATCAGAAAAACATGTGACAAAAAAAGAAACAATAGACTAACTCTCTTGAACATGGACTCAAAAATCCTTAACAAAATATAAATAAATCATACTCACAATTTATGTAAAGGGATGATATATCCTGACCACATAGGGTTTATCTCAGGAAGAAAGTTGGTTATTTAAATACCAGTATAGTTTACCATGTTAAAAAATAAAATTTTCTCAAGTCCTATGGAAAAATCATTTCACAGAATGCAACCCCCTTCATGATAAAAACTCACAGCAAGATATGCACCCCTATGTTCATAGCATAATCTACAATAGCTAGGATTTGGAATCAGTCTAGGTGCCCATCAGCAGATGATTGGATCAAAAAACTATGGTATATCTACACAATGGAATACTATGCTGCCATAAAAAAGAAGGAATTCTCATCATTTGCAGCAACCTGGTTAGAATTGGAGAACATCATGCTGAGTGAAATAAGCCAGTCAATGAAAGAGAAATACCACATGACCTCACTCATTTATGGATAATAAAGAACATTATAAACTGATGAACCAAAGGATAGATATAGAGACAGTAAAGCAACAAGCAGACTATCAAATTACAGCGGGGAGGGTAGGGAGATCTGGGGGAGATAAGAGATCAACCGAAGGACTTGTATACATGCATATAAGTACAACCAATGGACACAAAACTCTGGGGAGGGAGGGTATGTATGGGAGGGGGGGCAATGTTAAAATATGTACACAGATAATAATTTAATTTAAAAAAAAGGGAAAAAAAAACTCACTGCAAACTAGGAATAGAATGAAACTGCTTCAGCCTGGTAAAGGGCATCTATGAGAAAATCTATACCTAGCATAATACTTTGTGGCAGAAGATACATTCACTAAAATAGCAACTAAAATTAAAAACTGACCTTTCCCATGTTGTCAGTGGTAGGGCTCCTGCAGTGCACACTGCTGGTATGAGTAAAAAATGCTTAATAAGCTCTTTAGAAAAGAGTTTGGTGATGTATTAAATGTACACTCACATAAAATTTAGCAGTTCCACTCAGGTGTTTACTCAAGAGGAATGAATATGTCAGTTCAAATAAACATTGGTACAGGAAAGTTCCTAGGAGCTTTATTATGATAGCTAACAACTAGAAGCAACCCAAATGTTCATTATCAAGGCAACAGATACATTATGGTATATCCATACAGTGGAATGCTAGTCAGCACATAAAGAATTAATTAGTGATAAGTGGACTATCAAGGGTGAATCTCAAAAACATGCTATTCTAAAGAGGCAGACACAAAATTTAAACATAATGACTTCATTTATATGAACTATAGAAAGTTCAAGTCGTGTTTGCTATAGTAAGGATTTTGCTGGGATTGTGTTGGAAGACTCAGGGATCATTTTGGAGGTGGTGCAGATGTTACATATATTCATTGTAGAGTTGGTTATGCACCTGTATATATATATATTTTAAAATTAATCAAACTGTACATTTAAAATGTTTGCATTTTACTATATATAAATGAGACCTCAATAAAGTTAAGGAAAAACACTGATTTCTTCAGAAAAATATATTTAGAATTCTCTTATTAAATAATTCTTGCATTCAGGAAAAAATAAAAAGCCAAATATATACCTTAGCATCTGTTTTATCATATAAATTAAAAAAATTCTGACATGGAATCTTTTGGGAAACTGTATCTATACACTAATACACCATTGTGTCTTAAAACAATTGAAAGTTATCTAGTAAAGCATGTGGCTTTGTATACTAATATATCCAAGTAGAAGCGTGGATTATTAATTTGGATATGGGATAAGATTGCACTTGGTGCATTACTGATATTTCCATAGATAAGTATGATTACCTCTTTAGGAACTGAAGCAAACTGATATTTCTGTTTTTACAGGAAAGAAATTTAAGTTTCTTGTTACTTTACTATCCTCTACAAAGATTTCATATTTATAATCTTTTTGTTTGTTTTGTTTTTGTTAATCCTCTCTTGAGGATATTTTTCCAATGATCTTTTAGAGAGAGTGGAGAAAGAGAAAGACATTGAGAGACCGATGTGAGAGAAACACATGGATTGGTTGCCTCCTGCATGTGTCCCAACCAGGACCTGGCCAGGAAGGAGCCTGCAACCGAAGTACATGCCCTTGACTGGAATCAAACCCAGAACTCTTTGGTCTGCCGGCTGACGCTCTATCCACTAAGCCAAACTGGCTAGGGCAATGTGTATTATTTCTTTTTCTCAGGTTACAAGAGAAGATAGCCTATTGAGTCATAAAAATGCCAATGTTCAGGATGCTGCCACAAACAGGTACAGTTCTGGATAAAATGAATTAAGTGATTTTTTTTCCTCTTCACTTTTTTGGGGGGCCTTTTTCCCTATTCTCCAATCTATCACCACATGATTACACTGAATTCAATGATGTTCTTTTCCTCTTAACTTTTCTGTGTAGCCTTTTTTCTTCATTTCCAATCTATCACCACATGATTTCAGGGTACCTATTTGAAAGACAACTTGAATTCACTCTTCCGTCCTTTACATAGCTGCTTAGTACCTAGTTTGAGATTATTTGAAGATAGTCCTAATTAATCTCTCTATGTTCTCATTCTTTTTAAATTGATTGAAGTTACAAAGCAAAAACAACCTCTACAGGTATTTTTAATCTTATTAGGTGTCTGGGTGGAATGTGTATTATTTCTCTTGGGTATGGTAGTAAACTTTCCTGTCATCCCAATGGCCTCATTCTTATAAACTTTCTTACTTTAGGTTCTCATTTTCTTTGCTTTTCTTTTGCAGTCCTTTGTGCCTCTCTCTTTTTAAATGGGTATTATGCCATTTATTTGTCTCTGGGCTTTTTCCTTGCTCTATGCCAATTTGTTTCTTTCATCACTGTGTATTCAATGTTCTGTACTTAGTTGGTGCTAAACATTGTTGAATGAATGAATGCTGCTTTTTTCTCATTATTCAAAACTTAGTGGAGCATTTCTTGATTAGATATATTTGATTCCAGATACTGTAATTAACATAGCACTTAAGACTATAGCAGGCTTTGCATATAGGACTTTATAATTAGTATTCAACAAACATATTAATTGGTGATTGGGGTAAAACTGAAATTTCAACTTAACCTTTAAGTTAATTCTAATAAATCAGTTGAAATTTTTAATACTATAATTATTGGAGCCTTTTAGAATAACCTCATTAACTTTTTTTTTTTTCTAAGAGGAAGATAATGGCCCAGTTTCATTGAACTTTAAAAGCTGGGAAGAGCATAGAATATATACACCACTTTACTTCCAGATTTACTTTTCTCTAAGTGGTTGTTGATATTTTCAATATTTTTTTTCCTGCCAGGATTTGAAATGCATCCTTTAAAATATAATATACTAAGTTTTGCTCATTGGGCAAAAACTAAAGTGTTTACCTTAGTTAAGATCAGGAACAAGACAGGAATGTCCACTTTCACCAGTTTTATTCAGTATAGTACTGGACGTGCTAGCCATAGCAATCAGACAATAAAAAGAAATAAAAAGCATCTAAATTTGAAAGGAAGAAAGAATATTGTCATTAATTTGCAGATGACATGATACTGTATACAGAGAATAAAAAAAAATACTATAACTGCACATAATTCAGTAAAATAGCAGAATACAAAATAAATATCTAGAAATCAGTTCCATTTTTATACATTGATTATGAACTATCACAAAGGGAAACTAAGAAAACAAGCTCATTCATAATTCCTTCAAAAAGAATAAAATACCTAGGAATAAATTCAATCAAGGATGTAAAAGACCTGCCTGTACTCAGAAAATTATAAGAAACTGAAGAAAGAAATTGAAGAGTATACAAATACTATGCTCATGGAGAGGAAAAATTAACATCATTAAAATGTTCATACTATCCAAAACAGCATATATATTCAATGCATTTCCTATCCAGATAACAATGATGTCTTGTACAGAACTAGAACAAATATTCCAAAAATTTGTATGGAACCACAAAAGACCCCAAATAACCACAGCAATGTTGAAAAAGAACAAAGTTGGAGGATTCATATTATCTAATGTCAAACTATACTACAAGGCCATAGTAATCAAAATAGCTTGATACTGGCATAAAATATAGACATACAGACCAATGGAACAGAATAGAGAGCTCAGAAATTAACCCACATTTTTATAGTCCATATTTTACAAAGGAGGCAAAAACATACAGAGGGGTAAAGATGTTCTATTCAATAAATGGTGTTGGGTCCTAGTTAGTTTGGCTCAGTGGATAGAGCTTCGGCCTATGGACTAAAGGATCCCAGGTTCAATTCTGGTCAAGGGCACATCCCCCCAGTGTGGGGCATGCAAGAGGCAGCATGGTTCTCTCTCATCATTGATGTTTCTTGTTTCTATCTCTTTCTCCCTCTTCCTTCCTCTTTAAAATCAATAAAAAATATATTTTTAATGGTGTTAGAAAAATTAGATAAGTGCAAAAAATTAAATTAGACCACCTTCTTATATCATACACAACAATAAACTCAAAATGGACTAAAGATTAAAATGTTAGACTTGAAACCACAAAAATCCTAGAAGAAACCATAGGCAGTAAAATCTCAGATATTTCTCATAGCAATATTTTTTTAAATATAACTCCTTGGCAAAGGGCAACAAATGAAAAAATAAACAAACAGAACTACATCAAACTAAGAAGTTTTTGCACGGCAAAGGAAGCCATCAACAAAATGAAAAGACAGCCTATTTAATGAGAACGCATATTACAGAACATATAGAACACAACACTAGAAAAACAATCTCATTAAATAATGGGCAAAGGACCTAAATAGCCACTTCTCCAAGAAGACATACAGATGGCCAACAGGCACATGAAAAGATGCTCAACATCACTAATCATCAGAGAAATCCAAATTAAAACCATGATGAGATATTACCTCACACCTGTCAGAATTGCTATCGTCAATAAATCAACCAAAAACAAGTGTTAGTAAGGATGTGGAGAAACGGGACCCCTTGTGCACTGTTGGTGGGAATGCAGATTGGTGCAGCCACTGTGGAAAGTAGTGTGAAGTTTTCTCAAAAAATTAAAAATGGAACTGCCTTATGACCCACTATTCCACTTCTGGAAATTTATCCAAAGAAACTCATAACACTAATTCAAAAGAATATATATAACCCTATGTTCATTGCAGTGTTATTTATAATAGTTAAGATTTAGAAGCAGCCCAAGGGTCCATCAGTAGATGAGTGGACAAAAAAGCTGTGTATGTTATAAATAGAATTCTACTCAGCCATAAAAAGGAAGGAAATCTTACTATTTGTAAAATCATGGATGGACCTGGAGAGCATTATGCTAAGTGAAATAATCCAGACAGAGAAAGACAAGTATCATATGATTTCACTCATATGTGGAATCTAATGAACAAAATAAAATAGCAAGCAAAATAGTGACAGACTTATGGATAGAGAACAGGCTGACAACTGTGTGTGTGTGTGTGTGTGTGTGTGGTGGGATTGAGCAAAATAGTAAAAAAAACAAACAAACAAACAAAAACACCACTCATGGACAGGGAAAACAATGTGTTGATTGCCAGGGGTAGGAGAAAGAGGGAGTGAAGGGAGGTCAAGAAGGGTATATGGGGGGATAAATGGTGATGGAGGGAGACTTGACTTGGGGTGTTGAACACACAATACAGCATACAGATGATGTGTTACAGAATTATGCACATGTATACTTTGTTAACCAGTATCACCCCAATAAATTCAATGAATAGGGAAAAAATAAAATAATATATACTAAGTTCTTGTTTAAACATGGGTCTATTTCTGGACCTTTCCCTTTTCTGTTAAATTGTGCACTTAAAAAAATTACTGTATCCCCTTTTTAGAAATGAAATATTTCAGGCATAGAGAAAACTATGGAGATTATATAAAACGTATTTGTGTACCAAATATCAAGCTTTGTCACATCTTCATATTTTGCTATTTTAGATTTTGACCATTTTTCTTTTATCTTTGTATTAAGTTGTAGTTCCCATATCATAAAATTTAAAATTGACCCTTTCAAAATACACAATTCAGTGCATTTTAGTAGACTAACAAAGTTTTGCAACTATTACCACTGTATATACTATCTAATTCCATAATATTGTCATTGTCCCTGAAAGCACCACTATACCCATTTGATCCCCACATTCTTCCCCATCCCCATCTCCACTCCTGTCCCAGCCTTTGGCAACCACTATTCTACTTTCTGCCTCTATGGGAATTGCCTACTCTGGACAATTCATGTAAGTGGAAGTGTACAATATGTGGCCTTTTGTATCTGGCTTCTTTCACTTACTTAAAAGGATCATCCATATTATAATACATATTAGTACTCCATCCTTTTTTATGGCTGAACTAGAGGCCCAGTGCATGAAATTCATGCATGGGTAGGGTGCCTAGGTCTGGCCGGCAATCAGGGCCAATCTGTGGGGCCACCAGCGGAGCAATCAGGGGGACCCCTGCTGGCACCCACCTTGGCTGGCCTGGGGCCTGTTGGCTGGGGGCTCCTGTGTTGAGCGTCTGCCCCCTTGGTGGTCAGTGCATGTCATAACAACTGGTCATTCCAGTTGTTTCACCAATTGATTGAATTGAGTATTAGGCTTTTATTATATAGGGTAATATTCCATTGTATCGATATACCACATTTGATTTATCCATGTATCAACTGATGGACATTTATGATGTTTCCACTTTTGTCTATTATGAATAAAGCTGCTATGGACAATCACTTCTAAGAATTTTTATAGCCATGCTTTCAGTTCTCTTTAATACATACCCAGGAGGGGTATTGCTGAGCACATGATAATGTTTCACTTTTTGAGGAATTGCCAAACTGTCTTCCAAAACAGCTCCAATATTTTTCATTCCCACCAGCAAGGTATGAATGTTCCAGTTTCTCCATAGCTTTGCCAGTGCTTAATATTCTCCATTTAAAAAAATATACTCATATCAGTGAGTATGAAGTGGTGTCTCATGGAGGTTTTGGTTTTCATTTATCTAAGGACTAAAGATGTTAACATCTTTCTTCTTTGAAGAAATGTAATTTAATTCTTTAGTAACAGCTTTAGCAAATATAATAAACTAGAGGCCCAGTGCACAAAATTCATGCATGGAGGGGGGTCCCTCAGCCCTTCCTGCACCCTCTGCAATTTGGACCCCTACACCTGTTTCTTATCTAGCTAACCTCTTCACATTTAAAAAAAATTAACCAAAATATCACCTACTCTAGGAAATCCTCTTTGAACAAATGTCTTTACAATATATATTAAGTATTTTCATAGTATATCATTCTTTTTTTTTTAACAGCTGCTTAGAGTGGATGCAATGTGGTTTTCATTCTTGCATCTGAATTTTTCTTCTTACTCTTATAATAGCAAAGTTTATCCTATTTACATTTGCCCTTCAAGAGCTTATATTTGGTTCAGTTTCTAGTTGGCTCCCTGCTTTTTTTTTTTTAAGGAATGAATTTGGGTTGTGATAGTAAGCCTCACTTGTAATCAAGCCTGTAGGTCTCCCTATCTGCTTATTTCTATAATACCTATCACTTTACCATACCAGAGATTGTGTTCATTTATAGAAAATAACAATAAATGTCACCTGATCTTTTGATCTTCTAGTAATATTTTATAGCAATACGTATTATTCTAGTAATTTAACTATTACAGAACTGAGGCATAGAAAAATAAATCATATTGAACAAGAAAGAATGACTCGAATATCAAAGCATATTACACTTAGGGCCTCCCTTGTCCTGTGCCGCAGATGTCATAGCATAGTACACAGTTCACGTGGAACTCGGCCTCCTTTAAAATGGGAAGGGATGCCATACTCATGAAGCAGCTATTTCCACCAAATTTTTTTGTATTTAATTCACAGCACATACTCTCTGTATTAATTATTGGAAAATCATCCTAGCAATTGCCTCTGTTCCTCTCTGTATTATTGCCTTACATTCTGATGTATTACTGTGCTTTTATCATCCACTCGCTAATAAGATTGTGAATGTTTTAAGGGCAGAGATCATGACTTGAACTTGTGTTTCTCTGTCATGGTGTCCAGATAAATATTCAAAAGCCATCCAGTCCAAATGACTGTGATGAGAGAGGCCCATGTTGCTGGAGACTCTGATTGTTATTTAAGGGCCTCACTTGTCTGGGCCTTTACAGAGAGGTGTGTAGGGGCTGAGGGAATTTGAGGAAACCCGGACTGAATTCTAAAAGATTTTGCTAAGCTGGCGCCCAGGATGCCAGGCATTTGTCCAATTAAAACCCGGACACACAGCAATAACAGAGGCACGTCTCCTACTGCTAATGTGTGGGGATCAGACCCCAGCCTGCAGGAACTCACTCCTCAGTCAGGAGCAGACCGCTGGGTAGACCTGGGCTGGTGCTCCTAATTCTGGGGAGAGGAAGACTTCCTGAGGCTGCAGGCTAGAGGCCCTGGACTCCGCGCCACATGTAGGGTGGTCAGTGGAGTGGCTTTTTCACCTGGGATTGCAGGCAGCTTGGCCAGGGTGGACCTGGCCGGTTCACCCCGTGATCGTGGGCAGTTAGGCCTGGGCTCTTTACCCTGTGATCATGGGGTGGCTTGGCCTGGCCTGTTTGCCCCCAATTGCAGGGTTGCTCGGCCTGGCCTGTTTGCCTGTGATCCTGGGGTGGCTGGGCCTGGGCTCACTGCAGTTCGCCAGCCTCCTATGGGCTGGGGGGAGCTGACCAGTGGAGCCCACAGCATGTGGCAGGCTGTTAAAGTCTCCACGGCAACCCTGCACTGACTTCCAGCCTTTGGTGGTGATTGGTTGTTACAAGTTACAACCCTGGCTTTTATTATTCACCCTTTTCAAGTGTACAATTCATCCATTTAAAGTATACAATTCAGGGGACACAAGTTATGCTTAAAAAGAATAAAGTAGGTAAAGTGTACAATTCAGTGGTTTTCATTTTGACATATTTGTATTTAAAAATTATCTATGGAAGGGGGAAGAAATGAGGAACCTTTGTAATATGAACAATAAAGATTGATATAAAAAAATAAATAAATAAAAAGAAAAATTATCTATGGGCCCTTCATATTAACTGCCATTACATGAGTCCAGCATACCATATTCATTTTTATTAATGGGCAAATGCTTGTTCCAAGTTAACATTGTGTGTGCTCCTCCGTATACAAGTGCTGAGAGATTCTTTAGGTCAGCAGTCGCCAACCGGTGGTCCATGGACCATTGGTTGTCCGTGAGGTCTTAAAGGTTGGTGACCACTGCTTTAGGGTGTATGCCTGTGAGTGGAATTGCTGGGTCATGACACATGCTGAGCAGAATGGAGCAGAAGCTTCACATGTGCTTCTTTCCGTGTTGGGCAGCAGTGTAAGCTGTCCAGGACCAATCTTTTTTATTATTATTATATTTTATTGATTTTGTACAGAGAGGAAGGGAGAGAGATAGAGAGTTAGAAACATCGATGAGAGAGAGTCATCTATCAGCTGCCTCTTGCATACCCCCTACTGGGGATATGCCCACAACCAAGGTACATATGCCCTTGACCGGAATTGAACCCGGGACCTTTCAGTCCCCAAGCCGACGCTCTATCCATTGAGCCATACCGGTTTCGGCCAGGACCAATCTTTTGCTGAAGTGTTGGGAGAATTCATTGTAAAGCATTACTTCTTTTAATACTCCTATTTCTCATATCAACTCCTTTTGTCTGAAACTGTTTCTTCTTTCTGAAACACAAAGCTATTTTTCTCTCTGGTAACTTTCAGGTTTTACTGCTCATTCTTGAGGTTCTGCATTTTCATTACTGTCTACCTAAGAATAGGTGTTGTTGTTTTTTTCAATTGTTAGTATTCAAGGTGGTCTTTTAATTTGAAGATCAGTGTCTTTTTTTTCAACTCAGAAAATCATAAGCCATTGTTTTTTGAATATCCACTATCCATTAGTTGAAATATTCTGATTATTTCTCTCTCACAACTGTTCCTTATTTCTTTCCATCTCTTTGCCTCTATTTGCCTCAGTGTTATGGCTGCAACCATTCTAGCTTTCACTTCAGAAATTACATCTGACTTTTCCAGTCTAGGGTCTATCTCCTGTTTTTCCCAGTCTCCTTGCAGGATTGGACGGAACTGCTCCTGTCGCTTGCACACGTTTCAGTGATACTGGGAAGGCTGGGATTTCCTGCTGGGGGTGTGAGCTTAGTGGAGGATGACCTCCCTTTGTCCCTGGTGTTGAGCCATCTGTACGACTGCTCCTAATCTTGTTCTCATCTGGGGTAGACCTGCTTGTCATTGTGCCGGGCCCGCAGGTAACAAATTCTGGCAGCCTCTCACCTGGTGGTCCTGTTGCAATACCTGGAGCACTGTAGATGTTGCTTCTTTCTCAGCAGAGCTCTCCAGCCTGTGTCCTCACATGGGGGCTTCTGATGGTTCCTGACTCTTCTCTCATATCTCATGTTTTCTGTATGATTTCTGTTCCACTGAGCTTCTCATTCATGTTTTTGGTAACAGCTTTAAAAAAAAAATCAGTCTATTTATTTGTGTATCTGCTTTTCTTCTCAAGATAAATCTTTTCTGTCCTTCAGTGAGACTTAGGAGGGAAGCAAAGTAGCCCACAATTTTGATCCATCTGTGAGTGAGTGTGACCTGGATTTGAAACTGTTAAGGGATGGGTGGGAAAGGGTTTCATAAAAGCATATGAGCGTGACCTGGACTTCTGTCATGCTCCTCACAAATTGAATTTCTTCTTCTCCCACATGGATTTGTAACACTTCTTTCCCAAGGCTTTTCTTTGAAAACACTGCCCATGCTCAGACAGACCTCATGATGTGAATTTGTATTTTCTTTCCAGGGCTGTAGTAAGTGAGAATAATGTGCTCCTCTCTGAAGATTCCCTTGCTCCAGTGCACAGCACACCTGCAGGAAATGGTTCTGTTCTAAAGGTAACAATATCTTAATCTTTTAAAGCAGGGGTCCTCAAACTTTTTAAAGTGGGGGCCAGATCACGGTCCCTCAGAGAGCTGGAGGGCCGGACTATATGAACTACTAGTAACACCTTGGCTGCGCTCACTGCCCAAAAAACCTGGCGGGCAGGATCAGACTCCCCTGGGGGCTGCATGTGGCTCGCGGGCCATAGTTTGAAGACCCCTGTTTTAAAGGTTTTCCCAAAGACCATACTTGAATCCTATAGTACAACCATGGGCATCTGGTGATTCTGATTCACACCAGAACTCAAGCTTCGAGAAAAGCACTGAGCCTGAATTCTCTGGGGAGAGTCCTATTGTCAAATCCCTCACAAGAGGCTCTCAGGGGTTTCCTCCAGTTTCTGTGTTATTTATTGGTATTTTCGGATTGGGGTGGTCTTTGTATTTTTGCTTTTTTGGGTGCTGGCTATGCTTCCTTAGTGTCTCAAACTGTACATGGCATATAGTAAGCACTAACTATTCATTGAAATAAACTTTCTGAAATAACAGCATCCTGTCATTGTGTTGCAGTGTGGCTAGCTCATCACAGCTCCTGCTATTCCTATACCCTCTTGCCACACCCTTACCAGTTCAGGAAACATTGAAACTTAGTTCATTGCCCAGTGAATGTTTTAATTTGCAAGTTAAATGAAAAGTTATTCTCAAAAATAGCATTTATCATTTTGCTCTTCTATTATATAAGCATATTTATTATAGTAATTTCTCAAATATTTCAAAAAAGAAAAAAATTAGAAATCACATGTATTCCCACTACCCCAAAAACAGTGTAGTTAATATTTGGATGTATAACTTTTCAGACTTTTGGGTTAAATGAATAAACAACCAGGATCTTTCTTTCTGCTAATTAAAATTCTAAAACGATATATTGACATCTTTGACCATTGAAAATTATTGATGGAACCTGAGATTTTTGGAACAGGACATTTAGTTCAAACATTTATTACATATATAATATACGCTAGACAGCATGCTAGGCTTTGGAAATTAAAATAGATTGAAACATAGTTAACAACAATCAGGCCTCGGTCAGAATTATAGAAAGGGAGAGAGAATGTTAATGCCTATGGTAGGACATGCACAAGCTGTTTTGGGGCACTCACCCAGGCCAGAGGGTGCGATGGGTGAGCTAGGAGGAGGGAGACCTAAGAGGAGAGAATAATTTTTCACGTGTGTAATTAAAGTTGGCCTGAAAGCAGGTAGATGGAAATAGAATTGTATACATAAAGGGCTTTTTTTGTTATGTACTACACATTAGATACTTATTTCTCTTATTTCCAGATTGGAATTTTATCTTTTGTACTTTTATTTTTTTTAATATATTTTTATTGATTTTTTTTTTTATAGAGAGGAAGACAGAGGGATAGAGAGTTAGAAACATCGATGAGAGAGAATCATCGATCAGCTGCCTCTTGCACACCCCCTACTGGGGATGTGCCTGCAACCAAGGTACATGCCCTTGACCGGAATCGAACCTGGGACCTTTCAGTCCGCAGGCCAACGCTCTATCCTGAGCCAAACCAGTTTTGGCTCTTTTGTACTTTTAAAGTTCTTCCTGCCCCCTCCCCCCCCCACATACACACATGCATGCACACACACACACACACACACACACTGCAGTATAGAAATTGTGTTTTCCAGAAAGTGCATCAAATACTAGTTAAACAAAAAGTGTTAATTAATATTTATGGGGAAGCTCATACTGTCCTCTCCAAAAATAGTGAAGTTTTCATATCTCTGGATAAAGAAGCATTTAGAATTCAGGCATCTCCTTTACTCATCTTTCTTCTGTGCTAAACTTTCTAGTCTAGACTAAGAGCCAGAACAGCCCTGGCCAGTGCTGCTCAGTTGTTAGAGCATCACCCCATGCACCTAAGGATTGTGGGTTCAATTCCAGGTCAGGGCACATTACCCAGGTTGTGGATTCCATCCTCTGTTGGGGTGTGTTCATGAGGCAACTGATCGGTGTTGCTCTCGCTCTCCGTCCTTCCCTTCCTCTCATCAATGAAAAACATATCCTCAAGTGAGGATTAAAAAATGAAAAAGAACCAGAACAGTCTTAACCCTACCCAAATTTTGTCTCACCAGAAGGAATGGCTAATCTGCAAATTCACATAATGCCTAGCTTTTTAAAATTCTGATTATAGTCCAGGTTCCCCTCCTAGCAAAAGTGGAAACACTAATAAGCTTGATTCCTGAATGTCCCTGTTTGTTTAAAGGTTAAACCAATCAGGCCTTGGTCAGAATGATGAATTGAGAGGATAAAGAAAAAGTAGTCTGATTAGTGGGTCATTTATCAACTATATATATTTTGTCTCCATAGGATGCTACAGATGAATTTGATGCCTTGTTTTTATCTCTAACTGAGAATCTGATTGACAACACAGTCACACCTCAGGTAAATATGCTTTAAAATACCAAAATGGAAAAAAAATTCTATTTTGCAAACGTTGCTGCTATATTCCAATTTTGGCCTTTTTAACGATTTAGTAAAACTTCACACATAATAAGAGATCATATTTCAGTAACACTTAGCATTAGCATTGTCTTTTCTGTACTATAAAACTCTACCAATTTGATTGTGCGTGTCACTACTATAGGCCTATTTGTAATTCAGTAGCATAATGTAAATAACATAGAGAAAATGGATGATAAACCAGCTTCAAGAGTTAAGACAGTCCAGCCAGTGTAACTCAGTGGTTGAATGTCGACCCATGAAGCAGGAGGTCATGGTTTGATTCCTGGTCAGGGCACATACCCAGGTTGTGGGCTCAATTCCCAGTGGGGGGCATGCAGGAGGCAGCTGATCAATGATTCTCTCTTATCATTGCTGTTTCTGTCTCTCCCTCTCTAAAATCAATACAAATTATATTTTTTAAAAGAGTGAAGAAAATATGGATATATTTAATTTTTAAAAATATTTTCAGAAAGGTGGGAATATAAAAATAGGTGGCATTGAACATATTGATCATTATTGTAGTATGGGAGATACTGTGTTAAGTACTATGATCATAATACAATAGTTCCTTCTCACCAGAGACTTACAGTCTAGTGGGTGAACTGTATACAGATAACTAATTTAGTGACTTACGAATATTGTGACAAAATTGCTGTAGGAACTAGAAATTCTGAAGGCTTGGAAGATGGTACTGCCTATAGTGCTGAATGTTTGCTTAGATTACTAGTTCTCAAACTTGGATGTGTAACAGAATCATCCTGCCAGTGATTAAAACAGATGGCTAAGGAAAGGAGGAAGTAAAACTCATTTATTTGTAGACTAGAGGCCCGGTGCATGAATTTGTGCATGGGTAGGGTCCCTCTAGATGGCCTGCAGGGATCAGGCCAAAACCCACAGTCCAATGCCGTCTGCAGCTCCTACCTGCCGCTCTTGTTCATCCAGACTCACTGTGCCTGCTGCAGGCTCACGCCCAATCAGACCCGATCAGGAGAGGTTTGCACTGGTGCAGCAGTGCTCCCCAGCCATGAGCCCTGTGTCTGGCACCCTCCCAAGGGGAGTGGCCTGTGGGATCAGGCTGAAACTGGCTCTCCAATATCCCCCTAGGGATCCCGGATTACAAGAGGGCGCAAGCCAGGCAGAAGGGCCCCACTGGTGCACCATCGGGCCGGGGAGGGACAGTAGGAGGGCTCCCGGGCATGTCCGGCCCATCTAGCTCAGTCCCGATCAGCCGGACCCCAACAGCAAGCTAACCTACCAGCCAGAGCATCTGCCCCCTGTTGGTCAGTGCACGTATAGCGACTGGTCAACCAGTTGACTGCCCCCTGGTGTCTGTGCACATCAGAGCAACTGGTTGACCAGTTGACTACCCGCTGGTGGTCAGTACACGTTATAGCAAGCAGTTAAGAAGCGATAGCATATCAGCATATTTCGCTTTGATTGGTTTTTCAGTTCTGCTATTCAGTCTATTGGCATATTATCCTTTTATTATATAAGATGACATGATACTGTACATAGAAAACCCTAACGACTTCACACAAAAAACTACTTGATATATTAAATGAACTCGGCAACGTAGCAGGATACAAAATTAACACCCAGAAATTGATGGCATTTTTTTTATATACCAATAATGAACTTTCAAAAAGAGAAACAAACAAACAAACAAAAAATCCCATTTACCAATGCAACAAAAAAATTAAAATACTTAGGAATAAACTTAACCAAGGAGGTAAAAGACTTGGAAAACTACAGAACATTAAAAAAGAGAGAAAGGAAGATATAAACAAGTGGAAGAATATCCTATATTCATGGATTGGTAGAATTAACATAATTAAAATGTCCATACTACCCAAAGTAATCTATAGATTCAACACAATCCCTATTTAAATACCAATGGCATATTTCACAGATCTAGAATAAATACTTTAAAAAATTATATGGAACCATAAAAAGTCCTCAAATAGCTGCAGCAATCTTGAGAAAGTAGAACAAATAAGGGATCAAAATACCAAATACCAGATTACACTACAAAGCCACTGTTACTGGCACAAGAGCAGGCATATCTATCAATGGATCAGAATAGAGACCCTAGAAATCAACCCAAGCCAATACGCTCAATATTTAACAAAGGAGGCAAGAGCATACAATGGAGTCAAGACAGTCTCTTAAATAAATGGTGTTGGGAGAATTGAACAGATACATGCAAAAATGAAACTAGACACCAACTTACACCATACACAAGAATAAACTCAAAATGGATAAAAGACTTAAATGTAAGTCATGAAACCACAAAAATCCTAGAAGAAACCATAGGCAGCAAAATCTCAGACATCTCTCATAGCAATATCTTTACAGATATATCTCCTAGGGCAAGGGAAACTTAAAGAGAAAATAAATTGGGACTACATCAAAATAAAAAGAAAACCATCAACAAAATGAAAAGGGAACCCACTCTAAGGGAGAACATATTTGGCAATGATAAATCTGGTAAAGGGTTAATATCCAATATATAAGATACTCGTACAACTTGACAAAAGGAAGACAGTCCAATAAGAAAATGGGCAAAGGACCTAAATAGACACTATCCCAAAGTGGACATACAGATGGTCAAGAGATATGAAAAAATGCGCAGTCACTGATCATCGGAGATGCAAATTAAAATGATGAGGTATCACCTCACTCCTGTTAGAATGGCTACCATCAACAAATGATAGTGTTGGTGAGGATGTGGAGAAAATGGAACCTTAGTACACTGCTGGTGGGAATGCAGACTGGTGCAGTCACTATGGAAAACAGTATAGCGTTTCCTCAAAAAATTAAATATGGAACTGCCATTTGACCTAGTGATCCCACTTCTAGGAATATATCCTAAGGAACCCAAAACACCAATCAGAAAGAATGTATGCATATTCCTATTTTCATAGCAGCAGCACAATTTATAATAGCTAAGATCTGGGAACAGTCCAAGTACCCATCAGTAGATGAGTGGATAAAAAAGCCATGGTACATTTATACCATGGGATACTATGCAGTAGTAAAAAAGGAGGATCTCTTACCCTTTGAGAGAGCAAGGAGGGACCTGGAGAGTAGTATATTAAGCAAAATAAGTCAGTCAGAGAGGGACAAGTATCACATGATCTTACTCATTTGTGGAAATTAATGAACAAAATAAACTGATGAACAAAATAGATCCAGAGACATAGAAGCATGGAACAGACTGTCGAATCTCAGAGGGAATGCGGGGGAGACCAGATCAACCAAAGAACTTGTATGCATATATGCATAACCCATGGACACAGACAATAGGGTGTAAGGGATAAGGGTGGACTAGAAGAAGACAATGGTGAAAAAAGTGGACATATGTCATACTTTTAATAATAAAAAATTTAAAAAGCAAACAGATGGCTAGACTCCACCCTGAGTTCCTGATTTGGTAAGTGTGGGATGGGGCCTGAGAAATTTTTTGTTTTTCTTTATTCGCTATAATTTTATTATATCTTTCACATTTAGATTTTCACACATTTGAACAGTTTGAGTTTTGTGGGGGAGGGGATGTCAATTTTGGTTTTGCTATAACCCAGTTATGTTTTTCATCCTTATAAAAAGCCAATTCTCTATTATCTACTAAATAATCCATCCTTTCCTAATTGGTTTGTTACTAATATTTCTATTCTGTTTCATTGGGTTCTTTCTTTTTTTCTTGTTTTTGTTGTTTAGTTTTTATTGTGGTAAAATTGATATACTATACACCCACACATACCCACACACACATGTGGATGGATATATATATATATTAGAGGTTCAGTGCACAAAATTTGTACTCTGGGGGTGGAGGAGGGGTTCCTCAGCCTGGCCTGTGCCCTCTCACAGTTCGTGACCCCTCAGGGGATATCTGCCTTCTGGCAGGTGGACATCCCTCTCAAAGTCCAGGACCCCTCGCTCCTTACCACCCAACTGCTTGCTGCTCCCTATCGCTTGGCTCGCTGCTTCTTAGCTGCCATGGAGGCTCCTGGCACCACCGCTGCACTTGCCAGCCGTGAGCCCAGCTTCTGGCTGAGCGGCACTCCCCCTGTGGGAGTGCACTGACCACCAGGGGGAAGCTCCTGCATTGGGTGTCTGCCCCCTGGTGGTCAGTTCATAGGGACCATTCTGTCAATTTGCATATTAGGGTTTTATTATATAGGATAGGTTATTGGATGTGAACTGTAAATGAAAAACAAAATTTTAAAAAGAACCACCCCTAACTGGTTTGGCTCAGTGGCTAGAGTGTTGGCCTGCGGACTCAGGGGTCCCAGGTTCAATTCCAGTAAAGGGCATGTACCTTGGTTGCAGGCATATACCCAGTAGGGAGTGTGCAGGAGGCAGCTGTCCAATGTTTCTCTCTCATCGATGTTTCTAACTCTCTATCCCTCTTTCTTCCTCTCTGTAAAAAAATCAATAAAATATATTTTAAAAAAGAAAAGGAAAAAAGAACCAAATAAAATTTTAGATATGAAAAAATGTTTAAAAAAAAAAAAATATATATATATATATATATATATATATATATATAATTTTAATTATTTTAATTTAATTATTTTAATTCTTACCTAAGGATGTTTTTAAAATTGATTTAAAAATATATATATATCAGAGAGGAAGGGAGAGGGATAGAGATAGAGCTAGAAACATCGATGAGAAAGAAACATCTATCAACTGCCTCCTGCACACCCCCTACTGGGGATATGCCCGCAACCAAGGTACATGCCCTTGACCGGAATCTAACCTGGGACCTTTCAGTCCACAGGCCAACGCTCTATCCACTGAGCCAAACAGGTTTTGGCTAAAATTGATTTTTAGAGAGAGAAATATCCATGTGACAGAGAAATACTGGTAGGATGCCTCTGCACCTGCTGACCCACCGGAATCTAACCTAAACCTAAGTATGTGCCCTAACCTAGGATCCAGCAGGAAATCCTTTGGTTACAGGTGGAGACTCCAACGAATTGAGGCACCTGGCCAGGGCAGATCTGGAAAAAAATTTTTAAGTGTGCCTCCAGGCCTTGGTCAGTGTGGATCAGTAGTTAGAGTGTCCTCTCGAGTACCAAAGGGTCATGGGTTCGATTCCAGGTAAGAGCACATACACAGGTTGTGGGTTCCATGCCTGTTGGATTGCTTGGGCAGCTGATCGATGTTTCTCTTTCTCTTTCCCTCACCCTTTCTCTCTCTCTAGAATCAATGAAAAAATACACACATATTCTTAGAGGAGGACTTAAAAAGAAAAAAAATGCTGGTTTGGTTCAGTGGATAGTGCTGCGGACTGAAGGGTACCAGGTTAGATTCCGATCAAGGGCATGAACCTGGGTTGCAGGCTCAATCCTGGACCCTGGTTGGGGATTCAGCAAGAGCAATCAATTGATGTCTCTCACATTAGTTTCTGCCTTTCTCCCTCCCTTCCGCTCTCTAAAAAAAATATCAATGGAAAAATGTTCTCAGGTGAGAATTAACCAAAACAAACAAACACCCATCCCAGTGTGGTTATTGAAGTGTTTGTTGAATGAACGGGAAGGGATGGGACTTTGCCTTCAGTTGTTTTAGCAACTCTGAGAGCCAAAGGGTTTATTTTTTATTTTAATTTTTATTGATTGATTATTATGCTCTCTTTGGTCGCTTCTTGTCAGTGCCCTGACTGGGATCCAACTCGCAGCCTTGTGTATCAGGAGGAGTTCTAACCCCCTGTGCTGCGGGCTGCCTGCCAGGCCCCTCAACACAGCCCTCTGGGTGCCCTGGCCCTGCTGTGGCCGGGCTCCTCTCCACAGCAAAGGTGTGGGTTCCACTCTGTCAGGCTCCTACTCAGTTTCAGGTTTGATCCTGGTCGGGGCTGACTGCTCAGGAAGACCATTGAGGTCCCAGTGCTCTACGTCATTCGGCGGGAAGCTGGGGTTCCATTGCCTACGTGGCCAACTCCGATCCCCGCTTCCCTGCTCCTCCACTGAGGACACTTCAACCATGGCAGCTTCGTGGCCTCTGCCAGCGTACACATCCCCATGGGTGGGTGCTTTCCTGAAGCTTGGCCAGCCCAGCTGCTGCACAGTCACCCGCGTTGACTGTGTATTTCCGGGTTCCCAGGGAGAGCACCCTCTGCACCAGACTTCCAGGGAGAGCGGGTCCCCGAGGGAAAGCATTTCACTCCGCCTCCCCTTGGGGCTGCCGGGCTGGAGCCCAGTCCTAACCACCCCGGGGAGGCCTCCTAGCTGGGTGCTGAGAAAACTAGACTGGAGCCCTTCCTCCTTGAACCCTGTCGTCTTCCGTGTAGAACGGGACAGATGAGAGCCTCGGCAGCCTTACTGGGGCCTGCTGCGTGTGCAGCCTACCAAGCGGCTGTGACATTATGTCCTGGACAATTTGCATATGCCTCTATTATTATAAAGGATACAGGTATACAACATTATAATTCAGTATTTGTACACAGTAGTTCCCTCCTCATTTACAGTTCCAGTTGTCCAAAGTTTTGGTTAGTACTCATAGTAAACCATGGTCCAAAAATATTAAATGGAAAATTCCAGAAATAAACAATTCATGTTTTAAGTTACATGCCATTCCGAGTAGCGTGATGAGATCTGGTGCCGTCCCCTCCACCTGCCTGGGTGTAAGCATCTTCATCCGGCATGCTCGTGCACACTGGTGCTGCGCTGCAGTGCTTATGCTCACGTGAGTTGTTGGGCCCTCTCTTCCTGCTCTAGGACTATTGTGTTTTTCTATTTTTTATTTTATTTTATTTCATTTTTTTAATTTACTGATTATGGTCTCACATAATTGTCCTCATCCCCCATTCCCATCCCAAACCCCTCCCTACATATGCCCCCTCCCCCCCCCTCCCCCCCCCTCCGTTGTCCATGGCCACTGGCTAGGCCCATATGGATGCACACAAGTCCTTTGGTTGATCTCTTCCCCTTACCCCCACCCTCCCCTACTTTCCCTCTGAGGTTTGAGAGTCTGATCACTGCTTCTCTTTCTCTGGGTCTGTTTTTGTTCATCAGTTTATGTTGTTCATTATTTCCTCTAGATGTGTGAGATCATGTGATCCGAGAAATACCCTTGTAAGAACCAAAACTGAGACAAGCATAGCTTCTCGGCCTTTTGGCTAAGATCAAGTGTAGTACTATTGTGTTTTTATTTTCTGATATCTAGTAAATCTTTAATTATAAATTTAGCATCAGTACGTCAGATGTCCCCTCAAATCTGCCTGCACTAAATTGGAGTCTATATAAAATTTACAGATTTTTAAAAGAAAACTGGCATTTTAAAAAATATCTTCATTTTCACAAACTTGATATATATTTCTAATTTCTCACCTTTATTTGAGTCTAAATGTTCTTTATAAGTCTTCTATATTTCTCATTAGGTTAAGTCCTAAATGTAGTTTTATTAATATTATGAACGGTATTTAATTTGTTACTGTTGAATTAATAATTTGATTTTGTGTCTAGCAAACTTGCTGAATTCTTTCATTAGTCCATCTACTGATTCCTGGAATATTCAGTCAGTTTCTAGGATGTGTTTAATATCTGTCTACAATTATTGATTAATTAATTTCTCAAGTGTTGCTAGATCTTTCAATAGTTGTTTTGCACATTTTAAAGATAGGCTGTGAGATGCATATATGTTGATGATAATGATACTTTAAGTTCTTTTAAGCACTTTAAAGTATCCTTCTTTGCCCTTTTTCTCTCTCTTAATTTCCCACTTGACTGATATAAAATTGACACTCTAGTTTTCTTTTAAGTTTGTTTTACCTAGTGTATAATGTTTCTGTCCTTTTATTTTCAACCTTCCTGTGTATCTGGTGATTTTAAATGAACCTTTTATAAACAAGATTTTGTTGCATCTTGTTTTTAAAATCCTATTTGAGAGGCTTTATCTCTGATTGAGTCCTGCTTGATGCCACCACAGGCCCCGGTGTCTGCTCTCTGCGGGGGCTTGCTTGCCCTTTGCCGCCGGGGCTAGGGGAAAGCAGGGCCCTGGTGTCTGCTCTCTGCGGGAGTCCTGCGGGAACTGCTTGCCTCACTTCAGGGGACATTCCCACCCAACCCCTGGCCGCTTGCATGTGCACTGTTTCTGAGCACCTGGGTCCCAGGGATGTTCCAGCCCTACCCCTGGCCGCTCAGCGCCTGCTTGCGTAGACCCGGAGCAGCCGGGAGCATTCCAGGACCTGTGCGTGGGTCTGCAGGCTCAGAGCGCCGGGCTCTGGGGAATGCCTGTCTCTGGGACACAGACAGCCTGGTGCTGGCGCGCACTCAAGTGTCCACTGGGCAGGAACATACACCGTGTTGCAGATGTTCCCACCCGCCCCCAGCTGCTCGGTGCCTGCATATGCAAATTAACCCAGCATCTTTGTTGGGTTAGTTTGCATACTTCTGTTTGGCTGGTGGGCATCGAGAAGTGATGGTCAATTTGCATCTTTCTCTTTTATTAGTGTAGATTAAGATCGGGACTTAACATTTTTTTTTTCCTTCAGAATATAAAGCTGTCTGCAAGGGCTAGTCTAAGTTTTATAAAATAGGGGAGTTTATTTTATCTTACTACACATAAAAGTAAGATCTAGAAAATTAAATGTTGAAATAAATCTAACAAAGGCCCTATGAAGCAGAAGTAATATGGGTGGTTCTATTGTTGTTTTCTAATGAATGCATGATAGAGGATGACCTCTGTATGAACAGATGTTTTTCCTATGTACTTTTTTATGCTATTAATTTTGATTTGTCATAACTCATTGTTCAGAATCCTACCAAGAAGGCTATAATTATTTGTAATGAACTGAAATTTCAGAAAATATTAAACCAATGCTGAGGTGGGGGACAGTCCTATTAAATGAATTACAAGTAGTAGTAGCATTCTTGGAGTAGAAATATTTAGATTAAAGAGATTCTCAAAATTATTTGTGTTGTAGAAAAGGATCTTGGATTCAGAAGTTTATGTCAGCTCAAGGGACCATTAAGAACTGCCTCCTACCCCACCCAATGCATCTCATAGTAGAAGAAAGCTTGGGGAGTATAATTATGAAAATAAATATGTATATGTAATTTATTTTAGGTATCTTCAACATCCATGATCACGCCCCGGTGGATTGTGCCAGTAAGTTAATATTTGCAATTTTTCTAATGGTTACCCTTTCAGAGTGAGACCTAAAGGATTAACAGGCTCTTATTTTTCCTTAAAAACAAGGAGTCATTATCAAAATTCTGTTTACTGACTTAATAGCTTCAAACTAGCTATTTAACTTTTCTGTTTGTAAATGCTTATAAATGATGAACAAAATAAAAATCTGAAGGAAAGGATGATTAAAAACAAACAAACCAAAACAACCATAATCATCAAAACCATCATCCTCATTACCATAATCATTAGGAAGATGACATAGAGCTGAAGCACTGACCTTTGGGTAAGCATTGTCACCACTGCTCACACATGTGTTGTATGTCTCCCTCAGCAGAGCAGTGTCCTTCCCAATGGACTCGCAGAAAATGGACCATCCTTAGTGGGGAAGGAGGGACTTGGTAGTAGAGACGTGATCTCGCTGATCTCTCCCCCGGCACCATTCTTGGTGGATGCTGTGACCAGGTGAGGACATTTTTTTAAAAATAATAAATCTTTATTGTTCATATTATTACAAATGTTCCTCATTTTTCCCCCCTCCATTGCTCCCCTCCACCAGGTTCCCACCCCACCCTCTGCCCTTTGCCCACCCCCCATTGTCCTCATTCATAAGTGCACAGTTTATGTTCAATCTCTTCCCGCATCCCCCCACTCCCCTTTTCCCCAAGAATCGTCAGTTCACTCCCCTTCGTTACCTCTGATTCTATTATATTCACCAGTTAATATTGTTCATCAGATTTTTTAATTCCCTTGGTTTTTAGATTCACTTGTTGATAGTTACGTATCTGTTGTTCATAATTTTTATCTTTATTTTCTTCCTCTTCCTAAAGAACCCCTTTCAGCCATTCATATAATCCTGGTTTGGCGGTGATGACCTCCTCTAGCTTTTTTTTTTTATTAGTGAAGCTCTTTATCTGGCCTTCGATTCTGAGTGATAGCTTTGCTGGGTAGATTATTTTTGGCTGTAGATTCTTGCTATTCATCACCTTGATATTTCTTGCCATTCCCGTCTGGCCTGCATGATTTCTGTTGAGAAATCAGCTGGCAATCGTGTGGGTGCTCCTTTATAGGTAACTACCTGCTTTTCTCTTGCTGCTTTTAATATTCTCTCTTTGTCTTTTGCTCTTGGAATTTTAATTATGATGTGTCTTGGTGTGGTCCTCTTTGGATTCCTTTTGTTTGGGGTTCTGTGCACTTCCTGGACTTGTAAGTCTAATTCTTTCACCAGGTGGGGGAAGTTTTCTGTCACTATTTCTTTCAGTATGCTTTCGATATCTTGCTCTCTCTCATCTTCTGGGACCCCCATAATTCTGATGTTGGTTCGCTTGAAGTTGTCCCAGAGGCTTCTTACACTATCTTCAACTTTCTGGATTCTCTTGCCTTCTTGCTTCTGCGGAGGAGTGTCTTCTGGCTCTTGTGTTCCAAATCTTTGACTTGATTCTTGCGATCTTCCATTCTGTTTTTAGGACTCTATAATATTTTTTATTTCAGACATTATATTCTTTATTTCTAATTGATCCCTTATTATTTCTAGTTGATCCCTTTTCATATCCTCATAGGTCTCATTTATTTTATCGGCCTTTTCTAGGAAATTCTTGAAAAACCTTATAAGCATGGTTTTTAACTCTATATCCAGTCGCTTTTTGTCCTCCATTTCTTTCGTTTGTGATCTGTTTCCTTTTCCTTGTCTCGGAATTTTCTCTGCTTCCCTGAGTTGGTAGGGTGGCTTTGTGTGCTAAGGTGTCCTATATGGTTCAATGGGTCAGCTTCTCAGTTACCTGAGGTGGACACTCTTGGTGCCCCGTTTTGTGGACTGTGTGTACAGCCTTGTAGTTAAGTCTTGATTGTTGTTGGTATCACTGGGAGGAACTGACCTCCAGGCCAATTGGCTGTGAGGATCAGCTGTGTCTATGCCTTATTCGACTAGACTTGGAAAATTTCAAAAGCCTCTGTGCTCAACTTGGATGGGGCGGAGTTTCAGGGTGGAGCCTACAGCCTTGGCTTCCGTCAACAGTCCGTTCTCTGCGCGTAATGTGTGGGCCTCTGGGACTGCCTTTTGCCGCTCCCCTGAGTTTCCGCCTTACAGCCCAGACTCCCTCCATATGAGCCTGGGTCCCCAGGGTCTGGCCTAGAACTGGGGTTCAGTGCAGTCGGAACTGGGGCTCAGCACAGTCCGGAGCCTTTGTCTTCTTCCCACTAGGGCAATCTAGCAGCAGAGTCAACAGTCCGTCCTCTGCGCGCAATGTGCGCACCTCCGGGACTGCCTTTCGCAGCTCCCCTGAGTTTCCGCCTTATAGCTCAGACTCTTGGTATGAGCCTGGGTCCCCAGGGTCTCACCCAGAAATGGGATTCAGTGCAGTCGGAACTGGGGTTCAGCACAATTCATAGCTTTTATCTCCTTCCCGCTAGGGAACCCCAGCCAGGCACTCAGCCTCCCCCACCTCTCCGGCTCTGTCCTCTCCACGCACGCAACGTGTCTCCGTCTCTGTACCTTGGGCTTTTACAGCTCCTCTGATTTTCCTTCTGGTTTTCTCTTTCCTTCTAGTTGTAGAATTTCCAGTCAGTCAACTTTCCTGTAGTTCTGGATAATGTCCATTTTGTATTTTAGTTGTATTTTTTTGAAATCATTGTGTGAGGCTGCAGTTAGGCGTTTACATATGCCACCATCTTGGTTTCTCCTGAGGACATTTTTTTTTAATTGCGGTTTTTAGGCATCTGTTAGTAGGGGGGAAACTTTAAATATATTTGAAGCAATAATGTAAATTCTTCTTTCATTGAACTTAATTGAAATTAGATAAATCTTTTCTCTGCTTACTATTTAGTGTTTTCTTTTTTCTTGACAAGTAGCAATTTTCTACAAAATTATGAAATAGACATTATGGCTTTTTAAATTAAATCTTCATTAGATAAAAATGTTACAGGCTTATCTTTTAAAATGTGTGTATGAGTGTGTGTGTGTGTGTGTGTGTGTGTGTGTTTTGAATTTACCTATTTTTGAAACTATTACACATGTCCTCTCCCTTTCCCCCATTGACCTCCTCCACCCCACTCCTGTCCCCTCCCAGGCCTTCCTGCACTGCTGTCTGTCCAGGGGCTATGCACATGTGCATCTTTAAGTTGGTTTGTCTTCCTTTCATGCTTTACATTCTGTTGTCCATCAATATGGTGAAGAGGCACACTCAGGGGGAGGTAGGAGTTTCCCAAGGTGAGGCTCTGAGATAGCCTGAACTGAAACCTGTTGCACACTCATTTCTACATAGCACTTGCCACAAAGAAAAATTGGACTTAAAGAGTTTTTGTTTATCCTGTAGTCCTTCATTATTTAGTTGTTAGGACCAAAACTGTGCTCATTTTACAAAAGCTTTAAAATTGCCTTCATTTTCACCTTAGACTTTTTGCTGATTATGTCTGGTATTTCTCATGTTGTCCTAGTATTGAAAATATGAGTCATTGAAGTAAATGATTTCCTAATTAGAGAGGACAAATTATTAGATGGTTAATTTAAGAGAAATTTAATAGGTTATTTTTCTAAACATTTATCTGCCTAGTAACTGCCACTATAAAAATAGAGATTACATACAGAGGACCAGATGATAATGCTTTGTAATTGAGTTTGCACAATGTAATGTGAGTTCTTAAGGATTTCCAAATTAAAAATTATAGATGAAAATGAGCTTAGCTGTACTCCTTCCCAAAGCAAAGTAGTCATAAATGAATAAGAAAGATAAAAATGACAAGAAGTATACCTGAAACTAATATAATATGTCAATTATAATTCAAAAAAATGACAAATAAATCAGTGAAATGGAATAGAGTCCAGAAACAAATCAACGTGTTTGCAGTTACCTGATTTATGAAAAAAAAAAAACAACAAAAAAAAAACAACAAACGCTAAAGGGGAAAGAATGGTCTTTTAGTAAATCAGGTAGACAAGTTAAATGTCCATGTGGGAAATTTTTTTTTAATTTTTAATTTATTTGGGTAACATTGGTTAATAACATTACATAAGTTTCAGGTATGCAACTTTATAATACAACACCTGTATACTCCATTGTTCACTTATATTTTCTTCTAAAAACTTTATTATTTGATGTTTCATATTTAGATCTCCAATCCATCTAATATGGATTTTTGTGTGCTCACCCCACAAAGTCTAGTGGCCTTTCATCACCATATATTGACATCCTTTCAGTTTGTTCTCATCTCGTCCTCGTTCCCCTCTGGTAACCACCATTCTGTTGTCTTGTTGTTTTGTCTTATTTGTTTACTTGTTGCTTTTTGTTTTATATCCTACATAGGAATGAAATCATACAGTTCTTGTTTTTTTCCATCTGACTTACTCCACTTAGCATGATATTCTCATGATCATTGATATTATCACAAATATCAATATTTCATCTTTTTTATGACTGAGCAGTATTCCACTACATATATACAAAATATGCTTTATTTAATCATCAGTTGAAGGACACTTAGGTTGTTTCTGTATCTTGGTTATTTTGAATAATGCTGCACTAAACACATGGGTACGTATATCTTTACAGTGTTTTAATATTTGGGGAAAATATCTTGATTCACCTAATACTATACACAAAAATCCATACTAGATGAATTGGAAATTTAAATATGAAACATCAAATAATAAAGCTTTTAGAACAAAATATCAATGTAAACATCTTGTGGCCTTGAATAGAGGCAAAGGTTTTTTAAACTGGTCACAAAGAGCTTTACTCACACAGAGAAAAGCAGAGTAAATGACATGAGATAATTATCACAAAAAGGAATCGAGATTTCCTGGAACAGAAGTACTTGAGTTTTCACATTCAGCAGACCTACTGAGTACCCAGCACAGAGCATGAAAACAGGTAACACCTGCGGGGCCAGATATGGTGGGGATCTCCCTTTTCCGCATCCAGCACGGAAAGAGAGATGAATAACTGGTTCTAAGTGGAGGTGGCCAGGGATCGAGAAAATAAAAGACCCAGAGATAGATTTATAAAGCTGGGAGCCAGGTGGGACACCATTCTCTCTGATGGAGAGGCAGTGAGGACCCTGAGCCCATGCAGCACATTTATTTTATACCCCTAAATACCAGGAAGTATCACCAAAACTTGGGATCAAAAGAGCTTATTTGCATTCTTGAGTAGGCCAGAGCATTCCTGGTGCTTGACTGGATCTACATATCAAAGTGACACCTGGGCAAAAGTGAGTCAACGCTGATAACACTCTCCGCCTTCTTGGGGAAATGTGTATCTGAGACATGGCTCTGCCAGTAGCCTCGGACTCAGCTGACAACAATTTAAAGAAATGCCCTGTGCCTACCTAGGTGCTGTCTACAAACACCAAGGAACATCATAAAATGTCAGAATATCAAAGTTAAGAGAGGATACATGTCTGTGGGGCCGGGGGAAGAATACATATGAAAGATTCGAAATCAGAATGACAGCAGACTTAACTGAGATATAGAAGATAATGGAGCAATGTCTTCAGAATTCTGGAGGAAAAGCATTTCTCACCTAGAGATTCATATCCAAACGATCACTTAAGTGTGGGGTTAGGCGAAATAGGCACAGAGTTTCTCTATAGAGTAGTTGCTCCTCCTATGGTCTTCCTCAGGAAGCTATTCATTGGAGCATGTGTTCCATCAGAACAAGCTGATTATCTAAGAAAGAAGACTAGGTGGGGCCAGGAGACAGGAGTGGGGTTTACCAGAAGGGAGGTGGCGGCAGCGTCCAAGGGGGAAACTGCCCACCAAGGTCTGGAAAGATCCTGTGGATTTGAAGAGGCGGATATAGTTCCAGGTGGGATGTTGCCAAGAAAACATAGCTCACCCCAGTTTTTAAAGCTTACATGAAACGGCTGACTTACTCAGAAGAGAGCCAAGGTTATCTGCGAGGGTAGGGGTCAGTCAGAAGCAAGGATAGAAAACTGGGAAAGTGGTTCACAACAGAAGAGTCCCAAGAAAACAAAATGTTTTTCAGTCCCAAGAAAACAAAATGTGCAAGAAAAAATACTTAATGCGCCTGTATTCAGTTGTAACAATATTTGCATAATTACAATAAATACTGAATATTAGCATTGCCAACAATTCTCATAAACTGTTGAAAAGATAAGAACAAAGAATTGTGGGGCTGGTGAGTGGGGTGCAAGAATGTTATGTTTTCATAGTCTCTAGTTGGAAGTCATTGTGGAAACATTTCTTAGAACAGTTAGGGCTGGCTCTAGTTATGCATGAGAATTCCCCTAGAGGCTAGTTAGAACACAGGTTATGGGCCCTATCCTCAGACTCTTTGGTTCTGTATGAGAATTGGTATGTCTAAGAATCTGCATTTATAACAAACTCCAGGGCCTACACTCAGAAAACCAGAAATACAGAAAAGTGAAGGGAAAATTCCAGAAAAAAAACAAAAACAAAAAACATCCCACAGTTGAAAGTGTTTGTGTAGTAGGAATGGAGAAGGTGAGATAAATAATTGCTGTTTCATTTATAAATCTTGTTAGTACTTTTGATATTTTAAACTATAGTTGGCCCTTGAACACAACATGGTTTGAACTGCACTGCCTACTTACATGCGTATTTTAAAAAATAAATATACAGTCGGCCTGCGGTATCCCTGAGTTTCACATCCACAGATTCGACCAAACTCGGATGAAAACCAGTGTTTTCCATCCCCAGATGCATGGTGCCAACTATGCATTGTTTATAGCGTTTTATAGAAGTGCTATATATATTCTTGCCAGTCCGAATATTGAGCATCCCTGGATTTTGGTATCCATGGGGATCCTGGATCCAATCCCCAGTGGAAACCAAGGGGCTGGAATTAAGTTTTTGGGGAGTCAGGTTATGTGCAGATTTTCAACTGTGTGGCGGTTGGCACCCTTTATCCCCATGTTGTTCAAGGATCAAATCTAGGTCCTTGTACTATATGTTTTGATATTAAGTTTATCTTAAACCAAAATAGATGTTATATCCTTGCATCTAAATTTATGCTCTTCACTTACAAAAGAGACTCTTGCAAAGCCTATATATTTTTATTTTTTGATTGAATTAAGTTTTTTATTAATCCTCACCTGAGGATATGTTTTCATTGATTTTTAGAGAGAGAGAGAAATATTGATCTGTTGCCTCTTGTATGCTCCCACCTGGGATTGAATCCACAACCTAGGTATGTGCCCTGACCAAGAATTTAACCTGCAACCCTTTTGGCACGTTGGATGGCGTTCAAACCAACTGAGCCAGCCAGCCGGGGCCAGGGCCATATACTTTATTTTTCACATAGCTCTAGCAAAACATACTGCTGCTATAGGAACTTGGACAGCCACCTGAGACTATGTAAGAAGCACAGAACAGCCCACTGGGTTTTTCCTAAGCAGGCTGCTATCATGCTCAGCACAGTACTGTTCTTGATATTCATCATAATAACTGACTCATTAAGAAATGGGCAAGTATCTGCTTGACATATGTTAATCAAGGAAGTAGGAGACATTGATATCTTTAGATTTAATTTCAAGATTAAATATGCATCAGTTATCTAGAAAATTCCCTTCTGTGGAATACCTTATTGCTAAATTAAGTATTACAACACAGTCATTTAGGTTTGTTATTTTATTTTATATCAATACTAGTGGCCCAGTGCACAAAATTTGTGCATGGGCGGGGGGGTCCCTCAGCCCAGCCTACACCCTCTCCAATCTGGGACCCTTTGGGGGATGTCTGAAACTGGCAGTCAGACATCCCTCTTGTAATCCAGGACCACTGGCTCCTAACCACTCATCTGCCTGCTGGCCTGATCACTCCCAACTGTCCCCCTTCCAGCGTGGTCACCCCTAACTCCCCGCCCCACCACCACCAGCCTGCTTGCCCCCAACTATCCCGCCAAGCCAGCCTGATCACCCCCAACTGGCCCTCCGACGGCCTGATTACTCCCAACTGTCTCCCCTGCTAGCCTGTTTGCCCCCAACTGCACCCCCTACTGGCCTGATCATCCCTAACTGCCTCTGCCTCTGCCTAGGCCCCACCACCATGGCTTTGTGCAGAAGGATATCTGGAAGGTCTCCCGATCTAATTAGCCTATTACCCTTTTATTTGTATAGATGTTTTTATTGATTTTAGAGAGGAAAAGAGAGGGAGAGAGAGAAAGAAATATCAGTGATGAGAGACAATCATTGATCAGCTGCCTCCTGCACGCCCTATACTAGGGCATGTGCTCTGACCGGGAACCGAGCTGTGAGCTCCTGGTTCATAGGTTGACATAGGTGGCTGTCCAAGTTCCTATACCACTGAGCCACACCGGTCATTTACTGTCAGCATGCTCCATGTGGTACTCGTGGAGAAATGGGTGCGTTTCTATCTCAAAGGGTTTCATGGAATAATCCATTCTGTCTTCCTTCCAGCTCTGCTCCAGTTGTGACCGAAGAACCCACCTTGAAGCAGAAGTGCTTACTGACAACTGAGCTCTAAGGGCCTGCCTCCTCGCCTGGCCCCGGTGCCCAGCTCGCTCCCCCAGTCCGCCTGGAATCATTTCTGCTGGACGCGTTGGATGCAGAGTTTGCTCTGTAGTTGTTGGTTAAAAAAAAATTGCCGGGATTTGACTTCAATTCCACGAAAAACAACTAGTGCTTAGTCTGACTGGAAGAGTTTATACACTGCGCGTTTCCTCAGATGAGGATGCCTGGTCTTTTACTTTCTTTAGTTTTCAAAGTTTTAAATTCCTAAAACAAGAGTGATGGTCCCTATGGTTTGCTTTAAGCTCCTGGCCCCACCTAGTGGTGTAATTGTTCATAATGCTTCCGACGAGGCCGGCTGTGGTGTCACTGTCCTTCCTCTCTCTAGTCTAGGGTGAGGGTGAGTGTGCCTAACCTGCTAGAGAACTCGCACTTTCCCCTGCGTTACCTGGAGTCAGGGCCTTAGGGACAGAATGAGGATCTTCTGCAGGTGGATGCAGTGCTAGCTTTCCTTCCCTTTTAAACAATTATTGCAATGCTGAAGAGCGGTTTGGAACACGGAGGGCTTTCAAATGTCACCCATAGTTTTGAGTGCTTACTGGACAGGCTGTGTTAGTATCCAAAGTTACAGCAGGTGAGACAAACCTCGAGAAGAACTGCAGAGAAATCAATGGCCCGTTGTTTTCAGCTCGGCCTTCCTGCAGGAAGCAGCCATGCACACGGGTTTCCTGTAAGTGTTCAGCCGGGAAGGGAGGGGTGGGTTAACGTTACCCTGGGCGTGTTCCTCCATCCTCACGCCTCTTCCTGGGCCCGGCCTGCAGCCCACAGACTGGGATGAAGGAGCACAGCACGCTCTGGGCTGGCACTGCTCCACGCAGGTACTTATTGGGACATGGCCTCCACGTCCTTTCAGTACAGCTGGATAAGCAAGAAAAGAAAACAGAAAATACCAGGACAGAAACAGAATCCGGGGGTGGGTGGGTGGGATTTTGTTTCTTGAACAAATCCCATGTCTGAAACTATACACAACATTCTGCAGGAACTCACAGCCCACATTACATTAGGAATTTTAAGTTTGTTTTAAAAAGTCCTCTAGAATTTCCTCATCACTTTTCTTCTGTACAAAAAGTAATTCTGAATGTTAAAGCAGTACATGCTCTTATAGAACATAGAAAAAAGTCTAAAAATAACCACCTGCCACCCAGCGCCCAGAAAAACCCAGCCTGGCGGACTCTTTAGGTGTGAGGGGAGCCCAGCTGCTGCTGGGAGTGAGGTGACGTGGAGACGGTGCCGGTAAAGCCTTCGCCGTGCGTTGTGGAGGGCTGACGTTAGACTGGCCCTCCTGGGATTGGCTTTGTAGCTTCCTGCCCTGTGCTGTGTATGTGATTCAGTGCTCATTGGTGCTGCTCAGCATAAAGGAGCATGCAGCTTAGATGTTTAGACTCCTGTGTGGGTTGTCCTGAGCCATTCCTGTGCTCAGGGGGAACGTATCTGACTGGGAAGCTGGGGAATTCCGATGTGTGCTATTTCCAGCCGTAGAGGTTGGAAATCACTTTTGCACAAGACAGTTGTGCTGAAGGAAAGCAAGTTCCCCTTCCTGCCGCCGGCCTCCCCTGAGCTGCTGTGCTCAGCTTGTGCATCTCATTGTGGAGCGCTGGCCAATTCTTAATGCAGAACAAGCTGAAGTGACACCTGGGGCAGGGTTTGCCCAGGACACATCGGCCTGGACATCGGAGCTTCAGGTCCCCACGCCCGGCTGCGCTCAGAGGCACAAGCGGCTCAGCAGAGCACAGCGAGGCGCTGCGAGCTCGGAAGGCCTACGGCTCCCTCCAGTTTGTAAAGTAGCACCGTCCTCACTTTAGCTTTCTAATATTTGGGGACTAAGTTGTTGAAAACATTCTATAGCCTTTGTGTTGTCAGGCACCTGTATTCTTGCCAGTCTGAATAGTGATAGGGACTTTCTTAAAGTTCATGTGAATCTCAAACTAAAAGGATATTTCGTCTCATGTCCTGACATGAGGTGTTAACGGAAATGAGTGCTTTTTTTAAAATCCTCACTCGATATTCTTTTCCATTGATTTTTAGAGAGGGGAAGGAAGAGAAGAGACAGAAACACCATGTGAGAGAGACACATTGATTGGTTGCCTTTGGCATGCCTTGGATTAGGGTCAGGACTCGAACCCGAAACCCTTCAGTCCACTGAACCAAACCAGCAAGGGCTGGAAATGAGTGCTTTAACGATGGGCTAGCCTGACCAGTGAGGCACCTGCCAGCTACACCTCTCCTGGCCTGTTGGGTGCCTCAGAGCCCCTGTGACATTCACCGTGTTCTGCTCAGCTGAGGATGGAGCGGGGCGGGCAGGCTGCGGGCTCTGTGACGGAGGTCAGTCTGAGGAGAGAAGCCGTGTGAGTGAGTAGAGGGTGCTAGCAGAGAGGGCTGCGATGGCACTGGGTGAGAAGGTGCTGGTTCCTGACGTGGCTCTACAGGCCGGTGACCTCCAGAGCACAGACCTCATTCCAAGATTAGAATCCACATCTAAGTCATCTGGTCCGACCCTCAGGTGAGGGGAAATGGCCCTGCTCACTGTTGAGAATGACTGAGCCGGGCAGGAAGGCCTTCTGCATGGAGACGAGGCTCCCTGCTGGCTCGGAGCTGAAAACAAGCATGAATGCCCTCAGAGCAGTGAGCACCTGAGCAGCGGAGAACCGGTTCACTGCACCCGCTCAGAGCTGTCCGCTCCTCCTCTGGAGGTGCGGGTGGGCTTTCAGCTGAGATGTCAGACCCAGCGCAAATAGCAGAATCGCTAGCCGGGGGCTCAGCCGCGCTGTGGCCACTCTGTTCCATGTCCAGGCCTGGCTGACGGCGGGCTCCCTGCGGACAGCATGACAGAACGTGGGACTGAGCGGGCTCAGGCGGGTTAGAGTGGTGGCCCTGTTGTCCTCTCGCCATTGCCTCGGTCTGTGAGCGCTGCTGTTGCTGCTTTCTAACGCTTTGTGGTGCGCACTGCTCTGGGGACACTTCCCTTGTGCCCTGCAGTGGCCTCGGTGCTGCAGGGCGTGGGGTGCAGGAAGGGCAAGAGCCTCAAGTCAGGAATTCCCGCGCAGGTGGGAGGGAGAGGGCCGGAGGGTGCAGGTTTCGGCGTTCTGCCCAGCCCCTGTGCGGAGCTTGGGGAAGGAAGGTCCTCTCTCCTGCTGGTCAGGAGCGCCGCCCGTGTCCAGGGGCGGCTGGTGGTGCTTTCATTCCTGGCCTTCTGGAGACACTGCTGAATAAAGAAAGGCCGGTCTCCTTTGATCCGGATAAATTTAGACCATCCCCAGCAGCTTTCCCAAGACTTTGTGTTGCTTTAAGAAAAATTAGAAATACTTTTTGCAGTCTGCTGTCGGCCTTCTCTTGCACCATCAGGATGCTCTGTGGCCGGTTCGGGACGACAGCTGGGTGGTTGCATCGTGGAGCTTGTTCCCCTCCGGTTCTGCCGCACCCTCCTCTGCCTCCTCGCCTCGCTGAGCCCTGTCCGAGCAGCGCTCCTGACGTGGGAGGGTCCGGGGAGGCCCGTAATGGTCTTCTCGCTCAGAGAGGCATGGCCTCTGGAAAGCAGCAGTGGCTATTCTTTCCTGCCGAGGCCATGGAAAGTGCCCGGGCATGGCTGCATTCCGGGACATTTTACTTACAAGCACAGGTGCCGATCCCTGATCTCAAGCTTCGTGGTTGGTAGACTGGCTCCATGGGAGCCGGGCCGGTATGCACAGCCTGCCTCCTGTCCCCTGGGGGCACCTGGCATCCAGACGTGGGCGTCTTCACTCCCACCAGACGGGACGTGCCCCGGGCCTCCGCTCTGGGAACCTTTGGAGCAGTTGCCAGTTCCCCCTAATCTTGCCCTCAGCCTTCTAGCTGCTCACAGAGCCAGAATCTCCTGTGGACTAAAGAATGTGCATTTCTTTTATTCGTTCTTTTCTCCTCTCAAAAAGTTAGACACGCTGATCAGAAGGAAGCTGGAAGCCTTCCCTCTCTCAGCCAGGAAATGTTAGGACTGGAAAGGCCGCCCTGCCCTGCGGTGCTGGGCGCCGGTGGCTCTTCCCCAGGCTGAGGTGGGGCCTCCCTCCCAGGGCCTGCAGGACGGCCCCCTCCCCCGCCCGTGTCCCCCTCTGTGGACGGGACTGTCAGGACCTCACTAACCACTGTGTTTACTCTCCACGTGGGAAGCTGTGCGGAGCTTTGCAAGTGGAATCTCCTGTCGGGTGCACTATTCACGCGTCTGCGGTTTTGTATGTGAGAAGCACTGCACTGAACTCTTTGTATGCTGACGTGACAGCTGTAATGTGACCACAAATAAAGCTTTCTCTTGTGTTTTATGAGCCACCTCTGTGCCCCAGGGGAACCTCGCTGGGCGTTCTCTCCGCGGCAGCTGGCAGGGCCGAGTGGTCGGGACGGAGGAGTGGACAGCACGGTGCACAGTCCGGGCGTTCATCTCAGTGTCCGGTGTGCATTGGGGCAGAGAGAGGTGGTTTAAGGACCCAGGGTGGTGGGGGGAAGGGGGTCACACAGCAAACCCTGGGGGCACAGCGCCGCCCGGGTGCGAGCAGCTCAGCTCTGCTGCTTAGCAGCCCTGAGATGTCATCAACGCCTCCGCTCTGCAGGAGAGGCCGGTGCACGGTGCCCCCGGCACGGGGAGGTGACCCCATCTCCTTCCTCGGGCCCAGCGCCTCCCAGTGTGCACGTGGCACCACCCCAGTGAAGACAGTGCTGGGCAGTGCCCGGCTTCTGAGAGTCCCCTCTCCCACCCCCTTCCTCTCCCTCCTGGAAAGCAGGGAGAGGCAGCAGCTGCCCGAAAGGGGTGGGTTTGGTGAGAAGCCACCAAGGCCGCTCTAACTTAAGAAAATAACTCCCGGGGAAGATGCGGGGCACACCACCAGCCGGAAGGAAGGCGGAGGACGGCGGAGGTGAGGGGAGCCAGAGGACTGCATCTGCCCAGAGCAGCCTGGCCTCTGCCGCTGCCACACCCACCGGCGGGAGCTCCGACCGGCACCTTGACTTGTGTGCCCACACCGTGGCCTCAGGGTAGGGCACCCGACAAGGCCAAGGTTCCAAAGGGAAGGGAATGGGCTGCCAAACCACGGATGAATCCAGGCTGCTCCCCAGGAAAGGCAGGAGGGGCGAGGCAGTGGCAGCTCCCGTGGGGGAGCCCCAGGAAAGGAAGGGAGGGAGTGAGTGGCACTGATCTGTCTTGGGGTGACCTGTCCCAGGGGACATCCAGCCCAGCTGTGATTGGATTCTGACTCCACCAAGGCCTAGAGGGGGCAGGGCCGCCCCTCCCACAGCAGGGCCGGGTGTAGCTGCAGAATGTGCCCTGGGACACGCCCATGCCCTGTACCCCAGTGCCCGTCAGGGGAAGGCTGGCTGTGCTGGAGGCCGGGAACTGAGGCCGTTGGGGCGGAAAGAGATTTTCAAGAAGACCCGGTCCCAGCTCCTGCGTGTGGAGGTGAGGACGCCGGAGCAGCGCAGGAAAGGCCTGGCCCTGTCCTGGGCCGGGGCAGGCATTCAGGGCTCCCAGGACGCCCGCGCTCTGCCAGCTACTGCCGGTGCAGCAGGCCTCGTCCCTGCCGGTCGCCGGGAGGACACTCACAGGGCAGCTGCGGAGGCCTCGCCTCCCTGGTCCGGATTCCCCCTGGAGGAGCTCACTCTTTCACAGCTCGGATCAGAGACCCACATGCTCTGCGTCTCCAGAGGTCCTGGGTCAACACCCCCTCCGCTCCCCTGGGCGCCACCAGCATTCCCCACCTCCCAGCCGTCTCTCCACACCCACCGAGGCCCTCCTTCCCATCCCACCCAGAGCCCGGAGGAACCGCGAGCCGGCGAACAGAAGCCGGTGTCCGTGGAAGGTCCCCGCGTGCCCAGACGCTGGCTCTCAAGGTTCTTTTTATTTCTATACACGAGTCTTTATTTTCACATTTAAAAGAATCACGTTTACATTAGATCCTTAGACCCTACTCATCCGTTTCCTCAACCCCAACCCCAGCAACCTCCATTCTACTGTGTCTGAGTCCCGCTTTTTCAGAGTCCACACATGAGATCACAGTCTTCTTTCCATGCCTGACTTAGCTCACGTGACATGGTCCACTCATGTTGCCACCAATGGCAGGATTCCTTCCCGTGGCTGAGTAGCATTCCATTGCAACATTCCACATTGTGTTCTCCACTCACCACTGAGGGACAGGCTGCTTCCGTTTCCTGGCTGGTTTATAATCAAGCTGTGCTGTTGAGGACTGCCACTGGTTCTTTTTTTTTTTTTTTAAATATATTTTATTGATTTTTACAGAGAGGAAGGGAGAGAGAGAGCTAGAAACGTCGATGAGAGAGACACATCGACCAGCTGCCTCTTGCACACCCCCTACCGGGGATGTGCCCACAACCAATGTAGATGCCCTTGACCAGAATCGAACACGGGACCTTTCAGTCCGCAGACCGACACTCTACCACTGAGCCAAACCGGTTTCGGCTGCCACTGGTTCTTAATCAGGTTTTAGCTCTGTGGCTCTTGCAAATCTGGGCACAGGGGGCAGTTTTGCACACAATTCCACGTGCTCGGAGCCCCTCGGAGTCCTCGGCTGAAGCACCTGCCCTCGTGAATGATGGGAACGCCAGGCCAGCAGAGGAGGTGCTGCCTCAGGGCTCCCGCGGGCTCCGTTGCAGCGCCGCCAGCGGTAAAAGCTCAGCTAATCGTAAGGAAGGCCGGAAGGCACACAGCGTTCTTGCCTGGAGTATTGAAGAGCAAGCACTTTAAACCGACAGTTTTATATGTGTTCTTACTGAATTACAATACCCCACTGGAGCCCTGTCCATCAGCCCCTCTGCCTTGGCCTTGTAAATGGGGGTGAGGCTAAGCCTGCCTCCTGGTGTGGCGAAGGCTGAATGAGTTATTTCTGCAACCCCTGCCTCCACCCCGGTCCCTGTCTGCACCCTCCTAGCGCTTTGGGACCTCACACAAGCACCTCCACCGAACTTCGCGTCTGTCAAAGTCCCAGCCCCCCACCCACCCAAACTGCTGCTGCTTGGCGGTCCTGGCCCCCACGGGTTGTCTGCTTCCTCTCGACTGTCTCCCCCGTGGCCACTCCGTCTTCAAGCCCCGGCTCTGCCTCTGCGCCGCCTTCTCACTTCGCAGCTATACCCCGGCGTGTGGGCATGCGCCGGGGGCTCCTGCAGCTGCCTTCCTGGGGTGTCCCCACCTCGGCACGGCTCCATTTCCCTGTGGCCAGAGCAAGGTCACGCTCCTCTGCACTGAGGCTTCCCATTGCCCTGGGCACAGAGCCACATTCATTCCTGCCGGCTCCCGGGGCTGGCCCGGGCTGTGCGGCTTCCACATTGTAAGGGCCGGCTTGGCTCTCCTGAGGGCCTTCCCTCGTCCTGCCCTGCTGAGGCCCACATGCCCTCCACTTCCTCAGAGGTCCCTTGTGCACCTCTACCAGGCCACTGCCAGTCTCACCTCTGCGAGGGGCTTGGTCACTGTCTCCCAACCATAAAAGCTAGTCCTCACCACACCCGCGCACCCAGCGCTCTGCCTGGCGGGCAGCGGGCGGTGGAGCTCAAATACTGGCCGAGAGAATTCTGAATTGGTTAGGCAGCCACTCTGTCCCACAGGCCTGGCAGGTCTTTAATTTTGGTTTCCCGTCGCCCCTGCCCACACTGCTGCGGTCTGGCCGCCACAGGGTGAGTCTGACTCTGATGCCTGGATTCACACCCCAAACCTCAGGCCTCACACAGCCACCACGCGTCCTGGTTTCCCGGGACCGAGAGGGTTCCTGGAACCTGGGGCTTTCAGTGCTGAGACCAGGACGGTCCGCACCCAGAGGCACCTTCTGTTCACAGACCACCATCACCCCTTTGCCCATCTCTGCGCTGTGCTAGTGACTTCAGTTTATCTTTACATTATCTTTCCTCCATGTGCTTTCACATGGCCTCATCCTAGAATGTAAATCGCAGCTGTGATGGACGGTTGTAGCTGTACCATCGCGCAGTGGAATGAACACGGTTATTGAAAGGAAACGTGGCTTGTCCGTGTGTCACAGCTGTCCACAGCCCAGGTGCGCTCGCCCCTGTGGAAGCCTGTCCAGCCCTGGCCGCCCAGACCCTGCTCCCCTGCCTCAGCTCCAGGAAGTGCTTCCGCCTCCTGCCACTGATCCTGGGAGTGTCACCGCTCACCAGGCAGTGCAGGTTACCTCCTGTTATCACTGAGACTAGAGGCCCAGTGCACAAAATTCATGCACGGGTAGGTCGCTTGGCCTGGCCTGCGGTCACGGCTGATTGGGACCTCCAGCTGCCAGCCGGGGCCTTTCTTCCCTGGTTTTTGGCTGCCAGCCAGGCTTTCCTCCATTCTGTGCTGCCCCTGGTGGTCAGTTCCCATCATAGCGAGCGATCAAATTCCCGAGGGGACACTTTGCATATTAGCCTTTTATATTAGTACTAGAGGTCCGGTGCATGAAATTAATGCATGAGGGAGGTGTCCTTCAGCCCATCTTGCACCCTCTCCAATCAGGGACCCATCAAGGGATATCTGAATGCCTGTTTAGGCCCGATCCTGGTGGAATCGGGCCTAAACAGGCAGTCAGACATCCCTCTCACAATCCAGGACTGCTGGCTCCCAATTGCTCACCTGCCTGCCTGCCTGATTGCCCCTAACTGCTTCTGTCTGCCAGCCTGATCACCCCCAACCACTTCCTTGCTAGCCTGATTGACACCTAACTGCTCCTCTGCTGGCCCAGTTGCCCTTAACTGCCCTCCCCTGCCTGCCTGGTTGCTCCCAACTGCCCTCCCCTACAGGCCTGGTCCCCACAACTGCCCTCCCCTGCAGGCCTGAGTCCCCCCCAACTGTCCTCCCCTGCAGGCCTGGTCACCCCCAACTTGCCCTCCTGTTCCTTCTTGGTCACCCCTAACTGCCCTCCCCTGCAGGCCTGATAACCCTCATCTGCCCTCCCTTGCATCTGCCCTCCCAATTGCCTCCCCTGTTGGGCTGATTGCCCACAACTGCCCTCCCCTGCCGGCCATCTTGTGGCAGCCATCTTGTATCCACAACCATCTTTGACCACATGGGGGCAGCCATCTTGTGAGTTGGAGGGATGGTCAATTTGCATATTACTCTTTTATTAGATAGGACAGTGGTTGGCAAAGGAAACGTGGCTTGTGAATTACCACATGTAGTTCTTTGGCCCCTTGAGTGTGGCTCTTCTACAAAATACCATGGCCTGGGTGAATCTATTTTGAAGAAGTGGTGTTAGAAGAAGTTTAAGTTTAAAAAATTTGGCTCTCAAAAGAAATTTCAATTGTTGAGCTATTGATATTTGGCTCCGTTGACTAATGAGTTTGCTGGCCACTGAGATAAAATATATAGGCTAGAGGCCCGGTGCATGAGATTCATGCACTGGGTGTGTGTGTGGGGGGTCCCTCAGCCCAACTGTGCCCTCTCATAGTCTGGGACCCCTCCAAGGATGTCCACTTGCTGGCTTAGGCTCAATCCCTGGGGGTATCGGGCATAAGCCGGCAGTCAGACATCTCTCTCACAGTCCAGGGCTCTCACAATGTGGAACCCCTGGCTCCTTACCTCCTGCCACTGCTGTTGCATTCACCAGCCATGAACCTGGCTTCTGGCTGAGTGGTACTTCCCCTGTGGGAACACATGGACCACTAGGGGCAGCTCCTGTGTTCTGTCTCTGCCCCCTGGTGGTCAGTGCACGTCATAGTGACCGGAAGTTCTGCCATTTGGTCAATTTACATATTAGCCTTTTATTATATAGAACTAGAGCCCTGGTGCATGAAATTTATGCACAGAGAGGGTCCCTCAGCCCAGCCAGGACCACTGGCTCCTAACAGCTTGCCTGACTGCCCCTAACCACTCTGCCTGCCTGCCTGCCTGCCTCATCACCTCTAACCCAGTCTGCCTGCCTGCATGATCATTCCTAACCACTCTGCCTGCCTGCCTCATTGCTCCTAACCACTCTACCTGCCTGATCACCCCTAACTGCTAACCTACCTGCCCGATCACCCTTAACTGCTTGCCTGCTTGCCTGATCACCCCTAACCACCTCTGCCTTGGCCCCTGCCACTGCAGCTTCATTGGGAATGACATCCAGAAGGTCATTTGGCTGTCTGGTCTAATTAGCATATTATGCTTTTATTACGATAGATACCAGAGTAACCTAGTAACAAAGCCTGTGTGCTTGGAGGTGGGGGGTTGGTAAGCAGTATTTCTGGACCCACAGCTGACACCTGTCTCAGGATATAAACCCAGGTCTGCCATGGCCTGTCCCAGGCAGAACCAGATAGGGCCCAGCTGCTGGGAAGGCCCGGCTCCTTGGCTGGGCCCAGAACTCTGCCAGCCTCTGTCTCATGCAGGAGTCCTCTGGCCTCTGCCTTGACAGCTCCCATCATCCAACAGCTGCCTACAGCCTCACGGTCATCCTCTCAAGTTCCACTCCTGGGGAGAGGGCGGAAAGGCTGCCTCAGTGGAACCCACTCCAGGCTCCCCTCCTCCAGGGATCCACATGGCTTCTCAGTGTTCTCTGACTTCTTTCTGAGCAGGGCTGGGTTAGGGTGAGGTGGATGGGGCGCCGAGAGCCCACCCTCACGTGCACAGCCTGGCAAGTGAGTGCCCCTCACGTGTTGCACGCTGTGCACCTCCCTCGTCGTCCCTGCTCCCGAGGCTGGAGGTGTGCCCAGGGCTGAGGAGGGGCTGGATGATGATGGTCGGAGGCAGCCCAGCCAGCACCGTCAGGAACACCCCTGAGTCCGACTGGAGGGCCTGGAAGTGTGGGGGGGAGGGCGGGGGGCTGCACAGCGATGCCTCTGCAGGACCCGCTGGCCTTGAAACCACCACCACCACCACCACCACCACCACCACCACCACCACCACCACCGTGTCCTCAGCCACCACAGGGGGCGCTGCAGCGCGGACACCTGGCAGGTCCAGCGGGAAGGACAGTTCTCTGCTCCTGAGTCACTTCCAGTTTGCAGGGGAGCAGCCCCGGGAGGGGGAGGACCCTGGGAAAGTGAGAGACAATATTTTGGAATTGGAAACTGGCCCCAATGTGCCAGGCAGAGTTTACTCCCCTTTAGAGAGAGGTAAAGCCAGCCCTCCGGTCCCTGCTCACAGGAAGGAAAAGCTCCCCAGACGGTCGTGCCTGGTCCCAGAGGCCTTCACCGCCCCTTCCTCCTGCCGCGGGCAGGCCGTGGGCACCAGCACTGCACCGCGATTTCTGCAGCCTCCTCTCGGGCCGTGGCTTTCTAGCCTCTGTCTTCTCTCCGCCATCTGGAGCCGGCTGGTGGCTCTGCTCTCCCTGAGTTCTCCCCGGAGCCCCTGCCCCACCTCCAGTCCTGGCTCTCCTGCTTTCTTCCCAATCTCCCGAGGGGCTGCCCGTTTGGGTTTAGATGGGGGGGTCTGTGGAGCTTCAGACCTGTAAGCTTCCTTCCCCTGGGGACAGACACGGGGCCATGCCCAGCACAGTCTCCAGCAGGTAACAGCCAGTCTGGTCACAGGCTGGTTTTTTAAAACAGAAAGGGGCTTTAAACACTTTGTTACAGAATGTATGATGCCCACCAAGATGTGCACGAGCAGAAGGGCACAGCCTGACGCCTTATTACCAAGCAAACGCTCCCATAACCGCGTCACAGCTCAAGAACTAGAGCGTCTGTGGCGCCAGACCTTCCCCGGGCCCCTACCAGACTCCACCCTGCATGACCTCATCGGAGTGGCAGAGTCTGTGCAGGGAGGGGGCCCAGCCCTGAGACAGGCTGAGAGGCAGCGCTTCAGAGCCGCTCTGAGGGCACCTTTCAGGAAAGCTGAGCCTGGCCCAGCCCGGGAGTCAGTCGCGTCCTCAGACAGGTGACCTGGAGGCCCGGCCGGGACCAGGTGTGGAGAGAAGCTGTGATCCCACCAGCCCCACCGCCTGCTGTGGTGCCATGCTACCCCCAAGAGCGGGCTGCGGGTGTGGTTTGGACAAATTACTTTCCCAGTGAGGACTGGAGCATGCCCATGCACGTTCTCCAACCAGAGAGAGTTCCCCAGAGCCGAGCCGGGCGTGGCTGGCAGTGACAGGGGTGCAGCCCCTGAGCTGGGAGAGCTGGCGGCATTGACTAGCGCTGACAAAACCACAGGAAACTCAAAGCTCGCGTCGTCAGTCCTCAGTGGCCACACCCCCGTTCGGAAGGGAAATGGGAATGCTTCGCCCTCCGCTGCTCCGGAGGCTGCTCTGTCGTATCTGTTAGAAGTACTTCCCACGTGGGTAGAACATTTCAGAAATGCCTGTGTTACAACCAAACATGTAAGATGGGCCTACCTTGTAAGGACATTCTTTTGCCATGAAATGACATCATCATAAAGGAAATTACAAGTTAGACCCCAGCTTTCCGGAACCAAGAATCCCACCTTCACACCCGGGTCACTGGGCCCGATCCAGGGCCAGAGCCCGCGAGGCCGTGCCCTAATCGCCGGAATGGTGGCTTCCTCCCAGGGCCTGGGCAGGTGACGGAGCCCCAGCTCTAGGGCTGTGGGAACTGAGGAGGACCAGGGAGAAAGACACATCCAAGTTCTCTGGAGTGAGCGACAGGTAGACCTTGGAGCCAGCTCCAGAGGTGAGGAGACCTGTACCTTCAGGGCAGTCCCTCTACCACCCCCATTTTAGTTGTCGCCCGTGGGTATGCATTCTGGACACACTGCGGGAGGTGGGGGAGAAACCCGCTGGTTAAAAACCAGGGTGACTAGACTCTACAATAGTTTCTCTGAGAGTGAGGCCATTAGCCCTCACCTCTGCCATCAGGCTGTGCTTCACCCAAGGCCTGACGAAGTATTGTGTATTGTAGAGAGCCCCCGAGAAGGCACATGGACATTCTTTAATTCTTATCAGCTGAGCCAGAGGGCACTGGCAGAGTCCTGTTATCAGTACTGATTTCTTATCTTTATCCAAATGCTTGGAATGAGGAACAAATAGGATCTTGACTTGCCCAGATCTTGATGTGCTAAATCTTGTACCAAAAACTGAGGAGCTTACCCAGATCTTGATGAATAGGACCTGGGCACGCCCGAAACTCCTTTTGACCTTAAACTCCCCTTAGGAAACCAATAAATGTGCTGTGTTGTCTGTGGTGAGTGTGACTGCCTCTCCATCAGAGAGATGGCACCCACCTAGCGCCCAGCTTTATGAATCTATTTCTGCCTCTTGTCTCCTTCTTTCTCTAATTTCTTCATCCCCAGCCCCTCCCCTCAGGAACCTGTCGTTTTCCGCGAGGGACGCGGAAAACAGAGAAAATGCCCACCGCAGTGTATGTCTATTCTAACCTGTCTGGGTAATGTAAGGTGCTCATTTCTATTTCACCTAACTCAGGAGTTTGGATGCCATCAATAAAAATGCTGCAAGCCCAACTAACAAACCTCAGGTGCCTGGGGCAGTGAACACCATAGCCTGCCCAGTCAGACATTTCCTTGGGGAAGTTAGGACATCCGAAAGCAGCTCTGTGTGCAGGTGAATTTACATCGCCACAGGCACACATGCTCAGAAAAGACATAAGCTCTCACCTGGTTAGAACCCATTTTTTTATTTTATTTTTTTTTTTTCAGTGTAAATGAGACCCTTAGCACAGAGCCACTCTGCAAAGACGGGAAAAAGTTTTATTTTATTTTTTTCTGTATTTTTGTTTGTTTGTTTGTTTGCTTTTTGTTTGGTTTTGCTTTGGTGTACGGCATTCAAAAAAGGTTTGTCAAAAAACACTATCTGGCCAAAACTGGTATGGCTCAATGGATAGAGCATCGGCCTGTGGACTGAAAGGTCCCGGGTTCAATTCCAGTCAAAGGCATGTGGTTGCAGGCACGTCCCCAGTAGGGGGTGTGCAAGAGGCAGCTGATTGATGATTCTCTCTCATCGATGTTTCTAACTCTCTATCCCTCTCTCTTCCTCTCTGTAAAAAATCAATAAAATATATTTTTTTAAAAACCACCACTATCTGAACACAAGTGACTATACCTAACAAGAAATACAGTCTTTATCATAATAGTTTGGAAAAGTTACTAAACAAATAGACAAGTATAGCCTTCGATAACTAAAAATCCAGCATACCCTGCAGCAAACCCTGGGGAAAGGTAGAGAATTTGATTTCTGGAGTTACTACATTATAATATCCATCTGTCTAGTTTCCAACAAAGAATCCCAAGGCACACAAGAATCAGGAAAGTATGGTCTATTCAAATAAACAAAATACATCAGCAGAAACCATCTCCAAGGAAGTCTGAACATCAAAATAGTAGACAAAAATTTAAAACAATATGCTCAAAGAGCTCAAGTAAAATATTAACAAAAAACTAAATGAAGTCAGGAAAATAATGTATGAACAAAGTGGAAATATAAATACAAAGATGGAAATTACAAAAAGAAACTAAACAGAATATCTGGAGTTGAAAGTACAATAAATGAAATGAAAAATTCACTAGACTGGTTCAACAAGCAGGTGGAAGAATCAGTGAACTTTAAGGTACAACAATTGACATTGAGCCGAAACCGGTTTGGCTCAGTGGATAGAGCGTTGGCCTGTGGACTGAAAGGTCCTGGGTTCGATTCCGGTCAAGGGCATGTACCTGGGTTGCAGGCACATCCCCAGTAGGAGGTGCACAAGAGGCAGCTGATTGATGATTCTCTCTCATCGATGTTTCTAACTCTCTATCCCTCTCCTTTCCTCTCTGTAAGAAATCAATAAAATATATTTAAAAAAAGAACAAAAAACAAAACAAAACAATTGATATTGAGTTTGAGGAATAGAAAGAGAAAAGAATGAAGAAAATTGAACAAATTTTAAGAGAGTTGTGATACACTATCAAGCAAACCAACATATGCATAAGAGTCTCATAAGAAAAAGAAAGGATATTTGAAGAAATAATGGCTGAAAATGCTCCAACTTCAATGAAATCATAAATCTACAAATCTGAAAAGCTCAACAAGCTCCAAGTAGGATGAATTCAGAGACCAAAGCCAAGACACATTGTAAGGAAATGGCACAGACCCTTCCCCCCAGACGGGGCCACTCTGGGTGAGGCCTGGGCTGGGACCCTTCAAGGTCCCTCGGCCACCACGTTCCTGGGACCTAAGCCCGACCAGCACAGAAGCCTGTCCCTGAGCTAGGGGTGCGACAGGTCCCCTGAGAGGCACGTGGGGCGGCACGGACTGCTGCCCCCGCCCCCCTGGCCCAGGCTGGACGAGGCAGCACCCTGCTGGTCCTGGCCCCTTGGAGCTGCTGGGATGAGAGCACCACCGAGAAAGCCAGGCCATGGGCCCTTGGGGGCCATGAGGTGTGTCCCCTCTGCAGAGGAAAGGGCAGGGAGGGAAGGAAGGGGAGGGAGGAGAGGATAGACGGAGGGCAAGGAGACGGGCAGCCATGGGAAGAGTGGGCTGCCCCTTCTGGCAGCAGCACAGTGGTCAGAGGCCAGCCCAGGCCTCACCCAGAGTGGCCCCGTCTGGGGGGAGGAGTCTATGCCGTCTGGCCGAGGCCTCGGTGCGGGAGGGGGAAGGCCCAGGGCACTGGAGGGCGCGGGTTTTGTTCTGTGGCTGCGGCCTGGAGCCAAACTCTCCGTGGCCTCTGGGGCGGAGGCAGTGAGCCCTGCTCTGGATCCATGCCCGCTGCAGCTCCTGCCGCCCTCCGACCAGGGTCACACTCCGGGGGCCCTGCGTGCCCGCACTGTGTCAGCGGCTCTGCTTGGCCTTGGCCCATCTGCTCCTGGGGCATCGGAAACTGTGCCCTCCCGGTGCCACCCCCGAACTTCCCTGCCCTGGCAGCCATGCCCGACTCCTGCCCAGGGCGTCTGGGTGCTTTTCACACCCTCGCCGCCCGCCCTCCGGCCTCTGTGCCAGCTTCCCAGTGTCTTCCTGCCAGGGCCAGCCTGACGGTTGAACCAGGCTGAGGTAGGGAGGTGGGAATTGAGAAAAGAAAGACAGGAAAGCAGGGTCGGAGGACTACAGGTAGCCATTGACCGACTGTAGCAAGTTTATTAACTGCGCAATGCTTTTTATACACAAAACACTGAATATAGGAAGTCTGTCAAGAGGAATGTATTCTTTGTTCCTCTTAATCTCTAGGGGAGAGACAGAGCAGAAGGACAAATTCTTGGTATAGCAAATCTCAGCAAATAGTTACAGACTTCTTGGCAAGCCATGCAAGGTTGCTCTCATTCTTCAGATAGTCACCATCCAAACAAGTCTGGGAGAACTGTGTGGGTAGGAGGCCAAACTTGCTAATCCCCTCGAATGCAAGGACCTTGTCAGCTTATATCCTGTCTCCAACATCTTCCCCGGGCAGGAAGGAGTGTCCGGGAGCCTCACACCTCCTGCTCCCCCTGTCTCCCTTCAGGCCAGCCCCGGGGAGTCCCTGCCCTGGAAGGAGACAGGTGCTGTTCTGCCGCAATGCTAGAGACCGGGAAGCCAAGGACCTCACCCATTCTAGGCAGGAGCAGCAAGGAAGGCTTCCTGGAGGTGGTGCCCAGCTGACACTTCAGGAGGAGCCGGACCTACTGTCATCTGCAGATCTTGAGTGGACCCAGCAGAGAGGGTGTGGGGTGGGCGCGCAGGTTCACCCTGGGCCTGGGGGCTCAGCCCAACTCTGCAGACTGCCTTCGCAGCGAAAGGGTGAGGCTGATGATAACCTGGAGGCGGAGCTTCAGGAGGCTCCTCCCCCTGTCGCCTTGTCTCTGGCCCTCGTTCCTTTGTTTTCCTTGCCCTGCTGACGTATTGGCAAAAATTTTGTTATGCGAGATGTCTGAGATTTTACTGTCTATGGTTTCTTCTAAGATTTTTATGGTTTCATGTGTTGCCTTTAAGTCTTGTATCCATTTTGACTTTATTCTTGAGTATGGTGTAAGTTGGTGGTCTGGTTTCATTTTTTTTACAGTGTCTGTACAGTTTTTCCAACACTATTTATTGAAGAGAATGTTTTGACTCCATTGTATGTTCTTCCCCCCTTTGTCAAATATTGACCATAATGGTGTGGTTCAATTTCTGGGGTCTTTGCTCTGTTCCATTGATCTATCTGCCTGTTCTTGTGCCAGTACCAGGCTGTTTTGGTGATAATGGCTTTGTGGTATAGTTTGGTATTGTGACCCCTCCAACTTTGTTCTTCTTTCTCAAGATTGCTATAGCTATTCAGGGACTTCGATGTTTCCATATGCATTTTTGGAGTATTTGTTCTGGTTCTGTGAAATATGCCATTGGTATTTTAATAGGATTGCATTGAATCTACAGATAATTTTGGGATGTATAGATATTTTAATATGAATTCTTCCAATCCATGAAGATGGTATACATTTTTATTTGTGTGTATTTTCCTCTATTTCTTTTTTCAATGTCTCATAGTTTTCCAAGTACAGGTCTTTTACCTCATTGGCTAAGTTTATTCCTAGGTATTTTTTGTTGTTGTTGTTGCTATGGTGAATGGTATTTTTGTTTATTTATTTGTTTCTATTTCTGGGGATTCATTAGTGGTATATAAAAATGCCATTGACTTCTGGATATTGATTTTGTATCCTGTGGGATCCCTTATCATGTCCCGCATGGTTCAGGATTCCTGTTCAGAGTCCGGTTTCTGGAGAAGGCCACACACAAATGAAAAGAGACTGGAAAAGAGTTAATTTGGGGAAAATGGGGGGCCAGGCAGGAGTCCACCTCTAGGGGGGAGGACTACCGCTAGGTTCTGGCCTTGCTATCCATTTTATTGAGACCATGAGATACATCCATTTCCCTTAAGCAGTTTTGGGATACACCCATATCCCTTAGGCAGGTAATAAGCAGATTATCATATCAGTAAGGATTTACATGATTACAAGATGGAGAAGATGCCTCAGTTACCATTGTCTCAATTAGATAGGGCGTGGTTGGCTCTGACCTTTCAGAGCTTCAAGGTTGACCAGCCTTTTATGTCTATTAGTGAGACAAAGATCGGTTTTCAGCAGTATCTGCTACCTTATTGAATTCATTTATTAAGTCTAGTAGTTTTCTGATGGAGTCTTTAAGATTTTCTACATACAATATCATGTCATCTGTAAATAATGACAGTTTTATTTCTTCTTTTCCAATTTGAATGACATTTATCTCTTCTTCTTGTCTGGTTGCTCTGGCTAAGATTCCAGGACTATCTACACTAATAAAAGGGTAATATGCTAATTAGACTGGGAGACCTTTCAGGAGACCCTCCGGAAGTCCTTCTGGACAAAGCCATGGTGGCGGGGCTGAGGCAGAGGCAATTAGGGGCAATCAGACAGGCAGGCAGGTGAGCGGTCAGGAGCCAGCAGTCCCAGATTGGAGAGGGTGCAGGTCTGGCTGAGGGGCACCCCCTCGCCAGTGCACAAATTTCATGCACTGGGCCACTAGTGTTGAATAAGAGTGGTGAAAGCTGTCATCCTTGTCTTGTTTCTGTTCCTAAGGGAAACAAACACTTTTAGTTTTTGCTCATTGAGTATTATGTTGGCTGTAGGTTTGTCATATATGGCCTTTATTATATTGAGGTATGATCCCTCTATTCCCACTTTACTGAGAGGTTTTATCAAAAAAGTGTGCTGGATTTTGTCAAATTTTTTTTCTGCATCTATTGATATGATCATGTAATTTTTATCTTTCAATTTGTTTATGTGATATATACATTTATTGATTTATAAATATTGTACCAGCCTTGCATTCCCAGAATAAGTCCCACTTGATCATGGTGTATAATCCTTTTAATATATTGCTGGATCCGATTTGCTAATATTTTGTTGATTTTAGCATCTCTGTCCATCAGGAATATTGGCCTATAATTTTTTCTTTGTAGTGTCTATCTGGTTTTGGAATTAGGATAATGCTGGCTTTGTAAAAAGAGCTTGGAAGTGGTCCTTCCTCTTGAATGTTTTGGGACAGTTTTAGGAGACTAGGTGTTAGTTTTTGAATGTTCGGTAAAATTCACTGTAAATCCATCTGATCCAGGACTTTTGTTTGCTGGAAGTTTTAAAATTATTGCTTCAATTTCCTCAGTTGTTACTGGCCTACTCAGGTTTTCTGATTCTTCCTGATTGAGTTTTGGAAAATTGTATGTTTCTAGGAATTTGTCTATTTTTTCCCAGGTTGTCATTTGTTGGCATACAGCTGTTCATAGCATTTGCTTACCATCCTTTGTATTTCTGTGGTGTCCATTGTTATATTGCCTCTTTCGAATCTGATTTTACTTATTTGGGTCCTGAAATATGGTAGCAACCATACTTGGGTAAAAACTGCTATTTGAATTTTAATCCTGCTATTATAGGGTAGTTATCTCAGCTTGCAGGAGACCTGGAGGCTAAGGCAATTTTCCTGTGCCTGGGACCTTAAAAACAGGAGATTGATTCCCACTGACTCAGTAGGTTCAGGGGTAGAAACTGTAGATAACCTTTAGAGATTAACCACTGAGCTTTGCTTCTGTATTATCGGCTATCGCAAGATAGGGCCACATGCCAATGTTCCCAGCCTTTAGAATTTAGAACAAAGGAAAATTCCTGTGGTTTAGACCTTTAAAAGGACTGCCTACACCTGGAAAAGTGCAGTAGTGTGGACTCCACCTGTGTGTGGTGCTCTTGCAGCTGTCCTGGCCAGTTTTTCAATAAATCCTTGCCTGCTTTTTTTAATCAATCATCAGCCTCCGGTGGTCTTGTTTTGAACCCAGGGTTTGACCCCACAACAGGTCCTCTCTCTTTCTTTTTTTTTTCTTTTTTTTAAAAAAATATATTTTATTAATTTTCCACAGAGAGGAAGGGAGAGGGATAGAGAGCTAGAAACGTCAATGAGGGAGAATCATCGATCAGCTGCCTCCTGCACATCCCCTACCAAGGATGTGCCCACAACCAATGTACATGCCCTTGACCAGAATCGAACCTGGGACCTTTCAGTCTGCAGACCGATACTCTATCCACTGAGCCAAACCAGTTTCAGCTCTCTTTGTTTCTTAATGAGTCTGGCTAGGGGTTCATCAATTTTGTTTATCTTTTCAAAAAGCCAGTTCTTGGATTCATTGAATTAAATATATATATATATTAATTAAATATAATATATATTATTATATTTAATATATATTATATTTATATAATATATATTAAATATAATAATATATATTATATATTAATATATATGAAATCAATTAATATATATTATATTTATATATGAAATCAATTAATCAATATATGAAATCAATTATAATATAATCAATATATGAAATCAATTAATATATATTATATTTAATTAATATAATATAATATTAATTAAATATAATATATATTAATTGATTTCAGAAAGGAAGGGAGAGAAATATAGAAACATCAATAATGAGAGAGAATCCTTGATTGGCTGCTTCCTGCATGCTACTTACTGAGGATCAAGTCTGCAACCTGGGCATGTGTCCTTGACCAGAACCTGGACCATCAGTCCATAGGTCAATGCTCTATCCATTGAGCCAAAGTGGCTATGGCTTATTGATCTTTTGTTCTGTGTTTTTTAGTCTCTATGTCATTTATTTCCACTCTGATCTTTATTATTTCCTTCCTTCTACTTCCTCTGGGCTTTTCTTGTTCTTTTTCTAATTATGAATTAGTCCTTTTTCTTGTTTCTTGAGGTAGGCCTGTAGTGCTATGAACTTTCCTCTCAGGATTGCTTTTGCTGTGTCCCATAGGTTTTTGGTGATTGTTCATTTTCATTTTTTTCCAGGAAGTTTTTAATTTCTTGGTTCATCACATTGGTAATCCATTCATCCTATATAATAAAGAGCTAATATACAAATGGTCATTACACCCTTGTGCCCTCATGCCAGGGCCCTGAAGCTGGACTGGGGGACCTGAGTTCACACCCCCATGTCCCAGGGCTGGGGACCTGAGGCCATGTCCCTCACCCTAGTGCTGGGACCAGGGGACCTGTGATCGATGCAGGGGGCCTGAGGCCTGAGGCCACGCCCCCCCTCACCCTGGCACCAAGCTGGGGGTCTTGAGGCTGTGCTGTGGGACCTGAGGCTACGCCCTCCACTCGGCACTGTGTTGGGGGACCTAAGGCTGTGCCCCCTGCCCAGGAGGGCTTGACCGGGGACTTGAGGTTGTGCTCCCCCACCCAGCAGGGGTTGATGGGGGACTTGAGGCTGGGCCTCCCTGCCTGGCAACGGGTCCGGGGACCTGAGGCTGTGCCCCCACCCTGCGGGGCTTGAGAGGGGTGGGGCCCACTGGGTCTGGTTCTCATGTGATTTTGAGGGTTGAACAGGTGAGAGGAGACTTGACTCTGGGGTCCTGCACCATGCCCCAGACTCTGATAGAAGGGAGATTTTCATATACATTTTACTAATTTTTTTTCATCTCTGACATTTCTATTATAGAGATAGGGCAAATATCAATATTAAAATATTTCCTCTAATTAATTAACTTTTAATTTGCAATGATTTCATGTACCGGGCCACTAGACCTATCTAATAAGAGAACAATATGCAAATAAACCATGACCCTGTCACACCCACAAGCCACGCCAACCAGCCAATCAGGAGCAGGTATGCAAATTAACCCCAACCAAGATGTCTGTGGCCACTGAGTGAGTAGAGGCTTGGGTTTCCCTGGCAATGGAGGAAGCCAAGCTTTCTGCACACCCTGGCTAACCCAGGCCTCCACTCAAGACTACAAAGTTTCAATTATAGAAGATAAATAAATCCCAGATACCAGGGCCTCCTCTTGGGTCACCGAAGGACGTGGCCAGCCTGCAAACTTCCACAGGCCCCTCACCCAGGCCATCCCACTCCCCAAGGGAACCCTCACCCTGATCCGGGACACCCTTCAGGGCAAACCAGCTGGCCCACCTGGGCACCAGGCTTCTATCCTATGTAATAAACAAATAATATGCAAATTGACTGTCACTCCAACACACAAGATGGCATCCCCAATGTGGTCAAAGATGGCTGCCCCTATGTGGGCACAAGATGGCCACCACAAGATGGCCAGCAGGGGAGGGCAATTGGGAGGGACCAGGCCTGCAAGGGAGGGCAGTTAGGGGCAAACAGCCTGGCATGGGAGTGGTTAGGGGGTGATCAGGCTGGCTGGCAGGCAGAAGTGGTTAGGGGCAATAAGGAAGGCAGGCAGGTGAACGGTTGGGAGCCAGCTGTCCTGGATTGTGAGAGGGATGTTCCAGATTGAAGAGGGTGCAGGCTGGGCTGATGAACCCCCCCACCCCCACCCCTGTGTATGAATTTCATGCACCAGGCCTCTAGTTGTTTAATAACATGCTATTATTTATCTTCCATGTATTTGAGTTGTTGTTTTTTTGTTTTTGTTTTTTGTAGTTGATTTCTAACTTCATGCCATTATGATCTGAGAAGGTGCTTGGTATGCTATCAATCTTTTTGAATTGGTGTAGACTTGTTTTGTCCTAAGATGTGGTCTATCTTTGAGAATGTTCCATGTGCACGTGAGAACAATGTATCCTCTGTTGCTGTGGGATAAAATGTTCTCTCACTATTAGATCCACCTGATCTAGGGTGCCATTTAAAGCCTGTTTCCTTCTTGATTTTTTATTTTTTTGGTCCAGGAATGTTAGGGGTTTTAAAGTCCCCTACTACAACTACATTGTTGTCAATCTCTCCCTTGAAGTCCAACAAGAGTATTTTAAAGTATTTGGCTGCTCTTACCTTGGGTGCATATATGTTTGCAAGGGTTTTATTTTCTTGATGAATCATTCCCTTTAGTGTGATTCTTTCATTTGGGGGTTGTTTCTTTGTCTCTTTGTACTTGCCTCCCAGTCTCTGTGGGGTGGCCTTATGCAGAAAGTGTCTCGAGGGGTCCAGTGATGCAGTCTCTGTTGACCTGACTGGAGGGTCTAGAAATGCCGCTGTGTGCATTGTTGGGGCGCTCCTGTTGTAAGTGGGACCTGATTGTTGATGTCCCATTTGTGGGAGGAATCTCCCCTCTGACTTGCTGACAGTGAGGCTCAATCCCAACACCGAGGTGCCAGCTGTTATATAGGTGCTGACAGAACAGAACAAGACAAAGCAGGACCAAACCAAAAACACCAGGAAAATCAAGCCACACAATGCAACAACAACAGGAAAGACTAAGAAGGAAATAGATGATAAAAGAAAGCAAAAATGAAAAGAATACTAAAAACACGTGACCAAAGACTTAGGGGGAGATAAAGAAAAGCAAAGAAAGAAGAAAAAATGGCTATATGGAAGCAGAGAGGACACTAAAAGAGCAAGTATAGGAAGAAAAAAGAAAGGGAAACAAAATAAATGAGTAATAATTCAATACATAGTAGTAATGGATATAAGATATAGAAAAAAGTAAAATGAAAAAATGAGAAAAATAAAATAAAAATTAATAATAATGAGAAGAGAGAAAAGGAGAATAGAATCAAAGAAAAAAGAGAAACTAGAGATAGGCAAGAAAAAAGAGAAAAATAAAAAATTAGGAAAAAACAAATAACAGCTGCGGTGGGCATTTTCTCTGTTTCCGTGTCCATCAGGTTTCTGAGTGGAGGAGCTGGGGATTAAGAAATTAGAGAAAGAAAGAGACAAGAGGCAGAAATAGATTAATCAAGCTGGGTGCTAGGTGGGCGCCATCTCTCTGATGGAGAGGCAGTCACACAGACAACACAGCACATTTACTGATTTCCAAAGGGGAAGTTTAAGGTCAAAAGGAGTTTTGGGTGTGCCCAGGTCCTATTCACCAAGATCTGGGTAAGCTCCTCATTTTTTTTTTTTTTTTTTTTTGTATAAGGACGAGATTTATCATATCAAGACATGGGCAAGTCAAGGTACTATTTGTTCCTCATTCCAAGCACATGGATAAAGATAAGAAATCAGTACTGATAACAGGACTCTGACAGTGCCCTCTGGCTCAGCTGATAAGAATTAAAAGAATGTCCATGTGCCTTCTCAGGCGGCTCTCTACAAACAATAACAAAAAAAGACACACACACACACACACACACACACACACACACACAAAAAAAAAAACCACAAAAAACCACATACACACACACACACACACACACACTCCAAAGACAAAACTACACGTACCGTACTCACACACTCTGAAACCTCTGGGTCTGCTGTCCATGGGGCCGGTTGGGGTTTGCTCTGATGTCGAACCTGGTTCAGGCGTCTATCCCGGGCCTCCTGGGAGCCTCTCTGGGGCAGGTGAATGTGCGTCTGTCCCTTCCTGGCCCTGGGGAACCTGCTTGAGGTCCAATGAGGTGAAGCCCCTCGTAGTCCAGGGGTTGGGGCCCCTTAGCACAGAGGCTGGCCTGCCTGAGTCTCACGCCTTGGTTGTCCCTGTTCTGAGCTGCTCTCCCTTCCCCACGGAGCTGGCTCTGCTTGGTGTCCTGGTCCCCACAGCTTCCTCCCAAGAAGGCCCTTGCAAACCCTTCAGGGTGGTGTGGTCTCTTCGCCAGCGGCAACCGCTTTCAGAGGAGGCCCTGAAGGTGGGGCCCCAGGATGGGCTGCTTGCACCCGCTGTCTGTGAGCACAGTGAGAGGCGGCCTGCAGTCCAGGGAGAGCACGCTCCCCAGAACCTGGTCATGCTGGCACCTGGCCACGGCCTTCCAGCCCCCGGACGGTGAGACTGCATTTGCTTGTCACCCAGTTTGTGGCATTTTGTTTGGCAGCCTGAGCTGACTGACATGGGTTTGGCACAGGGCTGCCTGTCGTGTCCCCTGTGGTGTGGGGTTGCACCTTCTATTCTGGGCCTTTCCTTCCCGGATGCCCGGGGTGGGGAGGATGCCACCAGTGGGCTCTGGGCAACTTGCACACCCTGGCTGGAAGCCCCCTCACCTGCTAAGACTCCTCAAGCTGGGGACTCAGAGACATCCCAGGCAAGGCCCTGCCCCCACTCCTGGATTCTGCCTGAAGCCTCTTGGGATAATGAGGTGATCCCAGACGGGACACCTCATTATCCCAAAGATGTGCCAGCTCTTGGGCGGGTGCTTGATGTGTTCAGAGCCCCTGAGTCACAGCGTGCACCCCTGGGTGGGGCAGAGTCCGGCCTGGTCCTCAGGGTAAGCAGGAGGCCAGGCTCAGGTGTGTTGTCCCGGGGGACAGGGCCGGTCAGAAACTAAGGACCAAGTGGAGACTGAGCAGAGCCGGACGGAGGGCAAGCCAGGCTTTAAGCAGAGAAAGGCCCTTAACTGATGTCCACACAACTAGACAGCACCGCCCCACCCCACCAGGGAGTCCTGGCATTCAACTTGCTGGATGTGGGAAGTCAGGGCTCGGGGCACAGGTCAGGGCAGCCCTGCTGGGTACCAGCACCGGCCTGGGGCCACTGCCACACACCGGAGGGGGGCCAGACTCTGTTCCCATTGGTGCTGGCTACCCAGCGAGTGTGTGGTGGGCGCAGGCGGGAAACTGGCTTCCTGAAAAGGCCACCCTCAGCACAAGGCTCTGAACTCCCCACACCACTGGCTGCCCTGGGTCAAAGCCGGGAAAGGCGGGGTCAAATGCCAGTGGCGGAGAGGGAAGGGACTTCACCAGAATGCCCCCTAGCTGGGGAGCTGCGCAGGCCGAGGCGAGTCAGTGTCGGGGAGGAGGGGAGGGCTGCTGAGTGTTCGGTGGGGTGGCCCTTGTCCAGGAGGGTGGGCCCTGTTACCGGACAGCAGGGGTTGGGGTGGGACACGAAGCAATAGACCATGTGACCCCCGATTCTGCACAGGAGTGCGGCTGATGCCCCAGGAGGAAGCATGAGGCCCCTCGGGGTGTGGCTGGGCCTACCACAGGGCGAGGACGGTGACAGGCACAGGGGAAGTGTAGAGGCAGAGGCCTGGAGGGGAGCCCTGGCTCTCTGAGCGGCTGTTATGGAGGGGAATGTGCTGCTGCTGCAGAGGGAAGGCTCTGGCAGGGCCAGGCCGCTTCCTTCCAGGTGAGGCTGGAGGAGACACCGCAGGCCCAAAGGGCTCAGGGCCAGGAATGAAGGTGTGAGCTGCCCGCTGGGTTCATCAGCCACCCACCCCGCGGGCGTGCCCTCTGCCGGACAATGGGCAAGTCTCACACAGAAGCCGCCTGCGATCAAACTGCGGCCCATTACTTTTTCTTCCCTGCCGTCATGGGTTTTAACATATTTCATCAACTTTAAGTTCTCTCTTCTCTTTCCTCCACTATAACCCAGGACAGGAGTGCCCAAAGTTTTTGTCAAAGGATCTCTTTAACACTTAGAAATTGTTGAGGGCTTCAGTGAGCTTGTTTATGTGAGTTATATCAGCATTTACCATAGAAATTAAAGCCAGTAACCTTAAAAAATGTATTACCTCATTTAAAAACAATCCATTACATAGTCACTTTATATAAAATTTAAAAGCCAAACTTTCAAAAACAAAAGCAGTGAGCGGAAGAGTGGCATTGGTGTGCATCTCTGCGGAGCTGTCACGTCTGGCTGACAGGCGGGTTGCACTGTCTGCCCGTGTCCTCGTCGGTGAATACAAAGGTCAGCTCCTGCCAGAGCGGAGTTGGGGGAGGACTGAGTGGCCTCCCGGGTCCTGGGCCCGCACTGGCGGCGTGCGGTGGCAGTTAGCGTTAACGCACACATTCTAGAACACAGCGAGGACCAGGACAAAGCCGGAGGGAGGCCCCTCTGAACGTCCTCGGTCAGGAGTTGGGTGAAGTAGTTGATGAAGCAGCTCGGATTGTCTCCCTTCTCCCTTCAGGGACAAGCCTGCTGTCACAGGCCAGCTGCAGCACACTGGGTGGGCCACGGTTTCTGACGTGTGACACACACAGCATGTACTTCAGCCAGCCAGCCAGCCAAGGGGCTCAGCGTAGCACACTCCGTCCTTGTCTGTGGTTACCCAGCATCTGGACACCCTCCTTTTTTGGTAAATCCTCTGCTGAGCATGTTCCGGAGAGTCCTGCCTCCCCCCGGAGCCAGAGACGCCAGATCCCCGCCCCCCGTGCTCCGGAAGCTGCAGGCGGACGCGTTCCTGAGGCTTCCCAGCGTGTCCCCGTCCGGGAACCTCGGCTTGGCGCGGCAACAGAGGAATGCCTGGCGGCGGGCGACACCGGGCGCTTACTGTTCAGGTGGCAGTGCCATGGGCATCCTCTCCAATGGTCCGAGGGACGGCCTGGCTGCACGTCTCTCCATCCCTGTGCTCGCTGAGCAAGACCCGACTTCCTCTCGGTCTGAGCCACCTGGACAGACAGCGTACTTAAGCTGGGCCTGCTGTGTGCCACCCGGACCCCTGGGGAGGGCGGGCTGAGGCTCCCTTCCTCATTTAGGGTGCTGCCGGCCTGTCCAGACTGCTGCTTCCGTTTCCCCGGGCGCCTCTGCCCAGCTGGTGTCCCTGTGCCCAGGCTTGCCCTTCTAAGTTATCTTGCAAGCCCTCCATCCTGCAAGCCCTGGGCACAGCACCGCCATGAAACTGGTGTGGTGCCTCCTGTCCCTTCCAGGCTACAAAGGGGACTGAATGCAGGGTCTTCCTTCTCTCATTCCTAACCTACCCCCGGGCCTCTCAGCTTCTCTTCTGATTATTACAGCACGGAACAATTCACTTCCGGAATAAAGGATGCTTGTAAAATGGGGGGAAAATCATTCATAACCAACCACAAATTTTCTCTTCCATCTTTATAACAATCTTGCAACATCTGTGCAGACTACGCCTGTGCCTTGGGTGTGTACTGGCCCACTCCACTGAGGCTGGCCTTGGCCTTTGCTTTGGCCAAAACGCACGCACTCTCGACACACATCACCTGGGAGCAGGGCTCCATCTTTGCTTGCAGGGTTCGGCTAGGCCTCTTGTGCTTCTGCGGGAAAGAGCGTGCCCCCGGGAATGCTACTCCTTTGCCTGGGACCTGGACTAGAGTCAGGGATGCCCGAGGAGGCCTAGGCCAGACCCACAGCCTGCAGCCCAACTGCTGCAGCACCCTGCAGACCTAGGGTGAGAGTTTGTCACTGTGGGCCACTGATATTTTTGAGGATATTTCCCCGAAAAATATGACTAATATGTAGTCATAATACAAATATAACTAGTACAAGAGAAACCAGTTACAGAATCTGACACATGCTAAATACTGTGAACAGTCAGAGGTGCATGGCAATTAGGTCAATCCCCAGGCACAGCTGAGACTGTAAATTTGCAGACTAAACAACTCTCTTCAACACATCACTCCCAGGTTACTCAATGGTCCTGAGGCAGGAAAGAGGCCTGACCCCGGATGACCCAGCTGCCGGAGAAGGCTTGCAATTACCCTCAGGCACAGGCTCTCCAACACGAAGCCACCTTGGGGCAGAGCAGGTAAGGCAGGTCAGGTTCAGAGATTGTTCTAGGTCCCAACCAGCCCCTGGCCTGACACTGTAGCCAGGAGGGACTGGGAATCCCACTGTTGCCAAGTCTGCTCTCGAACCTCTCCAGAAACCTGTCCTCCACTCCTTGACCTTACTGAGGTCCATGTCGGAGATATTACTTGGGGATGGAAGGTCAATCAGGGGACACAAAGATGGGACTGCAGTTCTGGGTGAAGACCACCCCCAGGGCAGCAGCATCCTTCTGTGCGCTTTGCATGCCCTGCTCTTGGCCTGTCACCTCCCACAGGTCAGCTGCCAAATGAGCCCTACCTTCTTGTGGCTTTTAATTGCATCCTTTGTGCATGTGGCAGCCAGATTTGAACAGCTCTCCGCTGTATCTGCACCTCCTAACACCAGAGTAGGTAGGTAGGTCCTCAATGAATAGCTGAAGAAAGGAATGAATGAATCCTTGCTTACGATGTTAGATCCACTGCTGCCCAGGCCCGCTTCCCACATGGACAGCTGGTGTGAACGGCCAGCGTGTGCATGCAGGCGGCCTGGGCTCAGGCCTGGCTGACTGAGCTGAGCTGCGGCGCCTCAGGCTTCAGGCGCCCAGGGTCCCAGGGTTGGCTTTTGTAACAAACATGTCCCTTCACCAGGTAACTCATTTACATAATTCACAGGAAGCACAATTTTGATTTTTACTAAGGTGCTAATAAAAATGAATTTCCTCGTCTTCTCCCCAGTAATATTATCCATACTCATTTTTATTTTACCTCCTTCTGAAAGTATTGTATTTACTTGTTCTCAGTCAGAACATTACGCTCCCAGGATCTGGCTTTTGCCTTCTGATTCTCTGGTACATCACCCGTACTTACAGAAATATTATGCTTTCTTTAACCTGAAAAATTACTTCTCTGTGCTGATAGATCAAAAAATTTAGACCTTAAAATAATACTGTGATCCTGTTGGCCATTTCTGGTTGAAGCCACTGTCTCAAGCTTCCAATGACAAGCAATACTTTATGGTCGATGAATACTGTAAAATTCTTAGAAATGGACCAACCACTTGCTTACTTCGGGAGTTTCTGAACAGTTGTTACTACCTGTGTGGGGAAATTCAAGGTGCTAATTGTCACCTTATGATCTGGTGCCACACTGGAGCATGTCACTCGTTCTGAGAGAGAATTTAAAACTGTAGAGATTCGGTCACCTGACGCCTGAGTATTAAGATCCTTGGGATTTTAAACCCCTATGTTCACGCCTGGTACTTTGATAGATCCCACACTGGGTACATACTGATGGTTTAAGCAATCTTTAAGAATATCACAATAGACATGTATTTTTAAATATAAACTTAAAAAATACTTTAACGTAACACGTTGTACTGCATAGAACTAGAATTCAACACATTACAGTGCTAAAATAGTCATATAAATATCACATATGCATGGACTCACTGCATTAAACTACTTCATCTAGTAGGCTATCAAAGACTAGTATCAATAAACTCCAAAGAAAAAACGACTTTAACAGTAGGAACACTAAAAATAACAACCAAGAGGTTTATAAACAGCTAATGGGAGAGAGAAGCATTTACATTTGCTTTCAATTTTGTCCCAAGAGGCACAATCTGAAATACAATTTTAGGCTAGCGGTGTATAAAAATACTTTTTATAACAATACGTTTGATAGGTGTAGTGCCACTTTAAAAAAGCCTTAGCTGTGTGATTATCCCACTTGAGGACCTACTAAAACAAGTTAACTTACTGCTCCCCGCGGGCTCTTCAAGCACCAATCAGGGAAGCAAGTTTTCTCACACGTCACACACCACACGTGTCACCGTATTTCCAATAACCCCCTACCCATGGCATACACTGAGAGTCCCCAACAGGCATCCATCTCCAAGGCATGAGATGACGGTGTTTGGAGCCTGTTCTCAGTTGTGGGATTGGGATGGATGAAAAAGAGGCAAAAGGTAGGCAGGCTTTGGGTGTGCGATGTATGGTTTCTACGTATTCATGGACACCCCCCCAGAGGGGTTTAATCTGGCATATCGATATTTAACTTGGGGGGTGGGGGAACGTATTTCCCAGGGCTCTGGGTTATAACTACCCTGGCTTTCTTGCCAAATATTGGAGCAATTTTAGGAGCATCTGGAACCGACGTCTCTTCGGGATCTTCGCTATCTTCATGATGGAGGTCGTATGAAATGTTCCCATATTCTCTCAAAAACGGGAAGATTTCCAGCAGAAACTGACAGAAATCTCTGCGAATACCAAACCACCAGTGGTTGCCCCCCTTCCGCCGAAAGGTCGTGGCCATCAAGGTTATTAAGGAAAGCCAGAGCGGGACAAAGATGGAGATGTAAGAGAACGTGTTGTGGCCATCCAGTCTGTGGACCAGCAGGACCTCAAACGTGAGCAGCGGCACGACAATGGTGACCCAGCTGATGGCCATGGTCACGTGCGTTCTCCGCTGCTCGGCGACCACGTCCAGGGACCGCAGGAACAGGAGGGACCAGACGATGTAGTAGAGGACCACCAGGCAGAGGAAGGACATGAGGATCCAGAGGGGCACGAACACCACCAGCCAGGGCCAGTGGATGATCCTGTCCAGCCGCAGGGCGATGAAGATGAACTGCAGGATGTTGACGGAGCACAGGATCTCCAGCTCCAGGGACCGGTCGTGCCGGAAGCCCCACACGCAGGCGGCCACGGACACGGGGGAGACGAAGAAGAGCGGCATGAAGACCAGCAGCCAGAAGTGGGTGCCCCGCTCCACCCGGTCGCACACCAGGACCTCGAACATGAGCAGCAGCAGGTGGATGCCCACGGCGATGAGCATGGCCTTGAACTCCACGCAGGTCTCCCCCTCGGTGCGGTAGCGGGGGTTCCGGGCCCACACGCCCGCGCCCACCGAGGCGCCCGCGATGACCAGCAGCTTCCACAGCCATATGGGGGCGAAGACGGCCCAGTAGCTCCACTGGATGACGCCGTCCAGGCGCAGGGGCAGCAGCACGGAGAAGAGCAGCAGGCAGGCGTAGATGAGGAACTTACTGGGGTTGAAGTCCTGGAACAGGCCCCTGGGGTTCATGGCGAGGCCGCCGCCGGCCCGCCCGGGGCAGCTGCTCCGTTCCGCTCCGCTCGGCCGGCGCCGAGTCTCCCCGCTCCCGGGGCTACCGGCTTCCCCGCCCGGCCCGCGTCGCCTGGGGCGGGCGGCGGCTGGGGGCGGCCGGGCCGAGGTGGCGACCCGCGGCGCCGGAGCACGTGGCGCGGTCACGTGGCGGCGGAAGCGCGGGGGCGGGGCGTGCGCCCCTCGCTCCGCCGCGACCCGCCGCCCGGGCTGCGCGGGTCCAGGAGCGCGGCGCCGCTGGGGCCGCGCCGCCGCCCGCCTTCACTGCATACCTGCTCCCAGGGGGTCCTGCGCTGGCGCCGGCGGGGATGGAGGCGGCTCCGGCTCGGCGCGCTGCTGACCCCGCAGCCGGCCCGTTGGCAGCGAGCGGGCCGCGGCCTCAGAGACGCTTCCTGGTGGAGCCAGAGCCGAGAGGCGGAGTGAGCTCACATCCTCCCGGCGGCCCGGGGGCGGGGCCAGGCGGGCAGGGGGCGTGACCGGGACCGGGGCGTGGCCATGAGCGGGGCGTGGTTAGGCGGGGGCGGGGCCAGGCGGGGCCGGGGCGCACAGGAAGTCCGTGGGTGCGCGGCCGCCTAGGGGCATTATTCTTGGCCGCGTGGTGGCTCCAGCGCGAAGGGGACCTGCGTGGGCGCGAGTGCTGCTGGAGGAGTGGTGCGGGTGACCATGACTGCACAGGGCGGCGTGCCTGTGTGGGCGTGGGAGGGAGACCGGGTGTGGAGTCTGCACCGGGTAAAGTGGGGGCTGTGCCTGCAGCTGCGGCTCCCAGGCCTGGACTTCGTTTGGTGGGGCAGCAGCAGTTCTCAGGCGGCGGCAGGGCGCTCATTCCTGCCCCTTTGCACCCGGAGGTGGAGGCATGCGTCCGGGAGGGTGCTAGGCCCCTATTGCCCCTCGGCAAGGTCTGGGCAGCAGGTGAGGAAACGGAGGAAGAGCAGGTGCTTCCCGCCTTAGTCACCCAGCAGGTAGCACTCATTCAGGGCTCCTGACTTTATGCCCCTAATCCTCATTTTGACTTATTTGGCCGTGCCCCGTTCTCATTCTCACAGAACAAGGTTGGGGAAATCTCTGGACCAGAGGTCAAGAAATTTGGGTTCTAGTTCAGGGCTTGCCACTCAACCAGCTGAGGAATCTGGGCAAATCCACCCCCTTCGGTCTCGGCCTCAGCTTCCTGGGTGGCCGAGTGGTAAGAGCCCATGGTGCTGCCCAGGTCTGATGTGGAGCAGCCCTCTGTGGCCAGCACGCGGACCCTGGCGGACCCCTCCCTCTTCTCCACGCTCCCCTGCTCAGGGGAGCCCTGGCTGCTCGTCCTTCCTGCCTGTCAGCCGCCACCCACCCACGCAGCCCCATTCCCCCAGGGGTATGAATACCAGCGCTGGGTAGTGGGCTTGAGATGGTGGCCATCAGAGTGACGGCGGGGTCTCCATGGGGGAACAAGGGAGGGCTTCCCGGAGAGAAGTGTGGGCCTGGGCCCAGACCTAGGAGCTGGCTTTCCCCTGGCTGGCATCTGCGGGATGTTGGGAAGTGTGGTGTGGGTGGACAGCCCCAGCCCTCAGCTCCCCCGCAACTGCTTCCACCTTAGCTGGGGGGAGGTGGGGGGGGGGGAGAAGGGGTGAGGTAGGGGAGAAGATCCTGCTGAGAGAGCCCTGCAGTCCTCGGGGGTCAGATATCCCAGATGTGTCTTCAAGGAGTAATTGTGGGGAGAATGTTAGCCAAGTGGCCTTTGGTCTCCCCCTCAGCCCCTTCCGTCCAGAGCTGCTCTGCTCTGCTTTGCATATGGATTTTTCTTTTACTATTTCCTTGCGAATAGGGATTTGTCAGCTAAAAAAATGTAAGATGTAAAATACCTGTACAGTCCAACTATAAAAGGGGCTAGTAAAAGCACGCCGGGTTGGTCTGAGGATTAGATAAGTCAGTACATGGAAAGCAGTGTGTATTTAGAGAAAAGCGAACAATTAATATGATGATACGGGAGGAAGCCTGAGCGGGGAGGGCTCTGGACCGTGGAATGGTGGGGATCTCCTGTCTCCTCTGCAGCCAGACGACCTCAGGGCTCTGCGCCCCTCATGGCGAAGACGGGAGTGTGGAGCGTTCGCTCATCTCGAGCTGGTTTAAGACGAGCAGGGTTCTCCTCATGCAGGCGGCGGGCGTGAGGTGGCCGTCACTGTGCTGCGCCCCTGCTGCCCACTCCCGGGGGCGCCACGGCCTCCGGAGGCAGAGGGGTGTCTGTCCCCTCCGCCGGCGCTCCTGCCCCCAGGCTGGGCCCAGTCTCTACACTGAGCACTCTTCTCTGTGCTGCCTGGTGTGGTCTGTCTCTCAGGAACCTGCTTTTTTTTTTTTTTTTTTTTTTAAATAAATCTTTATTGTTCATATTATTACAAATGTTCCTCATTCCCCCCCTCCCCTCCATTGCTCCCCTCCACCAGGTTCCCACCCCACCCTCTGCCCTTTCCCCACCCCCCATTGTCCTCATCCATAGGTGCACAGTTTATGTTCAGTCTCTTCCCACATCCCCCTCTCCCCTTTTCCCCGAGAATCGTCAGTCCACTCCCCTTCCATACCTCTGATTCTATTATATTCACCAATTAATATTGTTCATCAGATTTTTTTTTTTAATTCCCTTGGTTTTTAGATTCACTTGTTGATAGTATTTGTTGTTCATAGTTTTTATCTTTATTTACTTTCTTTTCCGAAAGAACCCCCTTCAGCAATTTATCTAATTCTGGTTTGGTGGTGATGAATTCCTTTAACTTTTTTTTATTAGTGAAGCTCTTTATCTGGCTTTCGATTCTGAGTGATAGCTTTGCTGGGTAGATTATTTTTGGCTGTAGGTTCTTGCTATTCATCACCTTGAATATTTCTTGCCATTCCTTTCTGGCCTGCGTGGTTTCTGTTGAGAAATCAGCTGACAATCATGCTCCTTTATAGGTAACTACCTGCTTTTCTCTTGCTGCTTTTAATATTCTCTCTTTGTCTTTTGCTTTTGGAATTTTAATTATGATGTGTCTTGGTGTGGTCTTCTTTGGATTCCTTTTGTTTGGTGTTCTGTGCGCTTCCTGGACTTGTAAGTCTAATTCTTTCACCAGGTGGGGGAAGTTTTCTGTCACTATTTCTTTCAGTATGTTTTCGATATCTTGCTCTCTCTCATCTTCTGGGACCCCCATAATTCTGATGTTGGTTCGCTTGAAGTTGTCCCAGAGGTTTCTTACATTATCTTCAACTTTCTGGATTCTCTTGTCTTCTTGCTTCTGTGGAGAGTGTGTTCTGGCTTTTTATGTTCCAAATCTTTGACTTGATTCTTGCGATCTTCCATTCTGTTTTTAGGACTCTGTATAATATTTTTTATTTCAGACAATGTATTCTTTATTTCTTGTTGATCCCTTATTTTTTCTTGTTGATCCCTTATTAGTTCTTGTTGATCCCTTATTAGTTCTTGTTGATCCCTTTTCATATCCTCATAGGTCTTATCGACCTTTTCTAGGAAATTCTTGAAAAACCTTATAAGCGTGGTTTTGCACTCTATATCCAGTCACTTCTTTTCCTCCATTTCTTTTGTTTGTGATCTGTTTCCTTGTCTCAGCATTTTCACAGCTTCCCTGAGTTGGTAGGGTGGCTTTGTGTGCTAAGGTGTCCTATATGGTTCAGTGAGTCAGCCTCCCAGTTACCTGAGGTGGACAGTCTTGGTGTAGCCCTTTGATGGGTGGGCAGTCTTATTGTTAAGCCTTGCTTGTTGTTGGTATCACTGGGAAGCGTTGATCTCCAAGCCAGTTGGCTGTGAGGATCAGAAGTGTCTCAGCTAGGAGGGTTTCTGTATTCCGCTTGGATGGGCGGAGTCTCGGGGTGGCACAGACAAGCTTTGTTGAATCCCGCACAATTGGTTGCAGGCGGGCGCACCTCCTGCTTTTGTTTTTATATTTAATTTTGTTTTAAATATGTTTTTGATTTTAGAGAGTAAGGGAGAGGAAGAGAGAGAGAGAAACGTCAATGATGAGAGAGAATCATTGATCGGCTACCTCCTACACACCCCACACTGAGGATGGAGCCTGCAACTCGGGCATGTGCCCTGACTGGGAATCAAACCTGTGACCTTCTGGCCCATAGGTCGATGTCCAACCACTGAGCCACATCGGCTGGGCTCTACTTGCTTTTAAAGTTCACATGGACTGTCTGCTATGTGCCAGGTGCTGAGGACACAGCTGCCAGGAGGCTGGTATACAAGCCCGTGCAGGGGGGTGTGGGACATGGGTGCTCCGGGCGCCAGCACAGGCCTGCGCTGTGTCCCCGGCCTCCTAAGATGTGACTGCTTACCATCCTCAGTCCAGCCCCTGGGAGGCCCTCCGGGCTGGCCCTGTCCCCTGCAGGCTAAGTCTCTTTCCCACGTCTGCTAACCTCCCCCCGAATGTTCCAGGCACGGTCTCCACGTTCATGCTCTGCTGCTCTCTGCTCAGAGCGGCCCCCCTCCCATGGCCTCTCCCCTCCCTGGACCACCAAGACCCAGCACGGCCACAGGCCCTGGGAAACCCTTCTGGTGGGCTGGTGACCCTTCTCTGACCCCCACTAGATCAGGACTTTTTCTATCATGGGACTCATCTCACTGGCTTGAGTCTGTTTTTTCTATCTTTTGCCCCATGAGATCTAAGTTCTAGAAACCCATCCAGTGCTTAACATAGCAAGTGCCTGAAAAATGTTGCTGGAGGGAATATGTGCATGAATTTGACCCTAACTCATGACTGATGCTCCTGCCCCAGATCCCAGATCCGGGGTTCCCTCCCTCCTCCCTCTGAGCAGTGTGGAACCAGCAGCCGTCCGAGTCCTCTGGCCCATGAGTTCCCTGCCACATCCCAGGCCCAGTGTCGTGCACTCCCTGGCCAGGCTGATCTGGCTGCAGACACCTCATGAATTAGTCAATAGTTTCCAATTACCACTGTAACAAATTGCCACCAAACTGCCCACTGATCATCTTGCAGTCTGTGAGTGAGAGAGTCCGAGCACGGCCTGCTGGTTCTCCCGGGAATGGGGTGTCGGCAGGCTGCTCTCCTGGAGGTGCTGGCGGTGAGTCTGCCCCCCGGGCTCCTTTAGTTTCCTGGCAGAATTCAGTCCCTGGAGCTGTAGGTCCGAACTCCCCATTCCTTTGCTGTCAGTTGAGCGTCGGTCTCAGCCGCCCACAGTTCCTGGCCACTCAGAGCCCCACCAGTGGGCCAAGCCCTCATGCTTTTGAACCTTTTGCTGCTCTCTCTTCTGCCTTTCCTGTTTCTAAGGGCTCATGGGATTATATAGGGTCCAGCCAGATAATCCAGGGTAGTCTATTTTAAGGTCAGCAGATTAGTAATTGTAATCCCATCTGCAAAGTCCCTTCGGAGCAGTACCTCTGTTAGTGTTTGACCGAACAACCAGGGGATGGGGGGAATGCTGGGGCCTCCTTAGCTTTCTGCTCAGTAGCCTGTGGGGCCAGCATGGTCTTCCTACTCTGAGCTGGGAGATGGCCAGCTCTGGGAGGCCCGGCATTCCAGAGGGAGCCCTTTTCCGAGGGCCCTCCATCCGCAGACCGGTTACCGCTGGGTTCCAGGTGGCCCGTGGTGACACCTGGCCAGCTCCCCTGAGCACTGGGCCCTGGGCAGGCGTCAGGGTTCAGTCACGGTCCCGTCTCCAGGAGACAGGTTGTGTTGTGAATGTCCTCCAAAGGGGCAGGCGGGTGACCTCTAAGCCCGAGGAGTCTTCTCTTTGAGACTTAGTTGCGGTTTGTTTCCATGAGCTTCTCCACAAGGAAGCCATGGCTCACTGGCCCCTTTCGTCAGTCTTAGCCCCCACCCCCACCCCTCGGCCCAGTCCCTAAAGGCCACAGGCTCCCCTCTTCCTGCAGTGGCCTCTGTGGGGGGACTGACGAGGGTAGCCGGAGGTTAGAGGCCTTACTCGCTGTGTGTGTGCGTAGGTAATGACCCAGCAGTATTACCATGTTAAAGGCCCTGCAGGAGGGCAGTGACTTAGCAGAAGTACTGCACGTACTGTGTAAGCGCACCCTTACATAACCTACTATTGTTAATGTGACACCGATGCCAGCAATGGTACGAGGCCTCTTTCGTTTGAGCGTGTGCATAAGGTGCCACTGGTCAGAGTTGGCTGCTTTGCTTGTAATAAAGTATGTCCTACCTACCTATGGCTGCTCAAATGTCCTAATTTCTTGCGCCCAAAGGGGTCAGGTCCCTGGCTGAGGAACGTGGACCCGACAATTGGCATAGTTGTTGCAGGATCCTGGGGTAGGCACCCCGTCTACCCCGCCAGAGGGCATGTGCCCTTCCATGGGGTCCTGATGACTTGGACCGCCCAGAGGACTGGGAGCAGGTAGAGGGAAGGCCAGCAGCTTTGTCATCCCGGATGGATCAGGTTCCCACAGACCAGCGGAGGCTGCCGAGAAGGTAGGCTGGTTGCTCCTAATGGCCTTGAAACTGCGACACATTGGGACGCTGGCTCGGGAAGCCAAGATGCATGAGCTACGGGGACTGGAGGAGGCACTGGAGGCGGTACGCGAGCTGGAGCAGGAGGCAGCCTCCCTGGGACAGGAGGGACCAGCGGAACGCGAGCCAGGAGACGGCTCGGAGGACAGTTACTGCTGGGGCAGCGGCCCTTGTGCTACAGGCATGACAGATCAGGAAAAGGCGTCTGGAGCTCGATCAGCCTGTGGCCCTAGGAGGTGGGGCTCGAGGGCCGCCCACGGTTACTGATTTATTCCACTCTACCCCCCAGAACGGGGAGGTTAGGACGACAGAGCCAGCAGAGGCCGGGGAGCCATCCGTGTGTCTCCTAAGGTGGTGGGGTGACAGTGCAGATAGCTTACAGCTGTCTCCACCGGAAATGGAGGAGTTAGCCTCATGACGCCCATCCTTCCTGCAGCGGCGACTGCAGGCCAGGCACTGGGAGCTGATCGGGCGGTCATTCCCTGATGGACTGGTTAATGGCGGCATCTCGAAGCGTTTGGCAGGACACTGGAGAATGCCGGAAACCATAAGTAAATAGACTACATATGCAGATTTAGTGCATGTTATACAGGAAATGGGCACGAGACAAGCCATGTTTAATTTAAGTCCTCGTGGTCCTAAGAAAAAGTGTTTACAACGCATACGAAAGACTCACTTCTCACTGCAGCCACTCCAGCAGCGCTGGGCTCTCTGGCAGCCGTTTGATCCCTTTCTAGACTGTCGTATTCGTGAAGTACACGGCTTGGGGGATGCCAGGCAGTGAGAAAAGGGGGTAGCAAGACCCATGACTGCAGAACCTAAGGCACACAGGCGATGTCTAAGACAATGGGCCGGGATCTGGAGCAGCGGCGGGGACAGAGCCTGTGGAAATCTGCACACAAATCCAGGTAGACCTGCCGGCTGCGGGGACCGAGAAAGAGGAAATAGATCAGCCCAGGGACGTACGTGCTGCTGGCCGACTGGAGGCAGTTACCAGTCGGACAGCATTTCCAGAAACTGCGGAAGACCAGTAGCCTACAGGGCTGTTTAGACTCATCTGAGGAGAAAGTTTCATCTCCTAAACTAAGGAGCAGGCCAAGGGCCAGAGGCTGCATGTTGAATTCACTATATATTGTTCCCCTGCAACACACACTGTGTGCAAGTGCTGGTGGGTGCCGGTGCGGACTGCGGTTGGCTCTGTAGTAACCTGGACAGATATACAGACCCGGTGGCAGAGCTGTCCAAACTGTCCGTGTGCAGACAACTTTGACACTAGGCACTGGTTGCCTTCCCCCAAAGGCCTGGACGGTGTGTATCTTCCATACCATAATGCATCATGGGAATAGATGTCTAAAGGGTTAACGACCCCGGGAGAATTCTGCTTGCAGGTGCGTGTGGGAAAGCCCATCACAAGGGGGCGCCCGGGCTGTGAAACGGCCTCGCTCCACCAAGTGGAGCGGGTGTGGCAGTGCCGCCTCCCCGAGGCCATAGGAAACTGGACAGGCAGCTTGAAAAGGTGAGGATCACCCGCCACGTGCAGCCCTGCAGTTCTCCAGTGTGGCCGGTGAGGCCTGGCGGCACCTGAATGAAGGTGCCCTCCGTGATGCGGCTGTCACGGATCTCATGGAGCGCCTGACACCGACGGGGCGGTGCCACCACATGGTGGGTTTAGCTAATACTTTCTCTTCCATAGACATAGCACCGGAGCATCCAGACAGTTTGCTTTCACGTGGGAAGGTCGACAGTGGACTTTTGTCATTCTCCCACAAGGATATTTGCACAGCCCTACCGTCTGCCGTGGTCTGATGACACAAGGTTTACCACCTGGGGCAAGCCTCCCACAGTATCCATGTTCCAGTATATTGGTGACGTCGTGCTGACCTCTAATTTGCTTGCCGATTTAAACGCAGCCGTCCGTATCCTACGGCAGGCTTTAGACTCAGGGGTAGCGGAGAATGATTATAAGGTCCAGGGATCTGTCACGTTCTCGGGAGCTGTCTGGTCGAGTCAGAGTCAGACGGAGGCGATACCCGAAGCAGCCATGGACAAGGTGCAGGCTTACCCCGACCCGCAGCGGTGAAACAGGTCAGACCTACCTGGCATGTTGGTCTTTTGGGTGTGGTGGCCCTCGGTCCGGGAGGGGGCGCATGGGGCTGGGCTCCAGAGGGTGAGGAGACCTTTCCGCTGCCACGAGCACAGTCACCCAGGCCCACGCCCTGCTGGTTTAGGCCCGACACAGCCATTGCAGTCAGACGTGACTGTTACCCCTCCGGGTTTAGTTGGGGTCTGTGGCAACAGCATGGGCGGAGAAGGGTTCCCAGCGGGTTCTGGTACCAGCTCTGGAAGGGGGCTGAGAGTCGTGCTCCCTCGCTGAGAAACAGAAGCAATCACAGCACAAAGCAAGGTGCTCGCAAAGACAGCTTGTCCTATAGCCGGCGGGCTTAGGTCCTGGGTGACCACGCCCCAGTCAGAGGGGCACAAGCCCCACCTTAAACACGATAGGGGTCTATTTAGGACAGAGGGCCGTGGTGAGTACCAGCCCTCTGTCTCAGGAACTGAAAACCCTGCTGGGACCTGTGACATAAGACCCCATGGAGGGATGAAGGCCCCATGGAGGAGGTGCTCCCTAATCCGTCCCCAGAGACCATGTGTACACGGACGGGTCTAATGGGGGAACCTGTCACAGACAGCAGTAGCCATCCATTGAGATCAGATGAACTGTGGCTCGATTGTGGTACAAAGCCAAGTAGCCAATGGGCTACATTACGAGCGGGCTCGACAGTTTCCACAAAAGAGCCTAGCCCTGTGGCCATGAGAACCCACAGCGGGGCTGTCTAAAGGCTTAATGTCGTTGCCACCAAAGCACCATCGGAGTAGGCAGTTGGACATCGTCCTGAATAGGGACAGGAAGTAGAGAGGGATATGTAGGATATATGTATATAGCAGGGCCTTCAAAGAGACGACGGTGTATCGTCTGAGTAGCCATCGGCCGCTGTTAGCCCCTGGGGACGCTGGCAGAGCCTGGGCAGGGGTCCCGGAAGTAGTGCCCTCCCCCGAACATCGGGCTTGGTGGCTCCATCGGAAAGCGGGCACGTGGGCCCGCGGACGGCGATGCCGCTGGCTGAGCGGTGGGGCAGCCCTCGCTGTGGTACCAGGATGTCCTCGCTGCCTCGGGCACACCAGGGGAAGGAGGGCCGTGTCCGCAGAGGGGGCGCCCCTGCAACGCTGGCCGGTGGGTTCCACTGGGCCTCCCTCAGGCCCGGGCTGTACGTATGCCCGGCTGTGGATGCTGCCACTGGCCTCCTGGCTTACCCTGCAAGGGAGCTGCCCAATGGACAGTTGTCTGAGGATTGGAACACATGGGGGCGCCTAACATAGCAAGGGTAACAGATTCCATTTCCCAGGGCGAGAGGTACAGCTGGGCCAAGGCCCAGGATGTAGCTTGGCAATTTCACGTTCCATATCATCCCCAAGCTGCTGGGATCATTAAACGATATAAGGGCCTGTTAAAAGACCTGCTCCACCCAGGGGTAGACCCACCTAGCCTAAAAGGTTTGCTTAAAAACATTTTAATAATGTACTAATCTCTTTAACCTGAAGTCAAAACTCCTGGGTAAGGGTAATGCCTTATGTAGTGGTCGGCAAACTCATTAGTCAACAGTTTGACTAATCCACTGGGCTAGAGGATTAGATATGGCCGTCAGATTGCTAAATAAACTCCCAGAAGGACGGGTGCCTCCCTTAGGCTGGATACAGAGGTGTCCTCAGACACTGCATGTGCAGGTAAAAACGACAAATGAACTATTATGACCCAAGGGACATCCATTTTGTTGCCTGCACCTGCCCCCGCCCCCTAGCAGAAGGGGAAAGACCTTGTAGACGTGGCCATGGGCTATTCATAGAGCAGAGCCCTAGGTAGCCCTCCTGTCTCCTTGGGAAGATATAAAGGTATGATATAAAGTTACGTTCCATCCGTAGATCCAGCCCTGGCCAGTGACTGTGCAAGGCCAAGCTGGGAAACAGGTGAAGGGCCCTTTGTTAAAGGGAACTTACTCTATTACCCTCGGGCCAGTGCCCAGAGTCCCATAGCTTTTCCTGTGATGCCAGGCCCCTATGAAGGGGGAGATCCCGTGTGGTATCACTGCCAGGTCGTCCTCGGATTCCAGCCACAGCACTATCTAGAGGAGACTCGGTTGCTTGCATCTTGCTGTAAGGCTGTGATCTCCCTATAATGGTCTCAGTTTCTCTTTTGTCTCTAAGCATCTATATATATATATAAGGCTAATATGCAAAGTGTCCCCTCAGGAATTCGACCAGGAGACCAGGAGTTCAATTGTTCGCTATGACATGCACTGACCACCAGGGGGTGGCGTGGAAGGAAGATTCCAGCTGGCAGCCAGAAGGCTCTGAATGGCCCTGATTGCCATCCAGGCCTAGGGACCCTACCTGTGCAAGAATTTCATGCACCGGCCTCGAGTAGTGTCATAGGCACACACCTATGCTCGAGTGCATAATGCCTCCCATTATTAGGTGTCACAGAAATTCCCCCAGAAGCAGCCAGTGGATTTCCATAGCGCACCCATCCACCACCGCTACCAATTAGACATAGTTAGCCACTCAAGACAGGCAATGTCTCCTAGGACTCTTTATGCTGAGCTATTAATACTTGGATCCGACAGGACCATAGCAATTCTTGCCCTTTTATAGGTTATACAGTTTAGAATGGGTAAGGGTAGTTACTAGGGGAACAAGTAGAATTAAGAGAATCTGCAGACATATATGTATAGAGCAGCAGCAAAGCGTTGAGCGTTTCCCCCCTTGTGGTCAGTGCATGTCATAGGTTGGGCAACAGGAGGGATACTTAGCATATTAGCCTTTTATATATACAGACTAGAGGCCCCATGCACAAAATTCATGCATGGGGGTGTGGTCCCTTAGCCTGGCCTGCACCCTCTCCAATCTGGGACCCCTCAGGGGATGTCTGACTGCTGGTTTAAGCCTGATCCCTGCTGCCGGATTGGGCCTAAACTAGCAGTCGGACATCCCTCTTGCAATCTGGGACTGCTGGCTCCTAACCGTTCACCTGCTTGCCTACATGATCACCCCTAACCACTCTGCCTGCCTGGCTGATTGCCCTTAAGCACTCTGCTTGCTTGCCTGATTGCCCCTAACTGCTCTCCCCTGCCAGCCTAATCACCCCTAACTGCTTTCCCCTGCCAGCCTGGTTGCCCCTGATTGCCCCTAACCACCTCTGCCTCGGCCCCCACCACCATGGCTTTGTCTGGAAGGACATCCGGAAGACGTCTGATCTATCTGGTCTAGTTAACATATTACCCTTTTATTAGTAATCAACAAAATGTAACCAGTACTCTACAGGAGGTAGATAGGGAAGTATGGGCCATACAAGCCCTTTCTCATACCCCCTCCAAGATTAGTAGGATAGACTATCAGAGCATAGCGTTAGGCATTCTTAAGTTTTACAAATAGGGCCAGAGTACTGGTCATAACATATTGCGGTTCATGTGACTGTTATAGGCTCTGTGTTCAGGGAGCTAGCACATAGGCCAAGGTACTCTGTGGAAGCCATGCGGCGTAAGGGGTAGGTGTGGGGGCCCTGACCAGTCACCCTACGCACGCACGGGGGCAGTGACTTAGCAGGAGCACTGTACGCACTGCACAGGCCCACCCTTATATAACCTGCTTGTGTGGCTGTAGCACGGACGTCACTAACTGGCACGAAGCCTCTCTCATCTGAGCGAGCGTATAAGGTGACACTGACCAACTGGTTGTCGGCTGCTTTGTTCGTAATAAAGCATGTCCCACCTACCGACGGCCACTCAGGTGTGCTAATTCCATGTGTCCAAAAGGTCCCCGCTGAGGAACTTGGACCCGACAGCCTCCTTCCTGCTCTCCTGTCCCCCCACTCCTACCCTCCCCCCCATCCATCTCCTCAGTGTGTAGTGTGCCCAGGGTCATGGACTCCAGTCCTACAGGCTAAGGCGCAAGTGTGGGCGCTGCTGTCTCCAACCTCTGTGACCTTGGCAACTCAAGTAGCTCCAGCCCCATCTGTGAGATGGAGGTAATCTCCCAGGATGTGAGATAAAATGAAACAATGTATGAAAACGCGGAACATGCACAATGACCTCGCTGGGATGCTCCTGTCTTGGCGGTAGGTGAGGTACACCTTCTTCCCGAAGCCTGCCCTCCCGCAGGGCGCGTGATCCTCTGCTGGCTGCTCTGGCTGCTCTGGCTGTGGCAGCCTCACCTGTCTCTCTGCACCTGCAGGTTCTAGACAGGCGCGCACAGGGAATGTCTGGGAAAGCACAGTGGCAGGAAGGTGGGGCTGCTGTGGCATCTTTCCCCGTGCTGAGCGGCGGAGCAAGGCCAGCTTCTGGAGGCAGAGCAGTTTGCTTCAGGGCGGCAGCAGAGCTCGGGTTTGCAGGGAGGTGTTTCGAGGCTTGATCGGGGACCTGCTGGAGCGTGCCAGCCCCTCACGCCATCGCCCTGGGCTCAGTACTTCAAAGCTCGGTTCTGAAGCCAACTTTGAGAGGTCACCCGCTTCATTTCACCAATGGGGAAACAGGTGACATGCGCCAGCACCGTGACCGGGGCTTTCTGCTAAGCTGGCCGCTGCACACACCCACGGAGCCCTGCTGCCGGCGTGTCTGGTGTCCTGGCCCTGCCCACGGGCGCGGTGCAGAGGGGACGGCCCCACTGCAGAACAGACTCTGGTTGGCGCCCCTGGAGCTTAGGAGCTTTTCCTTAACTCGTGTATTCACTTAACGAGTGTGTGTCAGCCCCCTCCCTGTGCCCCAGGCCCTGTCCTGACACGGGACGTAGCAGTGAACAGCTCCCACCGCTCTCCCAGGTGCCCTTCCCAGGCCAGGTGTCACCTCCTCCACGCTGCCTTCCTTGACCCCTCACCTAAAGTCCGCCCGGTCCCTACTTATGTTATCCTGTGTTATCTCCTGTGTCTGATATGGTCACTAAATACATGCTCACGTAGGAAATCTGGTAAATGCAGTCATTTAAAGAAAAATTAAAGCTTTATTAAGTCTCACCACCTACACAACATCACTGTTAACCTTTTAATATAGTTTCAGTTGGTCGCCTCTGCATAGACATGCCATTGCCCACATCTCAATTCCTCCTACTCTTTGCTTCATGTTAATTCAAAGACTTGCTTTTCTGCCATTTCCTGTCTTTGGAGCGTGCCCTGCACGCCCGTGTGGAAATGCGTCTCCCACAGGGGTTCCTGTTTGCTCCTGACGGTCTTCGGGGTCCTGCCCACCGGGAGGACTTTAAACTTAAATGAAATCAGTGATAGCACTTTGTTGAGTATTTTCAGGCCACGTCTGTAGTGAAACTCAGGCTCTGCCCTGGGGAGGTGCAGATCTGTTCCCCTTCTCAGCGGCTTCGTTCCGCCTGCACAAGGACCGAGGTTGAGACGAGTTGCCTGGTGGCTGTGTGTCACTCCCCTTGCCTGGAGCGAATGTGCGCTCAGGGTCCCGGCTTTACTCAGACGCCTCGTATTAGATAACCAGTCACGGGTATTTTTCCTTCCTTCGTGGTCCATGAAATGGTGTGTCTGATGGTGTCTGAAAGGTGATGCAGTACCATAACCAGACACATTTCCCATTTCCATAAACACATCGTGGGCCTCATTTCAGCGGGCCACACTGTTCCATCTCAGGGCTGTCCAGTGCGTGACTCACCTGTTCCCTCGCTGTGCACTGCGCCTGCTTCGTCTCTGAGATCCGGGCACCGTGAGCTTACTGCACTCCGCTTCTTCCTCATTCACAGGATTGCCTTCAGGAATCCCCAGAGGCCGGACTGTCTCAGAATGGCTATCGGGAGACACCGGTGCTTTAAGGCCTAGAGGGTGGTTTCTTTCTTGTGTGTTGTCTGCAGAAATGGTGTGGATGCCCAAAGTGGAGGGTGTGAATCTGCCCGTACTGACAGCACCCGGTCCAGTGCTTCTTGGTCTGGAAAACTCCACAAAGGCGAACAATTAACGTGAATGAGGTTAAAGGCTGAAATCAAAAGTAGATTCAAGTGTAAGCGATGCATAAGATTAAAAGTCAACTAAACCGCCGAAACTGGTTTGGCTCAGTGGATAGAGCATCAGCCTGCGGACTGAAGGGTCATGGGTTCTGTTCCAGTCAAAGGCATGTACCTTGGTTGCTGGCACATCCCCAGTAGGGGGTGTGCAGGAGGCAGCTGATCAATGATTCTCTCTCATCGATGTTTCTAACTCCCTATACCTCTCCCTTCCTCTCTGTGAAAAATCAATAATAATAATAATAATAATAAGAAGAAGAATACAAAAAAAAGTCAACTAAACCTAGGACTGGATTTGACGTGTGCGAGTGTGTGTGTGTGGGGTCAGTGGGTCATTTGTTGTTGATCACAGTGACCTCCAAATGCTGTAAACCCACATACTGAGCACTGACTGAGGTCATTTAGTTTAGGCATCCAAATGCAGTGCAGTGTTATTAATTTAAATGGACTTTTTTTGTGGGTGTGGGTGTGAAGCTTCCTAAATTATATTGTTAAACGAATGATAGGCAATGAAGTATCAATTGTTTTTGTTTACCGTAAATTGGCACTAAAATATTTTGAGCAGTTTGCATGTGTAATGTAAGCTTTCTTCCCATTCCTGTTTGTTAATGAACTCAGCAAAATATTTTTTGTACAAAGGTAATCCTCGGTCCTGCTCTAATCAAGATAGTGCCACGTGGATGAATGCTGTGTTTACTGGGGCAGAAACAGACATTTGTAACATTTTAACCCTAATTTCACAATGGTTTCCTTTCATTGTTTTATGAGAGGCCCCATGCATGAAAATTCGTGCAAGAGTGGGCCTTCCTTCCCCCGGCTGCCGGCTCCGGCCTCTCTCTGGCACCGGGACCCGGGCTTCCCTCCTCTGGCTGCCGGGACCTGGGCTGCTTCCCTCCGACCCTGGCTTCGTCAGGAAGGACATCCGAACAACATTGGTCTAATTAGTGTGTTACCCTTTTATTATTACAGATTGACTGGCGCAAAGTGGCAAACAACAATACACAAAACCAAATAAATCTTTCAATGAAGTGCACGTCATCCGGAGCCAGGCCCTGGGGTTGCCCGGAACAGCAGGGTTCCTGCCGTAAGGGCTGTGTGTCTGCCACGCAGGAGACAGCACACAGGGCCAGAGAGCCCGCAGGGGCGAGCTCCCTGTGTCGGATTTTCAGTGACTTTTTATTTCTTACCACAAAACCCAAACACCTGACTTTGCCCTGGGTGACCTTGGGCGGCCTCTGTGGCCACACCAGCTCCCTCTATTCCTCAAACTCTGGCTCCTTGCTGCCTCAGGGGCAACCATGACTTGTGAGTTTGGCCATTGCCTTTACAGAGAGATGTAACTTGGAGAGCCTCAGGGGCCCACACACAAGCTTCAAGCCATTCATTTGTCTCTCATCTGGTGCAGCCACACTGTCCACTAGGACCCGGCATGTGCTAAGGTCCTGTGGCCCCTGTTCCCAAGGGCTCATTACTCTACTGCACAGCCAAAGGGTACACACAGGAAACACTGAGGATCTGAAGGAGCCAGAGGAAAAACCATAGGTCACTGGGCTGAAAGCAGTGAAAAGCCAACTAAAAACTACAACAAAGAAGCACTGGAAATAGCTGTAGGGTGAAGATTGGGCCAGCTGGGTGACCTGGGAGAAGGCTGTAACAGACTCAAAACTAGACCAATGCTGAGAGGTCCCCTGGCGTGTTTAAGCGTGAAGCAAAGAAGGAACCACTTGGATTCAACTCCTAGCGCTGCCATTTAACCAGCCGTGTGTCCCTGACCAACTGATGCAGCCGCTCCGAGCTAGGCTTTCTCATCTGTAAAATGGGGATAAGGTCTGCTTCCCAGGATCGAGCTGAGATAACAGAGATACAGGGCCTGGCACATTTAGTGTCTTCTCCTTCTCGCTCTCTCGCCTGCTCTCTCTGTTCTGAGTGCCTGGCAGGGACCGAGGTGGGGCCGCCCTCAGGTCTACATTAGGGCCCAATGGTTATGACTAAAGGACCTAAATTACATACTGAGCTCAGTGACCGGAGGCTGGCACTTTCCATCCGGACCCGGTTCTGCCTGATATGCTGAGAGCGGGGCCTCCAGGGCTGGTGCACATGCAGCAGGCGGTTCACGGCGGTGCTGGCCTGGCCCAGCCCTCCAAATCCCAGCCTGCGGGGGTGGGGCCAGAATCCCCTGTGTTTAAGGCCCCAGATGACAGCGGTGAGCAGCCAGGTTTCAGAGTCTAGGGCCCCCCAAAAGCCTGGAGCCTGACAGTCCATGCTTCTCTCCTAACGGAGACCCCATGCCGGGTGCCGGAGCAGGTCTTCCATGAGCGCGTCTGGCCCCGAGCTCACAGCTTCCATCCCAGCGGGAGGGTCCTTCGAGGTGCTGGGACCAAGTCCAGAAACACACCGAGCACCGAGCACTGGGCAATGAGCACCGGTGTGGTGTCCACTGCAGAGGGGAAGTGCTGACCCGAGGCCTGGCGCTTTATCAACCACGTCAGCCAATCGAACTGAAGACGCATCTTTGAGGCTGGGGATACAAGTAGGATTGAAGCCTGGGCCCCGAAACCCCTTCCTTCTCACGTACCCACATTCTTGCCAAGACAGAAACTGAAGTCCCACGGGGTTCCGCTGGGCGTAGATTTTCTCTCTTCACATAAACACCGTTTACTGTTCGGAGTTTCCCCAATGGCTGAGATGGCAACACACTTCCCGCCTGCCGGGGCTCAGGGCGGGGAGTCACTGTTTGCCTGGCGCTCCTGCAGCGAGTCCAGCACCACCAGATTCCCCAGGAAGGCGGTCATTTCTGGAACTCCAAGTGCTTTTACCGAGCAGGGGGTGAAGAAAGAGATTTGGCTTTACCGTTTCTAAGTAAAAATGGTTTGCCACCTTTAGTACCAGCACAGCAGATGTATCAGCAAAAGGGAGTGTCATAAATTCTATGCTGAGGGTGGAGTTTTGGGGTGTGTGGGGCAGAGGTACAGAGAATACCTAGGATTAAAAAAAAAAATTATTAACAAAAACAAAACAAGGCCACCTTTAGAAGTAAACAGAGGACCCAACTTTCTTCTTTGGGGCTGGAAGGGGCTTGGGAAGGGGGTGGCCAGAAAACAGTTTTCAGTGTTAAATACGACAGTGATGACAATGGGGCGATATGGTAAGACAAGCACGTTTATTTAGCGTGGTGGGAGGCCTGCCACATTGCAGGGCGGAGCCAGGACTGGAGCCCAGGCACCCTCTGCCACACCCCCTCGTCCCCCAATAGTGCAGGGACCCACCCAGAGGAATAGCACCCACTTGGGTGTATGTTTAGGAAAAACTTTGGAGGGTTTCTACCAAACAGCTGGTTAGAAGTTGTTTTTAAAGAATTATTTCCTAAACTAGTGTTTAAGGAATTATTTTTAAAGAATTATTTTCTAAACGGATTGTGCACATTGAAAGGAAATTAATTAGAGGAAATATTTTATTTTTATTTAAAAAAATATATATATATTATTGATTTTTCACAGAGAGGAAGGGAGAGGGATAGAAAACTAGAAACGTCAATGAGAGAGAAACATTGACCAGTTGCCTCTTGCACACCCCCTACTGGGGATGTGCCTGCAACCAAGGTACATGCCCTTGACCGGAATCCAACCTGGTACCTTTCAGTCCGCAGACCGACGCTCTATCCACTGAACCAAACCGGTTTCGGCAAGAGGAAATATTTTAATATCGCTATTCGCCCTTTCTCAATAATAGAGGTGTCAACTAAATTCATGATCGACAATGACAGATCGAAACATGCATGCAATTGGCACCAGCCAGAGCTTTATATGTTTTGTGCAAGCTTGAGTCAACTTAGCCTTTTATAGATATAGAATAAACTTGCTTAATTAGACCTGCTTTCTGATGTAGCTAAACTTTTTCCAGCCAAGTTAGCACCCCAACTTCTCTTTTGGGTAATTGTTAGCAGCACAGCAGTAACTATTAACACAAAGCAGATTATTATTGTAGATCATGCAGGGAGAACAAAGGGTAAAATATTTAACTGCAGCAGTGTTTGACTATATTCTGTGCAGTGAGAAAACCTGAAGTCATTTTCAAAGTCCACTATGTCTTACTTCTTTTCAGTCAGATAAAGTTTCTAAACTTTCTAAATCTCATTTTCCGGCTAATAAAAAGAAAATAGGATTCCACCAAGTCTCCTATCTACCTACTCCAGGACTTCTGTGAGAATCAAATGAGATGAGGCACGGGAAAATGTTTCACAGACATTTGGTTAAAGTGTAAAATGTTTACACTTGGCTATAAAGCAAGTCGTGTTCCTGGGCTAAAGAAACTCCAAGGAGGCTAGTTGCTAGGGAGAGGAAGCCGGGCATTGCTACATGATGCCTTTACCCAGCTTCCACAAGCAACCGTTTGTGGGCTG